>NW_027182352.1:0-300000 GCF_040938575.1 Ambystoma mexicanum
TCCGCAGGTTTTCCACATGGCTTTCATGTAGTGGGACATAAAGTTTGACCCCCTGTCAGAGATTACTTCCTTAGGAAACCCGACCCTGGTAAAAATACCAAGGAGGGCCTTAGCCACAGCCGGAGCTGTAACAGTCCTCATAGGAATTGCCTCAGGATACCTAGTAGCATGGTCTACTACAACAAGTATAAACCTGTTGCCTGAGGAGGTTGGAGGATCAAGGGGACCAACGATGTCAATCCCTACTCTCTCAAATGGGACTCCCACAACCGGGAGAGGCACTAACGGTGCCACGTTCTTGGATCCAACCTTACCAGAGATCTGGCAGGTGTGGCAGCTCCTGCAGTGTTTTTCTACTTCGGCCCCCATCTTTGGCCAATAGAAGTAAAGCGAGAGCCTTTCTTTAGTCTTCTTGAAACTCAAGTGACCAGCCAAAGGAATCTCGTGGGCTAACTGCAAGAACTGTGGTCTGTTCTCTTGGGGTACTACAAGGCATTTGTAGTCTCCAGGTGCAGACTCGGTCGGTTCACTGTAGAAGAGGCCATCTTCCCAGTGCAACCTGTATTTCCCAGGCTCTTGCCCTTCAGCCTGATCTTCTGCCTGATGGCGAAGACCTTCCAGAGTTGGACATTCTCTCTGTCCCTTACTGAAGTCTGCCCTGCTGGGTCCACCTTCTGCCAGTAAAGACTGCAGCTCAGGATGGTCAACAGGATCCAGATCTCCAATGAGTTCCTGGCCTTCCATTAGCTCTTCCTCAGAGTCTAATTCTACCACACAGGGTTGTACCTCCCTCTCAGCCTCGGCTGGAGGTGGAGTTACGGGTGTGACGTTGGACAACCGCGGGGAAGTCCGTGTCGGCTGCACTGGAATGCTGGCTGCTGGTTTCGGGATAGAAGTCTTAGGTTTCCCCTTCGCTTCTGATTTCTTGGAGACAGCGGCCGACAATTCCAGTGGAGCAGGAGTGATTTCTTTCTTCATCATCTCCCCGAGAGTACCGCGCATGGTCCTCTCTCTTGCAGGTCTGGTTAGCTCCTGTAACCGTTTACTAGGAGGTCTGGGAGTATGCGATACAACTCCGAGAGTTTTCAAATCGTTACCCAACAGTACGCGTCCTGGTACCTCACTCTGTATGCTGACAGGTATCTTCACAGTCATGTCGTTACACTGGATGAGAACTGGTAATTGGGGAAGCATCTGCACAGGCCCTCCAGCTAACTTGGTGAGGCGTTTGGGTGCCTTAGCAACATCCTCAGCCTGAAAAAACGATTTATCCACCACAGTTATGCTGGCCCCAGTGTCCCTAATGGCAGGAGTCTCCTGACCATTTACCTGGACACTGTCCTTATAATACTCTTTAGTATTATCGGGGATAGAATTATAGACATCTAAATTCTGTTGTTCCCACAACCCCAGAGATACTAAAGAAACGCTGGCTGAGACTCCAATGGGTTCGTCAGCTAGCAGTAGAAAGTTTCCACTTGCCATTTGGACTTCCTCCTCTGGAGCGAAGGCTAAGGAGACAAGCTGGACCCCTGAAGGTTTACCCTTACATCTGGGATCTCCTTTCACGTGATCAGTCGAGCCACAAACAAAGCATTTACCGAATGCTTTCTGGAATGGTGGCTTGTTCTGACCTCCTTCCGGTTTGGCACCAGAAGACACACTATTCTGCTGTGGTTTTCCCGGTGGCTTACCCTTCTAGTTTTGTTTGGGGCCCTCTTTGGAATGTGAGTTATTCAAATTCTCTTTTGAGTCTTTTTTAGGCTGTTTTCCCTCATCCTTTTTCTGAGTTGCCCCAGAATCCTTATGAGTAGCCCTGTTGGCAACCCACAAGTCAGCAGCCTTAGCTAGTGCCCTGGAATCCAATTCCTTCGAATCAGCCAACTGATGTCTGAGCTCAGGAGAACAGGCATCATAAATAGACTCCAACATAAAAAGATTTCTCATACCCTCATAAGTGTTCACTTTGTAACCCTTAATCCATCCCTCTAGGTTTTTCAACCCTTCACTCACCCAGGTAGCCCAAGGGGTACCATCATGCTTTTTGAGGGTTCTAAACCTCTTAAGATACTGGAAAGGGGTCTTCCCGAATCTAGCTATCAAAGTTAATTTCACACTTTCGTAATCCGTCTTATCCGCCTCCCCCAACTCCATTACCACATCAGTCGCAACAGGAGGGAGCCTAGAGAACAACCAGGGAAGCAACGCATTCCCGGTGATGTCCTGGAGCCCATGATTGTATTCAAACAGTTTCAACCAATCCAATCTCGGTTCATACATACCCACTAATTCCTTCGGCATCCGGGGTCTTTTGGGACTGAGCTCCTAGAGGAACCAGAGGAGAGAGAAGCATTTTCCATAGACAACTTTTTCATTTCTAACTCGTGATTAAGTTCTATTTCTCTGAGTCTCAACTCAGCTTGCTTCTGCTCAGCCTGGGCATTCTTCCGTCTGAACTCGAGCTCTTGGTTTCGTTCAGATTGAGCCAAGAACCGTTTATATTCTAATTCGAGCTTCATTTTTTCAAGTTCAAAATAAGCAGGGTTACTTGTGGGACCTGGTATGGGCCCCGTAGGCACAGCTGGTAAGGCAGGTAGAGGAGCGGGGGAGACAGTTTCGTTAGCCTCTCCGTCCTCGTCAGCCTCTTCATCGCTATCATCAGAATTACGATTCAAATCAACACCATTGCTGTTATCTACAGTTGCTGGAGAGTTTGGTTCCTCTGAACCAGTACACAGACTTTGGTTCGCCAGCAATCCCTCTATTAGTTCTAACTTCTTGCCTCTTACAGAAAGATTCTCTTGCCTACAGAGAGCTCGCAAACTCTCAGTATTTTCACCTGACAAAGACTCTTGACTGTAAGTTTCTATCGTAGACATGTTTTTTGAAAGTTGCTTTTTAGTGCTAAGTTTTGTGGTTAGTTATCCTACAGCGTCGAAAAGCACTCAAAACTGTATACTCGATACAAATCCCACCGCTATGCACCAGTGTTAGGCGGAAACCTGTGCAGTTCCCTCTGGGACCACTGCAAAAGATTTAGGACTACAGGCGTTGGCGGTGAACCCACTTGGTAGCAGTCTGTACCACACAGATTCACTTGGTAGCTGTGGCTGAGCAGTCAGACTTCTCTCAAGAAAAGTTGGTCAGTATGTGGAGTATACAACATAGGGCAATTCTTCACAGCAAGACAAGCAAACACGCAACGAGGCTTAGTGTAAAGATAGTAAGTTATTTTATTTATAACACAACATCTATGGAAAACACTAAAGCAAATCACGGCAAACAAATCAAACACAATTACTCTACGGAGTAGAAAACGATCAATCCCCCTAGCAAAATATCGACAACTCTAGGTTCTACCGGTACCACTTATTTTCAGACAGAGGTGTATACCTCAACCTAGATGACACTCGAATATTAGTTAGGACGGGAGAGAAAAAGATAGGCAGGTTACGAAATCAACACAGTTCGTTCCTATCGGATAAAATGCAAGGCAGGAAGGCAAGAATCACAATAGATCATAAAGTGCAGAGGCCAGGCCCACTCGGAGAGAGGCAAGGCGCGATGTCCCAAAAAGTCTCTAGTGGAGATGCATTCAAGTCTTTATAAACAAATTGTTCTCGGCAGATTGAACCAGTTCAGAACAAAGAATGAGCAAAGCTTGGAGGCGACCCAGCGGAACGGAGAGGATTAAGACACCTTGCTCGAACCGAACGAAAGGAAGCCAGGCGGACACGGTACCTTGTTGTGGAGGGCAGCTCCGGCGGGGGCAGTTGTTCCTGGTGCTGGATGCACGTTGGGTCTTTGCTAAGAGTAGAGATGATCTCGCCGTCGAAGGAAATGAAGTCCAGTGCACCACCAGGGAAGAGACCAGCCGCGGAGTGCTCCGTCACAAGGCACCACCTTTTGGTCGCGGTTCAGGGGTAGTGGCTATCCGGTTGCCGGGGTGCTTCTGCACGGGCAATTCGACCACCGCGTCCTGAGGCGAATAAAAAGCAAAGGGGACTGGTTGTTCCCACCAGTCAGGGGAAGAGACTCTCCGGCAGGGAGATCTCCTCTGTCGTCGGGAAGTGGAGAGTCGGTTCCGCAAGGCTCCACCGGAGGTGTCGTCGTGCAGGTCGGCTCAGCGTTACCCTCGTCGGATTCTTAGGTCCTGTGGCGACTTCTGAAGATCCAGTCCCAAAAGCCCTGCTTTTATGCAGAAAACCCCCATTCATTCAGCCTAGCTGTCAATCAACACTCGCTAAGTGGTGAGCGGGAAGGCTCACCACCTGGGCCAATCACTCCAGAGTGCGACCTGAGTTGGCAAGGCAACTCGGTCCAGGGTGCCTAAACCCCCTCCCACACCCCTGAGGTAACCCAGACAGAATGGCACCACTTTGGAGGGTCTCTGTACAGAGGCCCGCCAAAAGTGGAACAAAGGGCTCAACCTTTGGTTAGGAGTCACAGAGACGAACACAGACGCCATTTTAAAACCGAGTTCTGGCAGAAAATACCACTCGATAAACTTATTTAAGATAAGTAGATCGTGGTACGTCAGAGATTAATGAGAAAAAGTATTAATCTCCAACAATGGGAAGAATCCCATAGGGTTAGGTTCGGGATCGAACGTAACAAGTAGTTTCCACTGCCACCAGTCAAAACTCGACGAGGGGGGACGGGACAGTGCCCCCTCGAGTAACAGATCCAGGAGTAATCGAATTACCCCTACTAGTACGTCCACAATAAGATGGTTGGTACTAGTTCTGTTCGTAAATTTAGGTCTAGTAAATCCAATGGTGACTTTACATGCCCGGGGAGACAGTAGTCAGTCCCCGGGTATGGAGTCTATGGTGGGGGACCCGCTAGGGCGCCCCCGTGTTACGACACGTAGGGTGCGGTGTAACACACATAGAAAAACATATGAGACCCTATGGAGTAAAAGACCCCATAGCCCATCGAACACATTGACATTTCAAAGGAATTACACACATACATGTCCAAGAGTGGGAAAAAAGAGTCTCACTCTTGGCAGGATGGAAAAAAACAAACTCCAGAAATCCAGCAAAGCTGCTGGGGGACTCACTAGGTTAGGAAATTCAGCCTAAACAGAGAATTCTCCCTAACATGGGGCATGAGCGGGTGATGGGGGAGAAGAAGGGAGACACAGGGCTTGAGCGGGGGTGGGGGGGAAGAACGAAGACATGGGGCATGGGTGGGGGGTGGAAAGAAGGGAGACACGGGGCATGAATGGGGGAGAAGGGAGACACGGGGAATGAGCGGGGGTGGGGGAAAGATGGGAGACATGGGGCATGAGCGGGGGTGGGGGGAAGAAGGGAGACACGGTGCATGAGCGGCGGGTGGGGGGGAAGAAGGGAGACACGGGGCATGAGCAGGGGGTGGGGCTACAGGAGGGAGACACGGGGCAAGAGCGGGTGGTGGGGGTACAGGAGGGAGAGACAGGGCATGAGCGGGGGGTGGGGGGAACAGGGCAGACACGGGGCATGAGCGGGGGGTGGGGGGGAAGAAGGGAGACACGGGGCATGAGCGGGGGAAAGAAGGGAGACACGGGGCATGAGCAAGGGGTGGGGGGAAGAAGGGAGACACGGGGCATGAGATGGGGGGTGGGGGAAGAAGGTAGACACGGGGGCATGAGCGGGGGGTGGGGGGAAAGAAGGGAGACACGGGGCATGAGCTGTGGGTGGGGGGGAAGAAGGGAGACACAGGACATGAGCGGGGGTGTGCGAGGAAGGGAGACACGGGGGCATGAGCGGGGGGTGGGCGGGGGAAAGAAGGAAGACATGGGGCATGGACGGGGGTGGGAGGGAAGAAGGGAGACACAGGGCATGAGCGGGGGATGGGGTAAGAAGGGAGACACATGGCATGAGTGGGGGGTGGGGTTTACAGGAGGGAGACACGGGGCATGAGCAGGGGGTGGGGGGTACAGGAGGGAGACGCGGGGGTGGGGGAAACAGGGCAGACACAGGGCATGAGCGGGGGTTGGGGGGGAAGAAGGGACACACGGGGCATGAGCGGTTGTGGGGGGAAGAAGGGAGACAGGGGGCATGCGCGGGGGTGGGGGGGAAAAGGAAGACACGGGACGTGAGGGGGGGGTTGGCGGGATGGAAAGAAGGGAGACAGGGGGCATGAGCGGGGGGTGGGGGGAGAAGGGAGACACGGGGCATGAGCGGGGGGTGGGGGGAAGAAGGGAGACACGGGGCATGAGCGGGGGTGGGGGAAGAAAGAAGACACGGGATATGAGCGGGGGGTGGGGGGTGGAAAGAAGGGAGACACGGGGCATGAGCGGGGGGTGGGGAGGGAGAAGGGAGACACGGGGCATGAGCCGGGGGTGTGGGGAAAGATGGGAGAGACACGGGGCATGAGGCATGAGTGGGTGGTGGGGGGAAAGAAGGTAGACACGGGGCATGAACGGGGGAGTGGGGGGGAAGAAGGGAGACATGCAGCATGAGCGGAGGGTGGGGGAGAAGAAGGGAAACACGGGGCATGAGCGGGGGGTGGGGGAAAGAAGGGAGACACGGGGCATGAGCGGGGGGTGGGGGGAAAGGTAGGGAGACACAGGGCATGAGCGGGGGTGAGGGGGAGAAGGGAGACACGGGGCATGAGCGGGGGGTGAGTGGGGAAGAAGGGAGACACACGGTGCATGAGCGGGGGGGGTACAGGAGGGAGACATGGGGCATGAGCGTGGTGTGGGGTGGAACAGGGCAGACACAGGGCATGAGCGGGGGTGGGGGGGAAGAAGGGAGACATGGGACATGAGCGGAGGGTGGGGGTACAGGAGGTAGACACGGGGCAAGACCAGGGGCTGGGAGGTACAGGAGGGAGACAGGGGCATGAGCGGGGGTGGGGGTAACAGGCAGACCCGGGGCATGAGCGGGGGATGGGGAAGAAGGGAGACACGGGGCATGAGTGGGGGGTGGGGGGTGGAAAGAAGGGAGACACGGGGCATGAGCGGGGGTGGGGGGAAAGATGGGAGACACGGGGCATGAGGCATGAGCGGGGGGTGGGTGGGAAGAAGAGAGACACGGGACATGAACGGGGGGTGGGGGGAAGAAGGGAGTCACACAGTATGAGCGGGGCGTGGGGGGAAGAAGGGAGACACGGGGCATGAGCGGGGGGAGGGGGAGCAGGGGCTGGGGGGAGAAGGGAGACATGGGGCATGAGCGGTGGTGGGGGGAAGAAGGGAGACACGGTGCATGAGCAGCGGGTGGGGGGGAAGAAGGGAGACACGGGGCATGAGCGGGGGGTGGGGGGTACAGGAGGGAGACACGTGGCAAGAACGGGGGGTGGGGAGTACAGGAGGGAGAGACAGGGCATGAGCGGGGGGTCGGGGGAACAGGGCAGACACGGGGCATGAGCGGGGGTGGGGGGGAAGAAGGGAGACATGGGGCATGAGCGGGGGTGGGGGGAATAAGAGAGACATGGGGCATGAACGGGGGGTGGGAGGGAAGAAGGGAGACACACGGCATGAGCGGGTGGTTGGGGGGGAGTAGGAAGACACGGGGCATGAGCGGGGGCTGGGGGGGAAAGAAGGGAGGCACGGGGCAGGAGCGGGGGTGGGGGGAAGAAGGGAGACATGGTGCATGAGCGGGGGCGTGGGGGGAAGAAGGGAGACACGGGGCAAGAGCGGGGGGTGGGGGGGTACAGGAGGGAGACACGGGGCATGAGCGGGGGGTGGGCTGGAACAGGACAGACAGGGCATGAGCGGTGGGTGGGGGGAAAAGGGAGACATGGGGCATGAGCGGGGGGTGGGGGTACAGGAGGGAGACACGGGGCAAGAGCGGGGGCTGGGGGGGTACAGGAGGGAGACATGGGGCATGAGCGGGGGGTGGGGGGTAACAGGGCAGACCCGGGGCATGAGCGGGGGATGGGGGAAGAAGGGAGACACGGGGCATGAGTGGGGGGTGGGGGGTTGAAAGAAGGGAGACACGGGGCATGAGCGGGGGTTGGGGGGGAAAGATGGGAGACACGGGGCATGAGGCATGAGCGGGGGGTGGGGGGGAAGAAGAGAGACACGGGGCATGAACGGGGGGTGGGGGGAAGAAGGGAGTTACACAGCATGAGCGGGGCATGGGGGGAGAAGGGAGACACGGGGCATGAGCGGGGGGAGGGGGTGAAAGAAGGGAGACACGGGGCATGAGCGATGGGTGGGGGGAAAATAAGGGAGACACGGGGCATGAGCAGGGGGTGGGGGGGAGAAGGGAGACATGGGGCATGAGCGGGGGTGGGGGGAAGAAGGGAGACACGGTGCATGAGCGGCGGGTGGGGGGAAGAAGGGAGACACGGGGCATGAGCGGGGGGTGGGGGGTACACGAGGGGGACACGGGGCATGAGCGGGGGTGGGGGGGAAGAAGAGAGACACAGGGCATGAGCGGGGGGCGGGGGGGGAGTAGGAAGACACGGGGCATGAGCGGGGCGTGGGGGTGAAAAGAAGGGAGACACGGGGCATGAGCAGGGGGTGGGCGGGAAAGAAGGGAGACACGGGGCATGAGCGGGGGGTGGGGGGAAAGAAGGGAGACACGGGGCATGAGCGGGGGTGGGTTGAGGAAGGGAGACACAGGGCATGAATGGGGGTGGGAGAAGAAGGGAGACATGGGGCATGAGCGGGGGGGTGGGGGGTACAGGAGGACGACACAGGGCAAGAGCGGGGGCTGGGGGGTACAGGAGGGAGACACGGGGCATGAGCGGGGGGTGGGGGGTAACAGGGTAGACCCGGGGCATGAGCGGGGGGTGGGGGGGAAGAAGGGAGGCACGGGGCATGAGTGGGGGGTGGGGGGTGGAAAGAAGGGAGACAAAGTGCAAGAGGGGTGAGTGGGGGAGAAAGAAGGGAGACACATGGCATGAGCGGGGAGTTGGGGGGAGTAGGAAGACACAGGGCATGAGCGGGGGGTGGGGGGGTGGAAAGAAGGGAGACACAGGCATGAGCGGGGGGTGGGGGGGAGAAAGGAGACATGGGGCATGAGCGGGGGGTGGGGGAGAAGAAGGGAGACACAGGGCTTGAGCGGGGGGTGGCGGGGAAGAAGGGAGACACGGGGCATGAGTGGGGGGAGGCGGGAAAGAAGCGAGACACAGGGCATGAGCGGGGAGTTGGGGGGAGTAGGAAGACACAGGGCATGAGCGTGGGGTGGGGGGTGGAAAGAAGGGAGACACAGGCATGAGCGGGGGGTGGGGGGGAGAAGGGAGACATGGGGCATGAGCGGGGGGTGGGGGAGAAGAAGGGAGACACAGGGCTTGAGCGGGGGGTGGGGGGGAAGAAGGGAGACACGGGGCATGAGTGGGGGGTGGGGGGTGGAAAGAAGGGAGACAAAGGGCATGAGCGGGGGGTGAGGGGGAAAGATGGGAGACACGGGGCATGAGGCATGAGAGGGGGTGGAGGGGAAGAAGAGAGACATGGGGCATGAACGGGGGGTGGGGGGGGAGAAGGGAGTCACACAGCATGAGCGGGGGGTGGGGTGGTAAAAGGGAGAAATGGGGCATGAGCGGGGGAGGCAGGAAAGAAGGGAGACACGGGGCATGAGCGGTGGGTGGGGGGAAAAGAAGGGAGGCACGGGGCATGAGCGGGGGGTGGGGGGAGAAGGGAGACATCGGGCATGAGCGGGAGTGCGGGGGAAGAAGGGAGACACGGTGCATGAGTGGCGGGTGGGGGGGAAGAAGGGGGACACGGCAGATGAGCGGGGGTGGGGGGTACAGGAGGGAGACACGGGGCAAGAGCGGGGGTGGGGGGTACAGGAGGGAGACACACAGCATGAGCGGGGGGTGGGGTGGTAAAAGGGAGACATGGGGCATGAGCGGGGGAGGCGGGAAAGAAGGGAGACACGCGGCATGAGCGGTGGGTGGGGGGAAAAGAAGGGAGACACGGGGCATGAGCGGGGGGTGGGGGGAGAAGGGAGACATGGGGCATGAGCGGGAGTGCGGGGGAAGAAGGGAGACACGGTGCATGAGTGGCGGGTGGGCGGGAAAGAAGGGAGACACGGGGCATGAGCGGGGGGAAGAAGGGAGAGACGGGGCATGAGCGGGGGTGGGGGGAGGAAGGGAGACACAGGGCATGAATGGGGTGGGGGAAAGAAGGGAGACACGGGGCATAAGCAGGGAGTGGGGGGGTACAGGAGGGAGACACGGGGCATGAGCGGGGGTGAGGGGAAAAGAGCAGACACGGGGCATGAGCGAGGGGTGGGGGGAAGAAGGGAGACACGGGGCATGAGAGGGGGTGGGGGAGAAGAAGGGAGACACAGGGCATGAGCGGGGAGTTGGGGGGGAGTAAGAAGACACGGGGCATGAGCGGGGGGTGGGGGGTGGAATGAAGGGAGACACGGGCATGAGCGGGGGGTGGGGGAGAAGGGAGACATGGGGCTTGAGCGGGGTGTCAGGGGAAAGAAGAAAGACACGGGGCATGAGCGGGGGTGGCAGGTGGAAAGAAGGGAGTCACGGGGCATGAGCGCGGGGTGGGGGGGAGAAGGGAGACACGGGGAATGAGCGGGGGGTGGGGGGTAAAGATGGGAGACAAGGGGCATGAGCAGGGGGTGGGGGGAAGAAGAGAGACATGGGGCATGAACGGGGTGGGAGGGAAGAAGGGAGACACACGGCATGAGCCGGGGGTTGGGGGGGAGTAGGAAGACACGGGGCATGAGCAGGGGCTGGGGGGAAAGAAGGGAGGCACGAGGCATGAGCGGGGGTGGGGGGAAGAAGGGAGACACGGTGCATGAGCGGGGGGTGGGGGGGAAGAAGGAAGACACAGGGCATGAGCGGTGGCGTGGGGGGGAAGAAGGGAGACACGGGCAAGAGCGGGGGGTGGGGGGTACAGGAGGGAGACACAGGGCATGAGTGGGGTGTGGGGTGGAACAGGGCAGACACAGGGCATGAACGGGGGGTGGAGGGGAAGAAGGGTGACATGGGGCATGAGCGGGGGGTGGGGGGTACAGGAGGTAGACACGGGGCAAGAGCAGGGGCTGGGGGGGTACAGGAGGGAGACAGGGGCATGAGCGGGGGTGGGGGTAAAAGGGCAGACCCGGGGCATGAGCAGGGGATGGGGGAAGAAGGGCGACACGGGGCATGAGTGGGGGGTGGGGGGTGGAAAGAAGGGAGACACGGGGCATGAGCGGGGGGTGGGGGGAAAAATGGGAGACACGGGGCATGAGGCATGAGCAGGGGGTTTTGGGGAAGAAGAGAGACACGGGACATGAACGGGGGGGTGGGGGGAAGAAGGGAGTCACACAGCATGAGCAGGGCGTGGGGGGGAGAAGGGAGACACGGGGCATGAGCGGGTGGAGGGGGAGGGAGAGCGTGGGCTGGGGGGGAGAAGGGAGACATGGGGTATGAGCGGCGGTGGGGGGAAGAAGGGAGACACGGTGCATGAGCAGCGGGTGGGGGGAAGAAGGGAGACACGGGGCATGAGCGGGGGTGGGGGGTACAGGAGGGAGACACGTGGCAAGAGCGGGGGGTGGGGGTTACAGGAGGGAGACACAGGGCATGAGCGGGGGGTCGGGGGAACAGGGCAGACACGGGGCATGAGCGGGGTGGGGGGGAAGAAGGGAGACATGGGGCATGAGCGGGGGGTGGGGGGAATAAGAGAGACACGGGGCATGAGCTGGGGGTGGGCGGGAAAGAAGGGAGACACGGGGCATGAGCGGGGGGTGGGGGGAAAGAAGGGAGAGACGGGGCATGAGCGGGGGTGGGGGAGGAAGGGAGACACAGGGCATTAATTGGGTGGGGGGAAAGAAGGGAGACATGGGGCATGAGCGGGGGTGGGGGGGTACAGGAGGGAGACACGGGGCATGAGCGGGGGTGAGGGGAAAAGAGCAGACACGGGGCATGAGCGAGGGGTGGGGGGAAGAAGGGAGACACGGGGCATGAGAGGGGGTGGGGGGGAAGAAGGGAAACACAGGGCTTGAGCGGGGGGTCGGGGGGAAGAAGGAAGACACGGGGCATGAGCAGGGGTGGGGGGTGGAAAGAAGGGAGACACGGGGCATGAGCGGGGGGTGGGGGGGAGAAGGGAGACACGGGGAATGAGAAGGGGGTGGGGGGTAAAGATGGGAGACACGGGGCATGAGCAGGGGGTGGGGGGAAGAAGAGAGACATGGGGCATGAACGGGGGTGGGAGGGAAAAAGGGAGACACAAGGCATGAGCGGAGGGTTGCGGGGGAGTAGGAAGACACGGGGCATGAGCGGGGGCTGGGGGGAAAGAAGGGAGGCACGGGGCATGAGCGGGGGTGGGGGGAAGAAGGGAGACACGGTGCATGAGCGGGGTGTGGGGGGGAAGAAGGAAGACACAGGGCATGAGCGGTGGCGTGGGGGGAAGAAGGGAGACACAGGGCAAGAGCGGGGGGTGGGGGGTACAGGAGGGAGACACGGGGCATGAGCGGGGTGTGGGGTGGAACAGGGCAGACACAGGGCATGAGCGGGGGGTGGGGGAAAGAAGGGAGACATGGGGCATGAGCGGGGGGTGGGGGGTACAGGAGGTAGACACGGGGCAAGAGCAGGGGCTGGGGGGGTACAGGAGGGAGACAGGGGCATGAGCGGGGGTGGGGGGTAACAGGGCAGACCCGGGGCATGAGCGGGGGATGGGGGGAAGAAGGGAGACACGGGCATGAGTGGGGGGTGGGGGGTGGAAAGAAGGGAGACACGGGGCATGAGCGGGGGGTGGGGGGAAAGATGGGAGACACGGGGCATGAGGCATGAGCGGGGGGTGGGGGGGAAGAAGAGAGACACGGGACATGAACGGGGGGGTGGGGGGAAGAAGGGAGTCACACAGCATGAGCGGGGCGTGGGGGGGAAGAAGGGAGACACGGGGCATGAGCGGGGGGAGGGGGAGCAGGGGGTGGGGGGGGAGAAGGGAGACATGGGGCATGAGCGGCGGTGAGGGGAAGAAGGGAGACACGGTGCATGAGCAGCGGGTGGGGGGGAAGAAGGGAGACACGGGGCATGAGCGGGGGGTACAGTAGGGAGACACGTGGCAAGAGCAGGGGGTGGGGCGTACAGGAGGGAGACACAGGGCATGAGCGGGGGGTCGGGGGAACAGGGCAGAAACGGGGCATGAGCGGGGGTGGGGGGGAAGAAGGGAGACATGGGGCATGAGCGGGGGTGGGGGGAATAAGAGAGACATGGGGCATGAACGGGGGGTGGGAGGGAAGAAGGGAGACACACGGCATGAGCGGGGGGTTGGGGGGGAGTAGGAAGATACGGGGCATGAGCGGGGGCTGGGGGGGAAAGAAGGGAGGCACGGGGCATGAGCGGGGGTGGGGGGAAGAAGGGAGACACGGTGCATGAGCGGGGGTGTGGGGGGGAAGAAGGGAGACACGGGGCAAGAGCGCGGGGTGGGGGGGTACAGGAGGGAGACACGGGGCATGAGCGGGGTGTGGGGTGGAACAGGGAAGACACAGGGCATGAGAGGGGGGTGGGGGGGGAAAAGGGAGACATGGGGCATGAGCGGGGGTGGGGGTACAGGAGGGAGAAACGGGGCAAGAGCGGGGGCTGGGGGGGTACAGGAGGGAGACATGGGGCATGAGCAGGGGGAGGGGGTAACAGGGCAGACCCGGGGCATGAGCGGGGGATGGGGGGAAGAAGGGAGACACGGGGCATGAGCGGGGGGTGGGGGGGAAAGATGGGAGACACGGGGCATGAGGCATGAGCGGGGGGTGGGGGGGAAGAAGAGAGACACGGGGCATGAAAGGGGGGTGGGGGAAGAAGGGAGTCACACAGCATGAGCGGGGCGTGGGGGGAAGAAGGGAGACACGGGGCATGAGCGGGGGGAGGGGGTGAAAGAAGGGAGACACGGAGCATGAGCGGTGGGTGGGGGGAAAATAAGGGAGACACGGGGCATGAGCAGGGGTTGGGGGGAGAAGGGAGACATGGGGCATGAGCGGGGGTGGGGGGAAGAAGGGAGACACGGTGCATGAGCGGCGGGTGGGGGGGAAGAAGGGAGACACGGGGCATGAGCGGGGGGTGGGGGGTACAGGAGGGAGACACGGGGCATGAGCGGGGGTGGGGGGGAAGAAGGGAGACACAGGGCATGAGCGGGGGGCTGGGGGGGAGTAGGAAGACACGGGGCATGAGCGGGGGGTGGGGGGTGGAACGAAGGGAGACACGGGGCATGAGGGGGGGAGAAGGGAGACACGGGGTGTTAGGCGGAAACCTGTGCAGTTCCCTCTGGGACCACTGCAAAAGATTTAGGACTACAGGCGTTGGCGGTGAACCCACTTGGTAGCAGTCTGTACCACACAGATTCACTTGGTAGCTGTGGCTGAGCAGTCAGACTTCTCTCAAGAAAAGTTGGTCAGTATGTGGAGTATACAACATAGGGCAATTCTTCACAGCAAGACAAGCAAACACGCAATGAGGCTTAGTGTAAAGATAGTAAGTTATTTATTTATAACACAACATCTATGGAAAACACTAAAGCAAATCACGGCAAACAAATCAAACACAATTACTCTACTGAGTAGAAAACGATCAATCCCCCTAGCAAAATATCGACAACTCTAGGTTCTACCGGTACCACTTATTTTCAGACAGAGGTGTATACCTCAACCTAGATGACACTCAAATATTAGTTAGGACGGGAGAGAAAAAGATAGGCAGGTTACGAAATCAACACAGTTCGTTCCTATCGGATAAAATGCAAGGCAGGAAGGCAAGAATCACAATAGATCATAAAGTTCAGAGGCCAGACCCACTCGGAGAGAGGCAAGGCGCGATGTCCCAAAAAGTCTCTAGTGGAGATGCATTCAAGTCTTTATAACAAATTGTTCTCGGCAGATTGAACCAGTTCAGAACAAAGAATGAGCAAAGCTTGGAGGCGACCCAGCGGAACGGAGAGGATTAAGACACCTTGCTCGAACCGAACGAAAGGGAAGCCAGGCGGACACGGTACCTTGTTGTGGAGGGCAGCTCCGGCGGGGGCAGTTGTTCCTGGTGCTGGATGCACGTCGGGTCTTTGCTAAGAGTAGAGATGATCTCGCCGTCGAAGGAAATGAAGTCCAGTGCACCACCAGGGAAGAGACCAGCCGCGGAGTGCTCCGTCACAAGGCACCACCTTTTGGTCGCGGTTCAGGGGTAGTGGCTATCCGGTTGCCGGGGTGCTTCTGCACGGGCAATTCGACCACCGCGTCCTGAGGCGAATAAAAAGCAAAGGGGACTGGTTGTTCCCACCAGTCAGGGGAAGAGACTCTCTGGCAGGGAGATCTCCTCTGTCGTCGGGAAGCGGAGAGTCGGTTCCGCAAGGCTCCACCGGAGGTGTCGTCGTGCAGGTCGGCTCAGCGTTACCCTCGTCGGATTCTTAGGTCCTGTGGCGACTTCTGAAGATCCAGTCCCAAAAGCCCTGCTTTCATGCAGAAAACCCCCATTCATTCAGCCTATCTGTCAATCAACACTCGCTAAGTGGTGAGCGGGAAGGCTCACCACCTGGGCCAATCACTCCAGAGTGCGACCTGAGTTGGCAAGGCAACTCGGTCCAGGGTGCCTAAACCCCCTCCCACACCCCTGAGGTAACCCAGACAGAATGGCACCACTTTGGAGGGTCTCTGTCCAGAGGCCCGCCAAAAGTGGAACAAAGGGCTCAACCTTTGGTTTAGGAGTCACAGAGACGAACACAGACGCCATTTTAAAACCGAGTTCTGGCAGAAAATACCACTCGATAAACTTATTTAAGATAAGTAGATCGGTGGTACGTCAGAGATTAATGAGAAAAAGTATTAATCTCCAACAATGGGACGAATCCCATAGGGTTAGGTTCGGGATCGAACGTAACAAGTAGTTTCCGCTGCCACCAGCCAAAACTCGACGAGGGGGGACGGGACAGTGCCCCCTCGAGTAACAGATCCAGGAGTAATCGAATTACCCCTACTAGTACGTCCACAATAAGATGGTTGGTACTAGTTCTGTTCGTAAATTTAGGTCTAGTAAAGCCAATGGTGACTTTACATGCCCGGGGAGACAGTAGTCAGTCCCCGGGTATGGAGTCTATGGTGGGGGACCCGCTAGGGCGCCCCCGTGTTACGACACTAGGGGTTCGGTGTAACACACATACAAAAACATATGAGACCCTATGGAGTAAAAGACCCCATAGCCCATCGAACACATTGACATTTCAAAGGAATTACACACATACATGTCCAAGAGTGGGAAAAAAGAGTCTCACTCTTGGCAGGATGGAAAAAACAAACTCCAGAAATCCAGCAAAGCTGCTGGGGGACTCACTAGGTTTGGAAATTCAGCCTAAACAGAGAATTCTCCCTAACACTCGCCCCCCCCAGACTAAGGGACAGGAGGATTTAATCCACTCCTGGATGAATCTCATACCTCTAGTCGATGACATACATCCTAGAGAGACCATCAGCATTTTGGTGGTGACACCCTGACCTGTGCTCAATGGTGAAATCAAACCCTTGCAGGCAGATCGACCATCTCAATAGTTTTAGGTTTTCCCCTTTCATTTGCATTAACCATCTCAAGGGTTGGTGGTCAGTCTGAATGACGAAAGTAGAACCATACAAGTACGGTCTAAACTTCTTCAGAGCCCACACGATAGAAAAGCACTCTCTTTCGATTGTTGCCCACCTTGTTTCAGGATCCTTCAGCTTGCGGCTGATGAAGCAAACGGGGTGCTCCCTACCTTTCCCATCCAGTTGACTGAGTACGGCACCTATCCCTACATTGGAAGCGTCTGTCTGCACAATGAAGTGTTGGCGGTAATCAGGAGCTCTGAGTACTGGGGCTTGGCAAAGAGCCTGTTTCAGGTTTTCAAAAGCCTGATTGCACTCCTCGTTCCATTTAACCTTTTTAGGAAATTTGGGCGAGGAGATTACATTCAGTGGAGAAGCTATGGTCCCATAGTTCTCTATGAAATTCCTGTAATACCCAGTGAGGCCTAGGAAGGCTCTCACCTGGGTTTGAGTAGTCGGTGTTGTCCAAGTTCGCACAGCTTCAATCTTACTGAGCAAAGGCATTATTTCTCCACCGCCTACCTCATGCCCAAGATAGACTACCTTACTCTGTCCAATTTGGCATTTACTTGCCTTTATGATGCAAAACATCTCTCAGGTGGATTACATGTTCTTCCCAGGAATTGCTGAACACTGCAATGTCATCCAAGTATGCCATGCAGAAGTCCTCCATCCCATTCAGAACCTGGTTTACCATCCGTTGAAACGTAGCAGGTGCATTCTTCAGTCCGAAAGGCATTACCTTAAACTGGTATAAGCCAACGGGGGTAGAAAATGCAGTTTTCTCCTTGGCATCGTCTGCCAGGGCTATTTGCCAATAGCCTGACGTCAAGTCAAATGTGCTGAGGAACGTGGCGGCGCCAAGTTTATCCACCAACTCATCTGTTCTTGGCAAAGGATGGGCATCAGTCGTGGTGACTGCATTAAGAGCTCTATAATCCACGCAGAATCTAAGCTCTTTAGATCCGGCCTTTGGTACTAACACAACTGGGCTAGACCATGGACTAGTAGAGGGCACTATTACCCCGAGATCAAGCATCTTGCTGACCTCACCTTTGATGTGGGTTCGTACGTTTTCTGACATGCGGTATCCTCTGCTTTTGACTGGCAGACAGTCACCAGTGAGTATGTCGTACTGGCCCCAAGGGGTCAAGCCTGGTGAAAGCGAGAACAGAGAGGCAAACTGATTCAACATAGATTTGCACTCTTCTTGTTGCTCGGGTGTCAGATTGGAGGAGAGATTCACTCCTTCAATTTTTTCATCTAAAGGTAAGCCTCTGAGGAGATCCGGAAGAGCTTCACTCTCTTCTTCTTCCTCGGATGATGCTAGAAGCAACGCTCCTACATCAGGTCGTGAGACATACGCTTTAAGTCGGTTGGTGTGAAAGACTGTCGGAGCCTCCTTGGGATTGCCCAAGTCCACCAGATAGTTAACCTCTCCGAGTTTACCCACTACTCGGTAGGGTCCCATCCATTTATCTTGCAAGGCCCTCTGCCTTGTTGGGATCATAATGAGAACAAGCTGGTCTTGAGCGAACTCAACCATGTTAGCCTTTTGTTCGTGCCAGTGCTTGACCAATGCTTGTCCAGCTTTCAAGTTATCGCTTGCTTCCGTCATCATGTGCGACATTCTCCTCCGGAGACCTATCACGTAGTCAGTCAATCTGACTGGCTTGGGGGAAGGAGCACTCTCCAACCCCTCCTTAATCAGGGCCAATGGACCTCTGACGGGATGACCATAGAGTAGTTCGAAGGGAGAGTAACCTACTCCCTCCTGAGGGACTTCTCTATAAGCAAAGAGAAGGCATGGCAATAGAAGGTCCCACTTACGCTTAAGGGGTTCCTCTAGAGCACCTATCATGCTCTTCATGGTTCGGTTGAACCGTTCTACCAACCCATTGGTATGTGGGTGGTAAGCCGTTGAGAACTTGTAAGTTACTCTGCAGGTTTTCCACATGGCTTTCATGTAGTGGGACATAAGGTTTGACCCCCTGTCAGAGATTACTTCCTTAGGAAACCCGACCCTGGTAAGAATACCAAGGAGGGCCTTAGCCACAGCCGGAGCTGTAACAGTCCTCATAGGAATTGCCTCAGGATACCTAGTAGCATGGTCTACTACAACAAGTATAAACCTGTTGCCTGAGGAGGTTGGAGGATCAAGGGGACCAACGATGTCAATCCCTACTCTCTCAAATGGGACTCCCACAACCGGGAGAGGCACTAACGGTGCCACGTTCTTGGATCCAACCTTACCAGAGATCTGGCAGGTGTGGCAGCTCCTGCAGTGTTTTTCTACTTCGGCCCCCATCTTTGGCCAATAGAAGTAAAGCGAGAGCCTTTCTTTAGTCTTCTTGAAACTCAAGTGACCAGCCAAAGGAATCTCGTGGGCTAACTGCAAGAACTGTGGTCTGTTCTCTTGGGGTACTACAATGCATTTGTAGTCTCCAGGTGCAGACTCAGTCGGTTCACTGTAGAAGAGGCCATCTTCCCAGTGCAACCTGTATTTCCCAGGCTCTTGCCCTTCAGCCTGATCTTCTGCCTGATGGCGAAGACCTTCCAGAGTTGGACATTCTCTCTGTCCCTTACTGAAGTCTGCCCTGCTGGGTCCACCTTCTGCCAGTAAAGACTGCAGCTCAGGATGGTCAACAGGATCCAGATCTCCAATGAGTTCCTGGCCTTCCATTAGCTCTTCCTCAGAGTCTAATTCCACCACACAGGGTTGTACCTCCCTCTCAGCCTCGGCTGGAGGTGGAGTTACGGGTGTGACGTTGGACAACCGTGGGGAAGTCCGTGTCGGCTGCACTGTAATGCTGGCTGCTGGTTTCGGGATAGAAGTTTTAGGTTTCCCCTTCGCTTCTGATTTCTTGGAGACAGCGGCCGACATTTCCAGTGGAGCAGGAGTGATTTCTTTCTTCATCATCTCCCCGAGAGTACCGCGCATGGTCCTCTCTCTTGCAGGTCTGGTTAGCTCCTGTAACCGTTTACTAGGAGGTCTGGGAGTATGCGATACAACTCCGAGAGTTTTCAAATCGTTACCCAACAGTACGCGTCCTGGTACCTCACTCTGTATGCTGACAGGTATCTTCACAGTCATGTCGTTACACTGGATGAGAACTGGTAATTGGGGAAGCATCTGCACAGGCCCTCCAGCTAACTTGGTGAGGCGTTTGGGTGCCTTAGCAACATCCTCAGCCTGAAAAAACGATTTATCCACCACAGTTATGCTGGCCCCAGTGTCCCTAATGGCAGGAGTCTCCTGACCATTTACCTGGACACTGTCCTTATAATACTCTTTAGTATTATCGGGGATAGAATTATAGACATCTAAATTCTGTTGTTCCCACAACCCCAGAGATACTAAAGAAACGCTGGCTGAGACTCCAATGGGTTCGTCAGCTAGCAGTAGAAAGTTTCCACTTGCCATTTGGACTTCCTCCTCTGGAGCGAAGGCTAAGGAGACAAGCTGGACCCCTGAAGGTTTACCCTTACATCTGGGATCTCCTTTCACGTGATCAGTCGAGCCACAAACAAAGCATTTACCGAATGCTTTCTGGAATGGTGGCTTGTTCTGACCTCCTTCCGGTTTGGCACCAGAAGACACACTATTCTGCTGTGGTTTTCCCGGTGGCTTACCCTTCTAGTTTTGTTTGGGGCCCTCTTTGGAATGTGAGTTATTCAAATTCTCTTTTGAGTCTTTTTTAGGCTGTTTTCCCTCATCCTTTTTCTGAGTTGCCCCAGAATCCTTATGAGTAGCCCTGTTGGCAACCCACAAGTCAGCAGCCTTAGCTAGTGCCCTGGAATCCAATTCCTTCGAATCAGCCAACTGATGTCTGAGCTCAGGAGAACAGGCATCATAAATAGACTCCAACATAAAAAGATTTCTCATACCCTCATAAGTGTTCACTTTGTAACCCTTAATCCATCCCTCTAAGTTTTTCAACCCTTCACTCACCCAGGTAGCCCAAGGGGTACCATCATGCTTTTTGAGGGTTCTAAACCTCTTAAGATACTGGAAAGGGGTCTTCCCGAATCTAGCTATCAAAGTTAATTTCACACTTTCGTAATCCGTCTTATCCGCCTCCCCCAACTCCATTACCACATCAGTCGCAACAGGAGGGAGCCTAGAGAACAACCAGGGAAGCAACGCATTCCCGGTGATGTCCTGGAGCCCATGATTGTATTCAAACAGTTTCAACCAATCCAATCTCGGTTCATACATACCCACTAATTCCTTCGGCATCCGGGGTCTTTTGGGACTGGAGCTCCTAGAGGAACCAGAGGAGAGAGAAGCATTTTCCATAGACAACTTTTTCATTTCTAACTCGTGATTAAGTTCTATTTCTCTGAGTCTCAACTCAGCTTGCTTCTGCTCAGCCTGGGCATTCTTCCGTCTGAACTCGAGCTCTTGGTTTCGTTCAGATTGAGCCAAGAACCGTTTATATTCTAATTCGAGCTTCATTTTTTCAAGTTCAAAATAAGCAGGGTTACTTGTGGGACCTGGTATGGGCCCCGTAGGCACAGCTGGTAAGGCAGGTAGAGGAGCGGGGGAGACAGTTTCGTTAGCCTCTCCGTCCTCGTCAGCCTCTTCATCGCTATCATCAGAATTACGATTCAGATCAACACCATTGCTGTTATCTACAGTTGCTGGAGAGTTTGGTTCCTCTGAACCAGTACCCAGACTTTGGTTCGCCAGCAATCCCTCTATTAGTTCTAACTTCTTGCCTCTTACAGAAAGATTCTCTTGCCTACAGAGAGCTCGCAAACTCTCAGTATTTTCACCTGACAAAGACTCTTGACTGTAAGTTTCTATCGTAGACATGTTTTTTGAAAGTTGCTTTTTAGTGCTAAGTTTTGTGGTTAGTTATCCTACAGCGTCGAAAAGCACTCAAAACTGTATACTCGATACAAATCCCACCGCTATGCACCAGTGTTAGGCGGAAACCTGTGCAGTTCCCTCTGGGACCACTGCAAAAGATTTAGGACTACAGGCGTTGGCGGTGAACCCACTTGGTAGCAGTCTGTACCACACAGATTCACTTGGTAGCTGTGGCTGAGCAGTCAGACTTCTCTCAAGAAAAGTTGGTCAGTATGTGGAGTATACAACATAGGGCAATTCTTCACAGCAAGACAAGCAAACACGCAACGAGGCTTAGTGTAAAGATAGTAAGTTATTTATTTATAACACAACATCTATGGAAAACACTAAAGCAAATCACGGCAAACAAATCAAACACAATTACTCTACTGAGTAGAAAACGATCAATCCCCCTAGCAAAATATCGACAACTCTAGGTTCTACCGGTACCACTTATTTTCAGACAGAGGTGTATACCTCAACCTAGATGACACTCGAATATTAGTTAGGACGGGAGAGAAAAAGATAGGCAGGTTACGAAATCAACACAGTTCGTTCCTATCGGATAAAATGCAAGGCAGGAAGGCAAGAATCACAATAGATCATAAAGTGCAGAGGCCAGGCCCACTCGGAGAGAGGCAAGGCGCGATGTCCCAAAAAGTCTCTAGTGGAGATGCATTCAAGTCTTTATAACAAATTGTTCTCGGCAGATTGAACCAGTTCAGAACAAAGAATGAGCAAAGCTTGGAGGCGACCCAGCGGAACGGAGAGGATTAAGACACCTTGCTCGAACCGAACGAAAGGGAAGCCAGGCGGACACGGTACCTTGTTGTGGAGGGCAGCTCCGGCGGGGGCAGTTGTTCCTGGTGCTGGATGCACGTTGGGTCTTTGCTAAGAGTAGAGATGATCTCGCCGTCGAAGGAAATGAAGTCCAGTGCACCACCAGGGAAGAGACCAGCCGCGGAGTGCTCCGTCACAAGGCACCACCTTTTGGTCGCGGTTCAGGGGTAGTGGCTATCCGGTTGCCGGGGTGCTTCTGCACGGGCAATTCGACCACCGCGTCCTGAGGCGAATAAAAAGCAAAGGGGACTGGTTGTTCCCACCAGTCAGGGGAAGAGACTCTCCGGCAGGGAGATCTCCTCTGTCGTCGGGAAGCGGAGAGTCGGTTCCGCAAGGCTCCACCGGAGGTGTCGTCGTGCAGGTCGGCTCAGCGTTACCCTCGTCGGATTCTTAGGTCCTGTGGCGACTTCTGAAGATCCAGTCCCAAAAGCCCTGCTTTCATGCAGAAAACCCCCATTCATTCAGCCTATCTGTCAATCAACACTCGCTAAGTGGTGAGCGGGAAGGCTCACCACCTGGGCCAATCACTCCAGAGTGCAACCTGAGTTGGCAAGGCAACTCGGTCCAGGGTGCCTAAACCCCCTCCCACACCCCTGAGGTAACCCAGACAGAATGGCACCACTTTGGAGGGTCTCTGTCCAGAGGCCCGCCAAAAGTGGAACAAAGGGCTCAACCTTTGGTTTAGGAGTCACAGAGACGAACACAGACGCCATTTTAAAACCGAGTTCTGGCAGAAAATACCACTCGATAAACTTATTTAAGATAAGTAGATCGGTGGTACGTCAGAGATTAATGAGAAAAAGTATTAATCTCCAACAATGGGACGAATCCCATAGGGTTAGGTTCGGGATCGAACGTAACAAGTAGTTTCCGCTGCCACCAGCCAAAACTCGACGAGGGGGGACGGGACAGTGCCCCCTCGAGTAACAGATCCAGGAGTAATCGAATTACCCCTACTAGTACGTCCACAATAAGATGGTTGGTACTAGTTCTGTTCGTAAATTTAGGTCTAGTAAAGCCAATGGTGACTTTACATGCCCGGGGAGACAGTAGTCAGTCCCCGGGTATGGAGTCTATGGTGGGGGACCCGCTAGGGTGCCCCCGTGTTGCGACACTAGGGGTTCGGTGTAACACACATACAAAAACATATGAGACCCTATGGAGTAAAAGACCCCATAGCCCATCGAACACATTGACATTTCAAAGGAATTACACACATACATGTCCAAGAGTGGGAAAAAAGAGTCTCACTCTTGGCAGGATGGAAAAAACAAACTCCAGAAATCCAGCAAAGCTGCTGGGGGACTCACTAGGTTAGGAAATTCAGCCTAAACAGAGAATTCTCCCTAACACTCGCCCCCCCCAGACTAAGGGACAGGAGGATTTAATCCACTCCTGGATGAATCTCATACCTCTAGTCGATGACATACATCCTAGAGAGACCATCAGCATTTTGGTGGTGACACCCTGACCTGTGCTCAATGGTGAAATCAAACCCTTGCAGGCAGATCGACCATCTCAATAGTTTTAGGTTTTCCCCTTTCATTTGCATTAACCATCTCAAGGGTTGGTGGTCAGTCTGAATGACGAAAGTAGAACCATACAAGTACGGTCTAAACTTCTTCAGAGCCCACACGATAGAAAAGCACTCTCTTTCGATTGTTGCCCACCTTGTTTCAGGATCCTTCAGCTTGCGGCTGATGAAGCAAACGAGGTGCTCCCTACCTTTCCCATCCAGTTGACTGAGTACGGCACCTATCCCTACATTGGAAGCGTCTGTCTGCACAATGAAGTGTTGGCGGTAATCAGGAGCTCTGAGTACTGGGGCTTGGCAAAGAGCCTGTTTCAGGTTTTCAAAAGCCTGATTGCACTCCTCGTTCCATTTAACCTTTTTAGGAAATTTGGGCGAGGAGATTACATTCAGTGGAGAAGCTATGGTCCCATAGTTCTCTATGAAATTCCTGTAATACCCAGTGAGGCCTAGGAAGGCTCTCACCTGGGTTTGAGTAGTCGGTGTTGTCCAAGTTCGCACAGCTTCAATCTTACTGAGCAAAGGCATTATTTCTCCACCGCCTACCTCATGCCCAAGATAGACTACCTTACTCTGTCCAATTTGGCATTTACTTGCCTTTATGATGCAAAACATCTCTCAGGTGGATTACATGTTCTTCCCAGGAATTGCTGAACACTGCAATGTCATCCAAGTATGCCATGCAGAAGTCCTCCATCCCATTCAGAACCTGGTTTACCATCCGTTGAAACGTAGCAGGTGCATTCTTCAGTCCGAAAGGCATTACCTTAAACTGGTATAAGCCAACGGGGGTAGAAAATGCAGTTTTCTCCTTGGCATCGTCTGCCAGGGCTATTTGCCAATAGCCTGACGTCAAGTCAAATGTGCTGAGGAACGTGGCGGCGCCAAGTTTATCCACCAACTCATCTGTTCTTGGCAAAGGATGGGCATCAGTCGTGGTGACTGCATTAAGAGCTCTATAATCCACGCAGAATCTAAGCTCTTTAGATCCGGCCTTTGGTACTAACACAACTGGGCTAGACCATGGACTAGTAGAGGGCACTATTACCCCGAGATCAAGCATCTTGCTGACCTCACCTTTGATGTGGGTTCGTACGTTTTCTGACATGCGGTATCCTCTGCTTTTGACTGGCAGACAGTCACCAGTGAGTATGTCGTGCTGGCCCCAAGGGGTCAAGCCTGGTGAAAGCGAGAACAGAGAGGCAAACTGATTCAACATAGATTTGCACTCTTCTTGTTGCTCGGGTGTCAGATTGGAGGAGAGATTCACTCCTTCAATTTTTTCATCTAAAGGTAAGCCTCTGAGGAGATCCGGAAGAGCTTCACTCTCTTCTTCTTCCTCGGATGATGCTAGAAGCAACGCTCCTACATCAGGTCGTGAGACATACGCTTTAAGTCGGTTGGTGTGAAAGACTGTCGGAGCCTCCTTGGGATTGCCCAAGTCCACCAGATAGTTAACCTCTCCGAGTTTACCCACTACTCGGTAGGGTCCCATCCATTTATCTTGCAAGGCCCTCTGCCTTGTTGGGATCATAATGAGAACAAGCTGGTCTTGAGCGAACTCAACCATGTTAGCCTTTTGTTCGTGCCAGTGCTTGACCAATGCTTGTCCAGCTTTCAAGTTATCGCTTGCTTCCGTCATCATGTGCGACATTCTCCTCCGGAGACCTATCACGTAGTCAGTCAATCTGACTGGCTTGGGGGAAGGAGCACTCTCCAACCCCTCCTTAATCAGGGCCAATGGACCTCTGACGGGATGACCATAGAGTAGTTCGAAGGGAGAGTAACCTACTCCCTCCTGAGGGACTTCTCTATAAGCAAAGAGAAGGCATGGCAATAGAAGGTCCCACTTACGCTTAAGGGGTTCCTCTAGAGCACCTATCATGCTCTTCATGGTTCGGTTGAACCGTTCTACCAACCCATTGGTATGTGGGTGGTAAGCCGTTGAGAACTTGTAAGTTACTCTGCAGGTTTTCCACATGGCTTTCATGTAGTGGGACATAAGGTTTGACCCCCTGTCAGAGATTACTTCCTTAGGAAACCCGACCCTGGTAAGAATACCAAGGAGGGCCTTAGCCACAGCCGGAGCTGTAACAGTCCTCATAGGAATTGCCTCAGGATACCTAGTAGCATGGTCTACTACAACAAGTATAAACCTGTTGCCTGAGGAGGTTGGAGGATCAAGGGGACCAACGATGTCAATCCCTACTCTCTCAAATGGGACTCCCACAACCGGGAGAGGCACTAACGGTGCCACGTTCTTGGATCCAACCTTACCAGAGATCTGGCAGGTGTGGCAGCTCCTGCAGTGTTTTTCTACTTCGGCCCCCATCTTTGGCCAATAGAAGTAAAGCGAGAGCCTTTCTTTAGTCTTCTTGAAACTCAAGTGACCAGCCAAAGGAATCTCGTGGGCTAACTGCAAGAACTGTGGTCTGTTCTCTTGGGGTACTACAATGCATTTGTAGTCTCCAGGTGCAGACTCAGTCGGTTCACTGTAGAAGAGGCCATCTTCCCAGTGCAACCTGTATTTCCCAGGCTCTTGCCCTTCAGCCTGATCTTCTGCCTGATGGCGAAGACCTTCCAGAGTTGGACATTCTCTCTGTCCCTTACTGAAGTCTGCCCTGCTGGGTCCACCTTCTGCCAGTAAAGACTGCAGCTCAGGATGGTCAACAGGATCCAGATCTCCAATGAGTTCCTGGCCTTCCATTAGCTCTTCCTCAGAGTCTAATTCCACCACACAGGGTTGTACCTCCCTCTCAGCCTCGGCTGGAGGTGGAGTTACGGGTGTGACGTTGGACAACCGTGGGGAAGTCCGTGTCGGCTGCACTGTAATGCTGGCTGCTGGTTTCGGGATAGAAGTTTTAGGTTTCCCCTTCGCTTCTGATTTCTTGGAGACAGCGGCCGACATTTCCAGTGGAGCAGGAGTGATTTCTTTCTTCATCATCTCCCCGAGAGTACCGCGCATGGTCCTCTCTCTTGCAGGTCTGGTTAGCTCCTGTAACCGTTTACTAGGAGGTCTGGGAGTATGCGATACAACTCCGAGAGTTTTCAAATCGTTACCCAACAGTACGCGTCCTGGTACCTCACTCTGTATGCTGACAGGTATCTTCACAGTCATGTCGTTACACTGGATGAGAACTGGTAATTGGGGAAGCATCTGCACAGGCCCTCCAGCTAACTTGGTGAGGCGTTTGGGTGCCTTAGCAACATCCTCAGCCTGAAAAAACGATTTATCCACCACAGTTATGCTGGCCCCAGTGTCCCTAATGGCAGGAGTCTCCTGACCATTTACCTGGACACTGTCCTTATAATACTCTTTAGTATTATCGGGGATAGAATTATAGACATCTAAATTCTGTTGTTCCCACAACCCCAGAGATACTAAAGAAACGCTGGCTGAGACTCCAATGGGTTCGTCAGCTAGCAGTAGAAAGTTTCCACTTGCCATTTGGACTTCCTCCTCTGGAGCGAAGGCTAAGGAGACAAGCTGGACCCCTGAAGGTTTACCCTTACATCTGGGATCTCCTTTCACGTGATCAGTCGAGCCACAAACAAAGCATTTACCGAATGCTTTCTGGAATGGTGGCTTGTTCTGACCTCCTTCCGGTTTGGCACCAGAAGACACACTATTCTGCTGTGGTTTTCCCGGTGGCTTACCCTTCTAGTTTTGTTTGGGGCCCTCTTTGGAATGTGAGTTATTCAAATTCTCTTTTGAGTCTTTTTTAGGCTGTTTTCCCTCATCCTTTTTCTGAGTTGCCCCAGAATCCTTATGAGTAGCCCTGTTGGCAACCCACAAGTCAGCAGCCTTAGCTAGTGCCCTGGAATCCAATTCCTTCGAATCAGCCAACTGATGTCTGAGCTCAGGAGAACAGGCATCATAAATAGACTCCAACATAAAAAGATTTCTCATACCCTCATAAGTGTTCACTTTGTAACCCTTAATTCATCCCTCTAAGTTTTTCAACCCTTCACTCACCCAGGTAGCCCAAGGGGTACCATCATGCTTTTTGAGGGTTCTAAACCTCTTCAGATACTGGAAAGGGGTCTTCCCGAATCTAGCTATCAAAGTTAATTTCACACTTTCGTAATCCGTCTTATCCGCCTCCCCCAACTCCATTACCACATCAGTCGCAACAGGAGGGAGCCTAGAGAACAACCAGGGAAGCAACGCATTCCCGGTGATGTCCTGGAGCCCATGATTGTATTCAAACAGTTTCAACCAATCCAATCTCGGTTCATACATACCCACTAATTCCTTCGGCATCCGGGGTCTTTTGGGACTGGAGCTCCTAGAGGAACCAGAGGAGAGAGAAGCATTTTCCATAGACAACTTTTTCATTTCTAACTCGTGATTAAGTTCTATTTCTCTGAGTCTCAACTCAGCTTGCTTCTGCTCAGCCTGGGCATTCTTCCGTCTGAACTCGAGCTCTTGGTTTCGTTCAGATTGAGCCAAGAACCGTTTATATTCTAATTCGAGCTTCATTTTTTCAAGTTCAAAATAAGCAGGGTTACTTGTGGGACCTGGTATGGGCCCCGTAGGCACAGCTGGTAAGGCAGGTAGAGGAGCGGGGGAGACAGTTTCGTTAGCCTCTCCGTCCTCGTCAGCCTCTTCATCGCTATCATCAGAATTACGATTCAGATCAACACCATTGCTGTTATCTACAGTTGCTGGAGAGTTTGGTTCCTCTGAACCAGTACCCAGACTTTGGTTCGCCAGCAATCCCTCTATTAGTTCTAACTTCTTGCCTCTTACAGAAAGATTCTCTTGCCTACAGAGAGCTCGCAAACTCTCAGTATTTTCACCTGACAAAGACTCTTGACTGTAAGTTTCTATCGTAGACATGTTTTTTGAAAGTTGCTTTTTAGTGCTAAGTTTTGTGGTTAGTTATCCTACAGCGTCGAAAAGCACTCAAAACTGTATACTCGATACAAATCCAACCGCTATGCACCAGTGTTAGGCGGAAACCTGTGCAGTTCCCTCTGGGACCACTGCAAAAGATTTAGGACTACAGGCGTTGGCGGTGAACCCACTTGGTAGCAGTCTGTACCACACAGATTCACTTGGTAGCTGTGGCTGAGCAGTCAGACTTCTCTCAAGAAAAGTTGGTCAGTATGTGGAGTATACAACATAGGGCAATTCTTCACAGCAAGACAAGCAAACACGCAACGAGGCTTAGTGTAAAGATAGTAAGTTATTTATTTATAACACAACATCTATGGAAAACACTAAAGCAAATCACGGCAAACAAATCAAACACAATTACTCTACTGAGTAGAAAACAATCAATCCCCCTAGCAAAATATCGACAACTCTAGGTTCTACCGGTACCACTTATTTTCAGACAGAGGTGTATACCTCAACCTAGATGACACTCGAATATTAGTTAGGACGGGAGAGAAAAAGATAGGCAGGTTACGAAATCAACACAGTTCGTTCCTATCGGATAAAATGCAAGGCAGGAAGGCAAGAATCACAATAGATCATAAAGTGCAGAGGCCAGGCCCACTCGGAGAGAGGCAAGGCGCGATGTCCCAAAAAGTCTCTAGTGGAGATGCATTCAAGTCTTTATAACAAATTGTTCTCGGCAGATTGAACCAGTTCAGAACAAAGAATGAGCAAAGCTTGGAGGCGACCCAGCGGAACGGAGAGGATTAAGACACCTTGCTCGAACCGAACGAAAGGGAAGCCAGGCGGACACGGTACCTTGTTGTGGAGGGCAGCTCCGGCGGGGGCAGTTGTTCCTGGTGCTGGATGCACGTTGGGTCTTTGCTAAGAGTAGAGATGATCTCGCCGTCGAAGGAAATGAAGTCCAGTGCACCACCAGGGAAGAGACCAGCCGCGGAGTGCTCCGTCACAAGGCACCACCTTTTGGTCGCGGTTCAGGGGTAGTGGCTATCCGGTTGCCGGGGTGCTTCTGCACGGGCAATTCGACCACCGCGTCCTGAGGCGAATAAAAAGCAAAGGGGACTGGTTGTTCCCACCAGTCAGGGGAAGAGACTCTCCGGCAGGGAGATCTCCTCTGTCGTCGGGAAGTGGAGAGTCGGTTCCGCAAGGCTCCACCGGAGGTGTCGTCGTGCAGGTCGGCTCAGCGTTACCCTCGTCGGATTCTTAGGTCCTGTGGCGACTTCTGAAGATCCAGTCCCAAAAGCCCTGCTTTTATGCAGAAAACCCCCATTCATTCAGCCTAGCTGTCAATCAACACTCGCTAAGTGGTGAGCGGGAAGGCTCACCACCTGGGCCAATCACTCCAGAGTGCGACCTGAGTTGGCAAGGCAACTCGGTCCAGGGTGCCTAAACCCCCTCCCACACCCCTGAGGTAACCCAGACAGAATGGCACCACTTTGGAGGGTCTCTGTACAGAGGCCCGCCAAAAGTGGAACAAAGGGCTCAACCTTTGGTTTAGGAGTCACAGAGACGAACACAGACGCCATTTTAAAACCGAGTTCTGGCAGAAAATACCACTCGATAAACTTATTTAAGATAAGTAGATCGGTGGTACGTCAGAGATTAATGAGAAAAAGTATTAATCTCCAACAATGGGAAGAATCCCATAGGGTTAGGTTCGGGATCGAACGTAACAAGTAGTTTCCCCTGCCACCAGTCAAAACTCGACGAGGGGGGACGGGACAGTGCCCCCTCGAGTAACAGATCCAGGAGTAATCGAATTACCCCTACTAGTACGTCCACAATAAGATGGTTGGTACTAGTTCTGTTCGTAAATTTAGGTCTAGTAAATCCAATGGTGACTTTACATGCCCGGGGAGACAGTAGTCAGTCCCCGGGTATGGAGTCTATGGTGGGGGACCCGCTAGGGCGCCCCCGTGTTACGACACGTAGGGTGCGGTGTAACACACATAGAAAAACATATGAGACCCTATGGAGTAAAAGACCCCATAGCCCATCGAACACATTGACATTTCAAAGGAATTACACACATACATGTCCAAGAGTGGGAAAAAAGAGTCTCACTCTTGGCAGGATGGAAAAAAACAAACTCCAGAAATCCAGCAAAGCTGCTGGGGGACTCACTAGGTTAGGAAATTCAGCCTAAACAGAGAATTCTCCCTAACATGGGGCATGAGCGGGTGATGGGGGAGAAGAAGGGAGACACAGGGCTTGAGCGGGGGTGGGGGGGAAGAACGAAGACATGGGGCATGGGTGGGGGGTGGAAAGAAGGGAGACACGGGGCATGAGCGGGGATGGGGGAGAAGGGAGACACGGGGAATGAGCGGGGGTGGGGGAAAGATGGGAGACATGGGGCATGAGCGGGGGTGGGGGGAAGAAGGGAGACACGGTGCATGAGCGGCGGGTGGGGGGGAAGAAGGGAGACACGGGGCATGAGCAGGGGGTGGGGCTACAGGAGGGAGACACGGGGCAAGAGCGGGTGGTGGGGGGTACAGGAGGGAGAGACAGGGCATGAGCGGGGGGTGGGGGGAACAGGGCAGACACGGGGCATGAGCGGGGGGTGGGGGGGAAGAAGGGAGACACGGGGCATGAGCGGGGGAAAGAAGGGAGACACGGGGCATGAGCAAGGGGTGGGGGGAAGAAGGGAGACACGGGGCATGAGATGGGGGGTGGGGGAAGAAGGTAGACACGGGGCATGAGCGGGGGGTGGGGGGAAAGAAGGGAGACACGGGGCATGAGCTGTGGGTGGGGGGGAAGAAGGGAGACACAGGACATGAGCGGGGGTGTGCGAGGAAGGGAGACACGGGGGCATGAGCGGGGGGTGGGCGGGGGAAAGAAGGAAGACACGGGGCATGGACGGGGGTGGGAGGGAAGAAGGGAGACACAGGGCATGAGCGGGGGATGGGGTAAGAAGGGAGACACATGGCATGAGTGGGGGGTGGGGGTTACAGGAGGGAGACACGGGGCATGAGCAGGGGGTGGGGGGTACAGGAGGTAGACGCGGGGGTGGGGGAAACAGGGCAGACACAGGGCATGAGCGGGGGTTGGGGGGGAAGAAGGGACACACGGGGCATGAGCGGTTGTGGGGGGGAAGAAGGGAGACAGGGGGCATGCGCGGGGGTGGGGGGAAAAGGAAGACACGGGACGTGAGTGGGGGGTGGCGGGATGGAAAGAAGGGAGACAGGGGGCATGAGCGGGGGGTGGGGGGAGAAGGGAGACACGGGGCATGAGCGGGGGGTGGGGGGAAGAAGGGAGACACGGGGCATGAGCGGGGGTGGGGGAAGAAAGAAGACACGGGATATGAGCGGGGGGTGGGGGGTGGAAAGAAGGGAGACACGGGGCATGAGCGGGGGGTGGGGAGGGAGAAGGGAGACACGGGGCATGAGCCGGGGGTGTGGGGAAAGATGGGAGACACGGGGCATGAGGCATGAGTGGGTGGTGGGGGGAAAGAAGGTAGACACGGGGCATGAACGGGGGAGTGGGGGGGAAGAAGGGAGACATGCAGCATGAGCGGAGGGTGGGGGAGAAGAAGGGAAACACGGGGCATGAGCGGGGGGTGGGGGAAAGAAGGGAGACACGGGGCATGAGCGGGGGGTGGGGGGAAAGGTAGGGAGACACAGGGCATGAGCGGGGGTGAGGGGGAGAAGGGAGACACGGGGCATGAGCGGGGGGTGAGTGGGGAAGAAGGGAGACACACGGTGCATGAGCGGGGGATGGGGGAAAGAAGGAAGACACAGGGCATGAGCGGGGGGTAGGGGGAAGAAGGGAGATACGGGCATGAACGGGGGTGGGGGGTACAGGAGGGAGACACGGAGCAAGAGCGGGGGTTGGGGGGTACAGGAGGTAGACATGGGGCATGAGCGGGGGGTGGGGGGAAGAAGGGAGACACGGGGCATGAGCGGGGGGTGGGAGGGAAGAATGGAGACACAGGGCATGAGCGGGGAGGAAAGAAGGAAGACACGGGGCATGAGCGGGGGTGGGGGTACAGGAGGAAGACATGGGGCATGAGCGGGGGGTGGGGGTGTTAAGAAGGGAGACACGGGGCATGAGCGGGGGGTGGGCGGGAAAGAAGGGAGAGATGGGGCATGAGCGGGGGTGGGGGGAGGAAGGGAGACACAAGGCATGAACGGGGGTGGGGGGAAGAAGGGAGACACGGGGCATGAGCGGGGGGTGGGGGGAGAAGAAGGGAGACACGGGGCATGAGCGGGGGGTGGGGGTGGAAAGAAGGGAGACACGGGGCATGAGAGGGGAGTGGGGAGGAAAGAAGGGAGACACGGGGCATGAGAGGGGTGTGGGGGGTACAGGAGGGAGACACGTTGCATGAGCGGGGGTAGGGGGAACAGGGCAGACACAGGGCATGAGCGGGTGTGGGGGGAAGAAGGGAGACACGGGGTGTGAGCAGGTGTGGGGCGGAGACGGGAGACACAGGGCATGAGCGGGGGGTTGGGGGAGTAGGAAGACACGGGGCATGAGTGGGGGGTGGGGAGGTGGAAAGAAGGGAGACACGGGGCATGAGCGGGTGGTGGGGGAGAAGAAGGGAGACACGGGGATTGAGTGGGGGGTGGGGGGAAGAAGGAAGACATTTGGCATGAGCGGGGGGTGGGGAGCGAGAAGGGAGACACGGGGCATGAGCCGGGGGTGGGGGGAAAGATGGGAGACACGGGGCATGAGTGGGTGGTGGGGGAAAGAAGGTAGACACGGGGCATGAACAGGGTGGTGGGGTTGAAGAAGGGAGACATGCAGCATGAGCGGGGGGTGGGGGAGAAGAAGGGAAACACAGGGCATGAGCGGGGGGTGGGGGGAAAAGTAGGGAGACACAGGGCATGAGCGGGGGTGGGGGAGAAGGGAGACACGGGGCATGAGCGGGGGGTGAGGGGGGAAGAAGGGAGACACACGGTGCATGAGCGGGGGATGGGGGAAAGAAGGAAGACACGGGGCATGAGCAGGGGGTAGGGTGAAGAAGTGAGATGCGGGGCATGAGCGGGGGGTGGGGGGTTCAGGAGGGAGACACGGGGCAAGAGCGGGGGGTGGGTGTACAGGAGGTAGCCACGGGGCATGAGCGGGGGGTGGGGGAGAACAGGGCAGACACGGGGCATGAGTGGGGGGTGGGGGGAAGAAGGGAGCCACGGGGCATGAGCGGGGGTGGGGTGGAAGAATGGAGACACAGGGCATGAGCGGGGGGAAAGAAGGAAGACACGGGGCATGAGCGGGTGTGGGGGGTACAGGAGGGAGACATGAGGCATGAGCGGGGGGTGGGGGTGGAAAGAAGGGAGACACGGGGCATGAGCGTGGGGTGGGCGGGAAAGAAGGGAGACATGGGGCATGAGCGGGGGAGAAGAAGGAAGACACGGGGCATGAGCGGGGGTGGGGGGTACAGGAGGAAGACATGGGGCATGAGCGGGGGGTGGGGGTGGAAAGAAGGGAGACACGGGGAATGAGCAGGGTTGGGCGGGAAAGAAGGGAGAGACGGGGCATGAGCGGGGGTGGGGGGAGGAAGGGAGACACAAGGCATGAACGTGGTGGGGGGAAGAAGGGAGACACGGGGCATGAGCTGGGGGTGGGGGGAGAAGAAGGAAGACACGGGGCATGAGCGGGGAGTGGGGAGTACAGGAGGGAGACACGGGGCAAGAGCGGGGGGTGGGGGTGCAGGAGGTAGCCACGGGGCATGAGCGGGGGGTGGGGGGTACAGGGTACAGGAGGGAGACATAGGGCATGAGCGGGGGGTGGGGGTGGAAAGAAGGGAGACACGGGGCATGAGCGGGGGTGGGCGGGAAAGAAGGGAGACATGGGGCATGAGCGGGAGTGGGGGGTACAGGAGGAAGACATGGGGCATGAGCGGGGGGTGGGGGTGGAAAGAAGGGAGACACGGGGCATGAGCGGGGGGTGGGCGGGAAAGTGTGGAGACATGGGGCATGAGCGGGGGGTGGGGGGGGAAGAAGGGGGAGACGGGGCATGAGCGGGGGTGGGGGGAGGAAGGGAGACACAAGGCATGAACGGGGGTGGGGTGACGAAGGGAGACACGGGGCATGAGCGGGGGGTGGGGGGAGAAGAAGGGAGACACGGGGCATGAGCGGGGGGTGGGGGTGGAAAAAAGGGAGACACGGGGCATGAGCGGGGGGTGGGGAGGAAAGAAGGGAGACACGGGGCATGAGAGGGGTGTGGGGGGTACAGGAGGGAGACACAGGGCATGAGCGGGGGTGGGGGGAACAGGGCAGACATGGGGCATGAGCGGGGGTAGGGGGATGAAGGGAGACACGGGCTGTGAGCGGGTGTGGGGGGGGAGATGGGAGACACAGGGCATGAGCAGGGGGTTGGGGGAGTAGGAAGACACGGGGCATGAGTGGGGGGTGGGGAGGTGGAAAGAAGGGAGACACGGGGCATGAGCGGGGGGAGAAGGGAGACACGGGGCATGAGCGGGTGGTGGGGGAGAAGAAGGGAGACACAGGGATTGAGTGGGGGGTGGGGGGTGGAAAGAAGGGAGACACGGGGCATGAGCTGGGGATGGGGAGAAGGGAGACATGGGGAATGAGCGTGGGGTGGGGGGAAAGATGGGAGACACGGGGCATGAGCAGGGGGTGGGGGAAGAAGAGAGACACGTGGCATGAACGGGGGGTGGGAGGGAAGAAGGGAGACACACGGCATGAGCGTGGGGTTGGGGGGGAGTAGGAAGACACGGGGCATGAGCAGGGCTGGGGAGAAAGAAGGGAGACAGGGGGCATGAGCGGGAGTGTGGGAAAAGAAGGGAGACACGGGGCATGAGCGGGGAGTGGGGGGAGAAGGGAGACACAGGGCATGAGCAGGGGTGGGGAGAATAAGGGAGACATGGTGCATGAGGGGGGGGTGGGGGGGAAGAAGGAAGACACGGGGCATGAGCGGGGGCGTGAGGGGGTACAGGAGGGAGACACGGGGCATGAGCGGGGGGTGGGGTGGAGAAGGGCTGACACAGGGCATGAGCTGTGGGTGGGGGGACGAAGGGAGACATGGGGCATGAGCAGGGGTGGGGGTACAGGAGGGAGACACAGGGCAAGAGCGGGGGGTACAGGAGGGAGACACGGGGCAAGAGCGGGGGGTGGGGGGTACAGGAGGTAGCCACGGGGCATGAGCGGGGGGTGGGGGGAACAGGGCAGACACGGGGCATGAGTGGGGGGTGGGGGGGAAGAAGGGAGACACACGGTGCATGAGCGGGGGATGGGGGAAAGAAGGAAGACACGGGGCATGAGCAGGGGGTAGGGTGAAGAAGTGAGATGCGGGGCATGAGCGGGGGGTGGGGGGTACAGGAGGGAGACACGGGGCAAGAGCGGGGGGTGGGTGTACAGGAGGTAGCCACGGGGCATGAGCGGGGGGTGGGGGAGAACAGGGCAGACACGGGGCATGAGTGGGGGGTGGGGGGAAGAAGGGAGACACGGGGCATGAGCGGGGGTGGGGTGGAAGAATGGAGACACAGGGCATGAGCGGGGGGAAAGAAGGAAGACACGGGGCATGAGCGGGTGTGGGGGGTACAGGAGGGAGACATGAGGCATGAGCGGGGGTGGGGGTGGAAAGAAGGGAGACACGGGGCATGAGCGTGGGGTGGGCGGGAAAGAAGGGAGACATGGGGCATGAGCGGGGGAGAAGAAGGAAGACACGGGGCATGAGCGGGGGTGGGGGGTACAGGAGGAAGACATGGGGCATGAGCGGGGGGTGGGGGTGGAAAGAAGGGAGACACGGGGAATGAGCAGGGTTGGGCGGGAAAGAAGGGAGAGACGGGGCATGAGCGGGGGTGGGGGGAGGAAGGGAGACACAAGGCATGAACGTGGTGGGGGGAAGAAGGGAGACACGGGGCATGAGCTGGGGGTGGGGGGAGAAGAAGGAAGACACGGGGCATGAGCGGGGAGTGGGGGGTACAGGAGGGAGACACGGGGCAAGAGCGGGGGGTGGGGGTGCAGGAGGTAGCCACGGGGCATGAGCGGGGGGTGGGGGGTACAGGGTACAGGAGGGAGACATAGGGCATGAGCGGGGGGTGGGGGTGGAAAGAAGGGAGACACGGGGCATGAGCGGGGGTGGGCGGGAAAGAAGGGAGACATGGGGCATGAGCGGGAGTGGGGGGTACAGGAGGAAGACATGGGGCATGAGCGGGGGGTGGGGGTGGAAAGAAGGGAGACACGGGGCATGAGCGGGGGGTGGGCGGGAAAGTGTGGAGACATGGGGCATGAGCGGGGGTGGGGGGGAAGAAGGGGGAGACGGGGCATGAGCGGGGGTGGGGGGAGGAAGGGAGACACAAGGCATGAACGGGGGTGGGGTGACGAAGGGAGACACGGGGCATGAGCGGGGGGTGGGGGGAGAAGAAGGGAGACACGGGGCATGAGCGGGGGGTGGGGGTGGAAAAAAGGGAGACACGGGGCATGAGCGGGGGGTGGGGAGGAAAGAAGGGAGACACGGGGCATGAGAGGGGTGTGGGGGGTACAGGAGGGAGACACAGGGCATGAGCGGGGGTGGGGGGAACAGGGCAGACATGGGGCATGAGCGGGGGTAGGGGGATGAAGGGAGACACGGGCTGTGAGCGGGTGTGGGGGGGGAGATGGGAGACACAGGGCATGAGCAGGGGGTTGGGGGAGTAGGAAGACACGGGGCATGAGCGGGGGGTGGGGAGGTGGAAAGAAGGGAGACACGGGGCATGAGCGGGGGGAGAAGGGAGACACGGGGCATGAGCGGGTGGTGGGGGAGAAGAAGGGAGACACAGGGATTGAGTGGGGGGTGGGGGGTGGAAAGAAGGGAGACACGGGGCATGAGCTGGGGATGGGGGAGAAGGGAGACATGGGGAATGAGCGTGGGGTGGGGGGAAAGATGGGAGACACGGGGCATGAGCAGGGGGTGGGGGAAGAAGAGAGACACGTGGCATGAACGGGGGGTGGGAGGGAAGAAGGGAGACACACGGCATGAGCGTGGGGTTGGGGGGAGTAGGAAGACACGGGGCATGAGCAGGGCTGGGGGGAAAGAAGGGAGACAGGGGGCATGAGCGGGAGTGTGGGAAAAGAAGGGAGACACGGGGCATGAGCGGGGAGTGGGGGGAGAAGGGAGACACAGGGCATGAGCAGGGGTGGGGAGAATAAGGGAGACATGGTGCATGAGGGGGGGTGGGGGGGAAGAAGGAAGACACGGGGCATGAGCGGGGGCGTGAGGGGGTACAGGAGGGAGACACGGGGCATGAGCGGGGGGTGGGGTGGAGAAGGGCTGACACAGGGCATGAGCTGTGGGTGGGGGGACGAAGGGAGACATGGGGCATGAGCAGGGGTGGGGGTACAGGAGGGAGACACAGGGCAAGAGCGGGGGGTACAGGAGGGAGACACGGGGCAAGAGCGGGGGGTGGGGGGTACAGGAGGTAGCCACGGGGCATGAGCGGGGGGTGGGGGGAACAGGGCAGACACGGGGCATGAGTGGGGGGTGGGGGGAAGAAGGGAGACACGGGGCATGAGCGGGGGGTTGGAGGGAAAGAAGGGCGAGACGGGGCATAAGCGGGGGTGGGGGGAGGAAGGGAGACACAAGGCATGAACGGGGGTGGGGGAAGAAGGGAGGCACGGGGCATTACCGGGGGTGGGGGGAGAAGAAGGGAGACACGGGGCATGAGCAGGGGGTGGGGGTGGAAAGAAGGGAGACACGGGGCATGAGCGGGGGTGGGGAGGAAAAAAGGGAGACACGGGGCATGAGAGGGGTGTGGGGGGTACAGGAGGGAGACACGGGGCATGAGCGGGGTGGGGGGAACAGGGCAGACACGGGGCATGAGCGGGGGGTGGGGGGAAGAAGGGAGACACGGGGCGTGTGGGGGGAAGAAGGGAGACACAGGGCATGAGCAGGGGGTTGGGGAGGAGTAGGAAGACACGGGGCATGAGGGGGGTTGGGGGTGTGGAAATAGGGGAGACACGGGGCATGAGCGGGGGGAGAAGGGAGACACGGGGCATGAGCGGGTGGTGGGGTGAAGAAGGGAGACACAGGGCTTGAGTGGGGTGTGGGGGGGAAGAAGGAAGACATGGGTCATGAGCAGGGGATGGGGGAGAAAGAAGGGAGACACGGGGCATGAGCGGGGGATGGGGGGAGAAGGGAGACAAGGGGAATGAGCGGGGGGTGGGGGGAAAAAGATGGGAGACACGGGGCATGAGCAGGGGGTGAGGGAAGAAGAGAGACACGGGGCATGAACGGGGGGTGGGAGGGAAGAAGGGAGACACACGGCATGAGCGGGGGGTGGGGGGAACAGGGCAGACACGGGGCATGAGTGGGGGGTGGGGGGAAGAAGGGAGACACGGGGCATGAGCGGGGGGTGGGGTGGAGAAGGGCTGACACAGGGCATGAGCTGTGGGTGGGGGGACGAAGGGAGACATGGGGCATGAGCAGGGGTGGGGGTACAGGAGGGAGACACAGGGCAAGAGCGGGGGGTACAGGAGGGAGACACGGGGCAAGAGCGGGGGGTGGGGGGTACAGGAGGTAGCCACGGGGCATGAGCGGGGGGTGGGGGGAACAGGGCAGACACGGGGCATGAGTGGGGGGTGGGGGGAAGAAGGGAGACACGGGGCATGAGCGGGGGGTTGGAGGGAAAGAAGGGCGAGACGGGGCATAAGCGGGGGTGGGGGGAGGAAGGGAGACACAAGGCATGAACGGGGGTGGGGGAAGAAGGGAGGCACGGGGCATTACCGGGGGTGGGGGGAGAAGAAGGGAGACACGGGGCATGAGCAGGGGGTGGGGGTGGAAAGAAGGGAGACACGGGGCATGAGCGGGGGTGGGGAGGAAAAAAGGGAGACACGGGGCATGAGAGGGGTGTGGGGGGTACAGGAGGGAGACACGGGGCATGAGCGGGGTGGGGGGAACAGGGCAGACACGGGGCATGAGCGGGGGGTGGGGGGAAGAAGGGAGACACGGGGCGTGTGGGGGGAAGAAGGGAGACACAGGGCATGAGCAGGGGGTTGGGGAGGAGTAGGAAGACACGGGGCATGAGGGGGGTTGGGGGTGTGGAAATAGGGGAGACACGGGGCATGAGCGGGGGGAGAAGGGAGACACGGGGCATGAGCGGGTGGTGGGGTGAAGAAGGGAGACACAGGGCTTGAGTGGGGTGTGGGGGGGAAGAAGGAAGACATGGGTCATGAGCAGGGGATGGGGGAGAAAGAAGGGAGACACGGGGCATGAGCGGGGGATGGGGGGAGAAGGGAGACAAGGGGAATGAGCGGGGGGTGGGGGGAAAAAGATGGGAGACACGGGGCATGAGCAGGGGGTGAGGGAAGAAGAGAGACACGGGGCATGAACGGGGGGTGGGAGGGAAGAAGGGAGACACACGGCATGAGCGGGGGGTGGGGGGAACAGGGCAGACACGGGGCATGAGTGGGGGGTGGGGGGAAGAAGGGAGACACGGGGCATGAGCGGGGGGTCGGAGGGAAAGAAGGGAGAGACGGGGCATAAGCGGGGGTGGGGGGAGGAAGGGAGACACAAGGCATGAACGGGTGTGGGGGAAGAAGGGAGGCACGGGGCATTACCGGGGTTGGGGGGAGAAGAAGGGAGACACGGGGCATGAGCAGGGGTTGGGGGTGGAAAGAATGGAGACACGGGGCATGAGCGGGGGTGGGGAGGAAAAAAGGGAGACACGGGGCATGAGTGGGGTGTGGGGGGTACAGGAGGGAGACACGGGGCATGAGCGGGGTGGGGGGAACAGGGCAGACACGGGGCATGAGCGGGGGGTGGGGGGAAGAAGGGAGACACGGGGCGTGTGGGGGGGAAGAAGCGAGACACAGGGCATGAGCAGGGGGTTGGGGAGGAGTAGGAAGACACGGGGCATGAGGGGGTTGGGGGGGTGGAAATAGGGGAGACACGGGGCATGAGCGGGGGGAGAAGGGAGACACGGGGCATGAGCGGGTGGTGGGGTGAAGGAGGGAGACACAGGGCTTGAGTGGGGGGTGGGGGGGAAGAAGGAAGACATGGGTCATGAGCAGGGGATGGGGGGAAAGAAGGGAGACACGGGGCATGAGCGGGGGATGGGGGGAGAAGGGAGACAAGGGGAATGAGCGGGGGGTGGGGGGAAAAAGATGGGAGACACGGGGCATGAGCAGGGGGTGAGGGAAGAAGAGAGACACGGGGCATGAGCGTGGGGTTGGGGGGGAGTAGGAAGACATGGGGCATGAGCGGGGGGTGGGGAAAAGAAGGAAGACACTGGGCATGAGCGGGGGGTGGGGGGAGAAGGGAGACACAGGGCATGAGCGGGGGTGGGGGGAATAAGGGAGACATGGTGCATGAGTGGGGGGTGGGGGGGAAGAAGGAAGACACGGGGCATGAGCGGGGGCGTGGGGGGGTACAGGAGGGAGACACGGGGCATGAGCGGGGGGTTGGTTGGAGGGTGGGGGGACGAATGGAGACATGGGGCATGAGCGTGGGGTGGTGGGTACAGGAGGGAGGCACGGGGCAAGAGCGGGGGGCGGGGGGTACAGGAGGGAGACATGGGGCAAGAGCGGGGGGTGGGGGGTACAGGAGGTAGCCACGGGGCATGAGCGGGGGTGGGGGGGAACAGGGCAGACACGGGCATGAGTGGGGGTGGGGGGGAAGAAGGGAGACACGGGGCATGAGCGGGGGGTGGAGGGGAAGAATGGAGACACAGGGCATGAGCGGGGGTGGTGGGTGAAGAAGTGAGACATGGGGCATGGGCTGGGGGAAAGAAGGAAGACACGGGGCATGAGTGGGGGGTGGGGGGAAGAAGGGAGACACGGGGCGTGTGGGGGGGAAGAAGGGAGACACAGGGCATGAGCAGGGGGTTGGGGAGGAGTAGGAAGACACGGGGCATGAGGGGGGTTGGGGGGGTGGAAATAGAGGAGACACGGGGCATGAGCGGGGGGAGAAGGGAGACACGGGGCATGAGCGGGTGGTGGGGTGAAGAAGGGAGACACAGGGCTTGAGTGGGGGGTGGGGGGGAAGAAGGAAGACATGGGTCATGAGCAGGGGATGGGGGAAAGAAGGGAGACACGGGGCATGAGCGGGGGATGGGGGGAGAAGGGAGACAAGGGGAATGAGCGGGGGGTGGGGGGAAAAAGATGGGAGACACGGGGCATGAGCAGGGGGTGAGGGAAGAAGAGAGACACGGGGCATGAACGGGGGGTGGGAGGGAAGAAGGAGACACACGGCATGAGCGGGGGGTGGGGGGAACAGGGCAGACACGGGGCATGAGTGGGGGGTGGGGGGAAGAAGGGAGACACGGGGCATGAGCGGGGGGTCGGAGGGAAAGAAGGGAGAGATGGGGCATAAGCGGGGGTGGGGGGAGGAAGGGAGACACAAGGCATGAACGGGTGTGGGGGAAGAAGGGAGGCACGGGGCATTACCGGGGGTGGGGGAGAAGAAGGGAGACACGGGGCATGAGCAGGGGGTGGGGGTGGAAAGAATGGAGACACGGGGCATGAGCGGGGGTGGGGAAGAAAAAAGGGAGACACGGGGCATGAGAGGGGTGTGGGGGGTACAGGAGGGAGACACGGGGCATGAGCGGGGTGGGGGGAACAGGGCAGACACGGGGCATGAGCGGGGGGTGGGGGGAAGAAGGGAGACACGGGGCATGTGGGGGGGAAGAAGCGAGACACAGGGCATGAGCAGGGGGTTGGGGAGGAGTAGGAAGACACGGGGCATGAGGGGGGTTGGGGGGGTGGAAATAGGGGAGACACGGGGCATGAGCGGGGGAGAAGGGAGACACGGGGCATGAGCGGGTGGTGGGGTGAAGAAGGGAGACACAGGGCTTGAGTGGGGGATGGGGGGAGAAGGGAGACAAGGGGAATGAGCGGGGGGTGGGGGGAAAAAGATAGGAGACACGGGGAATGTGCAGGGGGTGAGGGAAGAAGAGAGACACGGGGCATGAGCGTGGGGTTGGGGGGGAGTAGGAAGACATGGGGCATGAGCGGGGGGTGGGGAAAAGAAGGAAGACACTGGGCATGAGCGGGGGGTGGGGGGAGAAGGGAGACACAGGGCATGAGCGGGGGTGGGGGGAATAAGGGAGACATGGTGCATGAGTGGGGGGTGGGGGGGAAGAAGGAAGACACGGGGCATGAGCGGGGGCGTGGGGGGGTACAGGAGGGAGACACGGGGCATGAGCGGGGGGTGGGTTGGAGGGTGGGGGGACGAATGGAGACATGGGGCATGAGCGTGGGGTGGTGGGTACAGGAGGGAGACATGGGGCAAGAGCGGGGGGTGGGGGGTACAGGAGGTAGCCACGGGGCATGAGCGGGGGGTGGGGGGGAACAGGGCAGACACGGGGCATGAGTGGGGGTGGGGGGGAAGAAGGGAGACACGGGGCATGAGCGGGGGGTGGAGGGGAAGAATGGAGACACAGGGCATGAGCGGGGGTGGTGGGTGAAGAAGTGAGACATGGGGCATGGGCTGGGGGAAAGAAGGAAGACACGGGGCATGAGCGGGGGTGCGGGGTACAGGAGGGAGACATGGGGCATGAGCGCGGGGTGTGGGTGGAAAGAAGGGAGACACGGGGCATGAGCGGGGGGTGGGCGGGAAAGAAGGGAGACACAGGGCATGAGCGTGGGGTGGGGGGAAAGAAGGCGGAGACGGGGCATGAGCGGGTGTGGGAGAAGAAGGGAGACACGGGGCATGAACGGGGGTGGGGGGAAGAAGGGAGACACGGGGCATGAGCTGGGGGTGGGGGGAGAAGAAGGGAGACACGGGGCAGGAGGGGGGGTTTAAAGAAGGGAGACACGGGGCATGAGCGGGGGGTGGGGAGGAAAGAAGGGAGACACGGGGCATGAGAGGGGGGTGGGGGGTACAGGAGGTAGACATGGGGCATGAGCGGGGGTCGGGGGAACAGGACAGACACGGGGCATGAGCGGGGGGTGGGGGGAAGAAGGGAGACACGGGGCGTGAGCGGGGGTGGGGGGGAAGAAGGGAGACAAACGGCATGAGCGTGGGGTTGGGGGGAGTAGGAAGACACGGGGCATGAGCGGGGCTGGGGGGAAAGAAGGGAGACACGGGGCATGAGCGGGGGTGGGGGAAAAGAAGGGAGACACGGGGCATGAGCGGGGGTGGGGGGAGAAGGGAGACACAGGGCATGAGCGGGGGTGGGGGGCATAAAGGAGACATGGTGTATGAGCGGGGGGCAGAGGGGGAAGAAGGAAGACACGGGGCATGAGCGGGGGCATGGAGGGGAAGAAGGGAGACACGGGGCAAGAGCGGGGGGTGGGGGGGTACAGGAGGGAGACACGGGGCATGAGCGGGGCATGGGGGGTACAGGAGGGAGACACGGGGCATGAGTGGGTGGTGGGGGAGAAGAAGGGAGACACGGGGCTTTAGCGGGGGGTGGGGGGAAGAAGGAAGACATGGGGCATGAGCGGGGTTTGGGGGGTGGAAAGAAGGGAGACACGGGGCATGAGCGGGGGATGGGGGAGAAGGGAGACACGGGGAATGAGCGGGGGGTGGGGGGAAAGATGGGAGACACGGGGCATGAGCAGGGGGTGGGGGAAGAAGAGAGACACGAGGCATGAACGGGGGATGGGAGGGGAGAAGGGAGACACACGGCATGAGCGTGGGGTTGGGGGGGAGTAGGAAGACACGGGGCATGAGCGGGGCTGGGGGGAAAGAAGGGAGACACGGGATATGAGCGGGGGGCGGGGGAAAAGAAGGGAGACACGGGGCATGAGCGTGGGGTTGGGGGAGAAGGGAGACACAGGGCATGAGTGGGGGTGGGGGAATAAGGGAGACACGGTGCATGAGCGGGTGGTGGGGGGGAAGAATGGAGACACGGGGAAAGAGCGGGGGGTGGGGGGTATAGGAGGGAGACACGGGGCATGAGCGGGGGGTGGGGTGGAACAGGGCATGAGCGGGGGGTGGGGGGAAGAAGGGAGACATGGGGCATGAGAGGGGGTTGGGGGTACATGAGGGAGACACGGGGCAAGAGCGGGGGGCGGGGGGTACAGGAGGGAGACACGGGCATGAGCGGGGTTTGGGGGGTAACAGGGCAGACACGGGGCATGAGCGGGGGGTGGGGGAGAAGAAGGGAGACACGGGGCATGAGCGGGGGTGGGGGGAAGAAAGGAAACACAGGGCATGAGCAGGGGATCGGGGGTGAAGAAGGGAGACACGGGGCATGAGCTGGGGGAAAGAAGGAAGACACGGGGCATGAGTGGGGGGTGGGGGAACAGGAGGGAGACATGGGGCATGAGCAGGGGGTGGGGGTGGAAAGAAGAGAGACACGGGGTATGAGCGGGGGTGGGAGGAAAGAAGGGAGACACGGGCATGAGCGGGGGGTGGGGGGAAAGAGGGGAGACACGGGGCATGAACGGGGGGTGGGGGTCAAGAAGGGAGACATGCGATATCAGCGGGGGTGGGGGGAAGGAGGGAGACACGGGGCATGAGCGGGAGGTGGGGGGAAAGAAGGGAGAGACGGGGCATGAGCGGGAGTGGGGGGAGGAAGGGAGACAGACACAGGGCATGAACGGGGGGTGGGGGAAGAAGGGAGACACGGGGCATGAGCGGGGGATGGGGGGAGAAGAAGGGAGACAAGGGGCATGAGCGGGGGTGGGGGGGCGGAAGGGAGACACGGGGCATGAGCGGGGGGGTGGGGGGGTACAGGAGGGAGACACAGGGCATGAGCGGGTGTGGGGGAACAGGGCAGACACGGGGCATGAGTGGGGGGTGGGGGGAAGAAGGGAGACACGGGGCGTGAGCGGGGGTGGGGTAGAAAATGGGAGACACGGGGCATGAGTGGGGGGTTGGGAGGGAGTAGGAAGACACGGGGCATGAGCGGGGTGTGGGGGAGTGGAAAGAAGGGAGATACAGGGCATGAGCGGGGGGTGGGGGCAGAAGGGAGACACGGGGCTTGAGCGCGGGGTAGGGGGGAAAAGGGAGACATGGGGCATGAGCGGAGGGTGGGGGGTACAGGAGGGAGACACGGGCAAGAGCGGGGGGTGGGGGGTACAGGAGGGAGACACAGGGCATGAGCGGGGGTGGGGGGAACAGGGCAGACATGGGGCATGAGCGGGGGGTGGGGGGGAAGAAGGGAGACACGGGGCATGAGCGGGGGGTGGGGGAGGAAGGGAGACACACGGCATGAACAGGGGGTGGGGGGAAGAAGGGAGACACGGGGCATGAGCGGGGGTGGGGGGAGAAGAAGGGAGACACAGGGCATGAGCGGGGGGTGGGGGGGTGGAAAGAAGGGAGACACGGGGCATGAGCGGGGGCTGGGGGGAGAAGGGAGACACGGGGCATAAGCGGGGGGTGGGGGAAGAAAGAAGACATGGGATATGAGCGGGGGTGGAGGGTGGAAAGAAGGGAGACACGGGGCATGAGCGAGGAGTGGGGGGAAGGGAGACACGAGGCATGAGCGGGGGGTGGGGGGAAAGATGGGAGACACAGGGCATGAGGCATGAGCGGGGGGTGGAGGGGGAAGAAGAGAGACACGGAGCATTAATGGGGGTGGGGGGAAGAAGGGAGACACGGGGCATGAGTGGGGGGTGGGGGGTAAGAAGGGAGACACAGGCCCAAAAAGGAAGATACGTGGCATGCACAGGGGGTGGGGGGTAAGAAGGGTGACACGGGGCATGTGCGGGGGGTGGGTAAAAGGGAGACACGGGGGAATGAGCGGGGGGTGGGCGCAGGAAAGAGGGAGGACACGGGGCATGAGCGGTGGTGGTGGGAAGAAGGGAGACATGTGGCATGAGTGGGGGGTGGGGGTACAGGAGGGAGACATGGGGCATGAGCGGGGGTGGGGGGTACAGGAGAGAGACACGGGGCATGAGCCGGGGTGGGGGGAACCGGGCAGACACAGGGCATGAGCGGGGGTGGGGGGAAGAAGGGAGACACGGGGCATGAGCGGGGGGTGGGGGGGTGGAAAGAAGGGAGACAGGGGGCATGAGCGGGGGATGGTGGGGGAAAAGGGAGACAAGGGGCATGAGCGGGGGGTGGGGGGGAAGAAGGAAGAAGGGAGACACGGGGCATGAGCGGGGGGTGGGGGGGGAGAAAGAAGACAGGGGATATGAGCGGGGGGTGGGGGGTGGAAAGAAGGGAGACACAGGGCATGAGCGGGGGGTGGGGGGGAGAAGGAAGACACGGGGCATGAGCGGGGGGTAGGGGGGAAAGATGGGAGACACGGGGCATGAGGCATGAGCGGGGGGTGGGGGGTTAAGAAGGGAGCACAGGGCATGAACGGGGGTGGGGGGGAGAAGGGAGACATGCAGCATGAGAGGGGGTGGGGGAAGAAGGGAAACACGGGGCATGAGCGGGTGGTGGGGGGAAAGAAGGGAGACACGGGGCATGAGCGGAGGGTGGGGGGAAAAGAAGGGAGACACAGGGCATGAGCAGGGGGTGGGGGAGAAGGGAGACATGGGGCATGAGCGGGGGTGAGAGGGGAAGAAGGGAGACACGATGCATGAGCGGGGGATGGGGGAAAGAAGGAAGACACGGGGCATGAGTGGGGGGTGGGGGGAAGAAGTGAGATATGGGGCATAAGCGGGGGTTGGGGGGTACAGGAGGGAGACACAGGGCAAGAGCAGGGGGTGGGGGGTACAGGAGGTAGACACGGGGCATGAGCGGGGGGTGGGGGAACAGGGCAGACATGGGGCATGAGTGGGGGGTGGGGAGGAAGAAGGGAGACACGGGGCATGAGCGGGGGTGGGGTGGAAGAATGGAGACACAGGGCATGAGCGGGGGGGAAATAAGGAAGACACGGGGCATGAGCGGGGGTGGGGGGTACAGGAGGGAGACATGGGGCATGAGCGGGGGGTGGGGGTGGAAAGAAGGGAGACACGGGGCATGAGCGTGGGGTGGGCGGGAAAGAAGGGAGACATGGGGCATGAGCGGGGGGAAAGAAGGAAGACACGGGGCATGAGCGGGGGGTGGGGGTGGAAAGAAGGGAGACACGGGGCATGAGCAGGGGTGGGCGGGAAAGAAGGGAGACATGGGGCATGAGCGGGGGGTGAGGGGGAAAGAAGGGAGGGACGGGGCATGAGCGGGGGTGGGGGGAGGAAGGGAGACACAAGGCATGAACGGGGTGGGGGGAAGAAGGGAGACACGGGGCAGGAGCGGGGGGTGGGGGGAGAAGAAGGGAGACACGGGGCATGAGCGGGGGGTGGGGGTACAGGAGGGAGACACGGGGCAAGAGCGGGGGGGTGGGGGTGCAGGAGGTAGCCACAGGGCATGAGCGGGGGGTGGGGGGTACAGGAGGGAGACATGGGGCATGAGCGGGGGTGGGGGGTACAGGAGGAAGACATGGGGCATGAGCGGGGGGTGGGGGTGGAAAGAAGGGAGACACTGGGCATGAGCGGGGGGTGGGCGGGAAAGAAGGGAGACATGGGGCATGAGCGGGGGGTGGGGGGGAAAGAAGGGAGAGACGGGGCATGAGCGGGGGTGGGGGGAGGAAGGGAGACACAAGGCATGAACGGGGGTGGGGTGAAGAAGGGAGACACGGGGCATGAGCGGGGGGTTGGGGGAGAAGGGAGACATGGGGCATGAGCGGGGGGTGGGGGTGGAAAGAAGGGAGACACGGGGCATGAGCGGGGGGTGGGGAGGAAAGAAGGGAGACACGGGGCATGAGAGGTGTGTGGGGGGTACAGGAGGGAGACACAGGGCATGAGCACGGGTGGGGGGAACAGGGCAGACATGGGGCATGAGCGGGGGGTGGGGGGATCAAGGGAGACACGGGGTGTGAGCGGGTGTGGGGGGGAAGACGGGAGACACAGGGCATGAGCGGGGGGTTGGGGGGAGTAGGAAGACACAGGGCATGAGCGGGGGGTGGGGAGGTGGAGAGAAGGGAGACACGGGGCATGAGCGGGGGGAGAAGGGAGACACGGGGCATGAGCGGGTGGTGGGGGAGAAGAAGGGAGACACAGGGATTGAGTGGGGGGTGGGGGGAAGAAGGAAGACATGGGGCATGAGCGGGGGGGTGGGGTTTGGAAAGAAGGGAGACACGGGGCATGAGCTGGGGATGGGGGAGAAGGGAGACATGGGGATGGAGCGGGGGGTGGGGGAAAGATGGGAGACACGGGGCATGAGCAGGGGGTGGGGGAAGAAGAGAGACACGGGGCATGAACGGGGGGTGGGAGGGAAGAAGGGAGACACACGGCATGAGCGTGGGGTTGGGGGGGAGTAGGAAGACACGGGGCATGAGCGGGGCTGGGGGGAAAGAAGGGAGACACGGGGCATGAGCGGGGGTGGAGGAAAAGAAGGTAGACACGGGGCATGAGCGGGGGGTGGGGGGAGAAGGGAGACACAGGGCATGAGCGGGGGTGGGGAGAATAGGAGGGAGACACGGGGCAAGAGCGGGGGGTACAGGAGGGAGACACGGGGCAAGAGCGGGGGGTGGGGGGTACAGGAGGTAGCCACGGGGCATGAGCGGGGGGTGGGGGGGAACACGGCCAACACGGGGCATGAGTGGGGGGTGGGGGGGAAGAAGGGAGACACGGGGCATGAGCGGGGGGTCGGAGGGAAAGAAGGGAGAGACGGGGCATGAGCGGGGGTGGGGGGAGGAAGGGAGACACAAGGCATGAACGGGGTTGGGGGGAAGAAGAGAGGCACGGGGCATTAGCGGGGGGTGGGGGAGAAGAAGGGAGACACGGGGCATGAGCAGGGGGTGGGGGTGGAAAGAAGGGAGACACGGGGCATGAGCGGGGGTGGGGAGGAAAAAAGGGAGACACGGGGCATGAGAGGGGTGTGGGGGGTACAGGAGGGAGACACGGGGCATGAGCGGGGTGGGGGGAACAGGGCAGACACGGGGCATGAGCGGGGGGTGGGGGCAAAAAGGGAGACACGGGGTGTGAGCGAGTGTGGGGGGGAAGAAGGGAGACACAGGGCATGAGCGGGGGGTTGGGGAGGAGTAGGAAGACACAGGGCATGAGGGGGTTTGGGGGGGTGGAAATAGGGGAGACACGGGGCATGAGCGGGGGGGGAGAAGGGAGACACGGGGCATGAGCGGGTGGTGGGGTGAAGAAGGGAGACACAGGGCTTGAGTGGGGGGTGGGGGGGAAGAAGGAATACATGGGTCATGAGCAGGGGGTGGGGGGTGGAAAGAAGGGAGACACGGGGCATGAGCGGGGATGGGGGGAGAAGGGAGACACAGGGAATGAGTGGGGGGAGGGGGGAAAGATGGGAGACACAGGGCATGAGCAGGGGGTGGGGGAAGAAGAGAGACACGGGGCATGAACGGGGGGTGGGAGGGAAGAAGGGAGACACACGGCATGAGCGTGGGGTTGGGGGGAGTAGGAAGACACGGGGCATGAGCGGGGGGTGAGGGAAAAGAAGGAAGACACTGGGCATGAGAAGGGGGGTGGGGAGAGAAGGGAGACACAGGGCATGAGCAGGGGTGGGGGGAATAAGTGAGACATGGTGCATGAGTGGGGGGTGGGGGGGGAAGAAGGAAGACATGGGGCATGAGCGGGGGCGTGGGGGGGGTACAGGAGGGAGACACGGGGCATGAGCGGGTGGTGGGTTGGGGGTGGGGGGACGAATGGAGACATGGGGCATGAGCGGGGGGTGGTGGGTACAGGAGGGAGACACGGGGAAAGAGCGGGGGGCGGGGGTACAGGAGGGAGACACAGGGCAAGAGCGGGGGTGGGGGGTACAGGAGGTAGCCACGGGGCATGAGCGGGGGTGGGGGGGAACAGGGCAGACACGGGGCATGAGTGGGGGGTGGGGGGGAAGAAGGGAGACACGGGGCATGAGCGGGGGGTGGGGGGGGAGAATGGAGACACAGGGCATGAGCGGGGGTGGTGGGTGAAGAAGGGAGACATGGGGCATGGGCTGGGGGGAAAGAAGGAAGACACGGGGCATGAGCGGGGGTGCGGGGTACAGGAGGGAGACATGGGGCATGAGCGTGGGGTGTGGGTGGAAAGAAGGGAGATACGGGGCATGAGCGGGGGGTGGGCGGGAAAGAAGGGAGACACAGGGCATGAGCGTGGGGTGGGGGGGAAGAAGGGAGAGACGGGGCATGAGCGGGGGTGGGGGAGGAAGGGAGACACGGGGCATGAACGGGGGTGGGGGGAAGAAGGGAGACACGGGGCATGAGCTGGGGGTGGGGAGGAAAGAAGGGAGACACAGGGCATGAGCGGGGGTGGGGGGAAGGAAGGGAGACACGGGGCATGAGCGGGGGGTGGGGGGGTTACAGGAGGGAGACACGGAGCATGAGCGGGGGTGGGGGGAACAGGGCAGACACGGGGCATGAGTGGGGGGTGGGGGTAAGAAGGGAGACACGGGGCGTGAGCGGGGGTGGGGGAGAAAATGGGAGACACGGGGCATGAGCAGGGGGTTGGGAGGGAGTAGGAAGACACGGGGCATGAGCGGGGTGTGGGGGAGTGGAAAGAAGGGAGATACAGGGCATGAGCGGGGGGTGGGGGGAAGAAGGGAGACACGGGGCTTGAGCGCGATGTAGGGGGGGGAAGGGAGACATGGGGCATGAGCGGAGGGTGGGGGGTACAGGAGGGAGACACGGGCAAGAGCGGGGGGTGGGGGGTACAGGAGGGAGACACGGGGCATGAGCGGGGGGTGGGGGGGAACAGGGTAGACCTGGGGCATGAGCGGGGGGTGGGGGGAAGAAGGGAGACATGGGACATGAGCGGGGGGTGGGGGAGGAAGGGAGACACGCGACATGAACAAGGGGTGGGAGGAAGAAGGGAGACACGGGGCTTGAGCGGGGGGTGGAGGGAGAAGAAGGGAGACACGGGGCGTGAGCGGGGGGTGGGGGGGTGGAAAGAAGGGAGACACGGGGCATGAGTGGGGGCTGGGAAGAGAAGGGAGACACGGGGCATGAGCAGGGGTTGGGGGGGAAGAAGGGAGACACTGGGCTTGAATGGGGGGTGGGGGGGAAGAAGGAAGACACTGGGCATGAGCGGGGGGTGGGGGGTGGAAAGAAGGGAGACACGGGGCATGAGCGGGGGGTGGGGGAAGAAGGGAGACACGGGGCATAAGCGGGGGGTGGGGGGAAGAAAGAAGACACGGGATATGAGCGGGGGGTGGAGGGTGGAAAGGAGGGAGACACGGGGCATGAGCGGGGGGTGAGGGGGAGAAGGGAGACACGGGGCATGAGCGGGGGGTGGGGGGGAAAGATGGGAGACACAGGGCATGAGGCATGAGTGGGGGGTGGGGGGGAAGAAGAGAGACACGGAGCATGAACGGGGGTGGGGGGAAGAAGGGAGACACGGGGCATGAGCGGGGGGTGGGGGGTACAGGAGGGAGACACTGGGCAAGAGCGGGGGTTGGGGGGTACAGGAGGGAGACACGGGGCATGAGCAGGGGGTGGGGGGAATAAGGGAGACACAGGGCATGAGCGGGAGGTGGGGCGGAAGAAGGGAGACATGGGGCATGAGCTGGGGGTGGGGGGAAGAAGGGAGACACAGGGCATGAGCAGGGGATGGGGGGAAGAAGGGAGACACGGGGCATGAGCGGGGGGTGGGGGGGAACAGGGCAGACACGGGGCATGAGTGGGGGGTGGGGGGGAAGAAGGGAGACACGGGGCATGAGCGGGGGGTGGGGGGGAAGAATGGAGACACAGGGCATGAGCGGGGGTGGTGGGTGAAGAAGGGAGACATGGGGCATGGGCTGGGGGGAAAGAAGGAAGACACGGGGCATGAGCGGGGGTGCGGGGTACAGGAGGGAGACATGGGGCATGAGCGCGGGGTGTGGGTGGAAAGAAGGGAGATACGGGGCATGAGCGGGGGGTGGGCGGGAAAGAAGGGAGACACAGGGCATGAGCGTGGGGTGGGGGGAAGAAGGGAGAGACGGGGCATGAGCGGGGGTGGGGGAGGAAGGGAGACACGGGGCATGAACGGGGGGGGGGGGGAAGAAGGGAGACACGGGGCATGAGCTGGGGGTGGGGAGGAAAGAAGGGAGACACAGGGCATGAGCGGGGTGGGGGGAAGGAAGGGAGACACGGGGCATGAGCGGGGCGTGGGGGGGTTACAGGAGGGAGACACGGAGCATGAGCGGGGGTGGGGGGAACAGGGCAGACACGGGGCATGAGTGGGGGGTGGGGGAGAAAATGGGAGACACGGGGCATGATCAGGGGGTTGGGAGGGAGTAGGAAGACACGGGGCATGAGCGGGGTGTGGGGGAGTGGAAAGAAGGGAGATACAGGGCATGAGCGGGGGGTGGGGGGAAGAAGGGAGACACCGGGCTTGAGCGCGGGGTAGGGGGGGGAAGGGAGACATGGGGCATGAGCGGAGGGTGGGGGGTACAGGAGGGAGACACGGGCAAGAGCGGGGGGTGGGGGGTACAGGAGGGAGACACGGGGCATGAGCGGGGGGTGGGGGGGAACAGGGTAGACATGGGGCATGAGCGGGGGGTGGGGGGAAGAAGGGAGACATGGGACATGAGCGGGGGGTGGGGGAGGAAGGGAGACACGCGACATGAACAGGGGGTGGGAGGAAGAAGGGAGACACGGGGCTTGAGCGGGGGGTGGAGGGAGAAGAAGGGAGACACGGGGCGTGAGCGGGGGGTGGGGGGGTGGAAAGAAGGGAGACACGGGGCATGAGCGGGGGCTGGGAAGAGAAGGGAGACAAGGGGCATGAGCAGGGGTTGGGGGGGAAGAAGGGAGACACTGGGCTTGAATGGGGGGTGGGGGGGAAGAAGGAAGACACTGGGCATGAGCGGGGGGTGGGGGGTGGAAAGAAGGGAGACACGGGGCATGAGCGGGGGGTGGGGGAAGAAGGGAGACACGGGGCATAAGCGGGGGGTGGGGGGAAGAAAGAAGACACGGGATATGAGCGGGGGTGGAGGGTGGAAAGGAGGGAGACACGGGGCATGAGCGGGGGGTGAGGGGGAGAAGGGAGACACGGGGCATGAGCGGGGGGTGGGGGGGAAAGATGGGAGACACAGGGCATGAGGCATGAGTGGGGGGTGGGGGGGAAGAAGAGAGACACGGAGCATGAACGGGGGTGGGGGGAAGAAGGGAGACACGGTGCATGAGCGGGGGTTGGGGGGGAAGAAGGGAGACACGGGGCATGAGCGGGGGGTGGGGGGTACAGGAGGGAGACACTGGGCAAGAGCGGGGGTTGGGGGGTACAGGAGGGAGACACGGGGCATGAGCAGGGGGTGGGGGGAATAAGGGAGACACGGGGCATGAGCGGGGGGAGAAGGGAGACTCGGGGCATGAGCGGGGGTTGGGGGAGAAGAAGGGAGACACGGGGCTTGAGCGGGGGGTGGGGGGGAAGAAGGAAGACACGGAGCATGAACGGGGGGTGGGGGGTGGAAAGAAGGGAGACACGGGGCATGAGCGGGGGGTGGGGGACAGAAGGGAGACACGGGGAATGAGCGGGGGTGGGGGGAAAGAAGGGAGACAGGGGGCATGAGCGGGGGCTGGGGGAAAGAATGGAGACTCAGGGCGTGAGCAGGGGGTGAAGAAGGGAGACATGGGGCATGAGCGGATGGGAAAGAAGGGAGACACGGGGCACGAGCAGGGGGTGGGGGGAAGAAGGGAGACACAGGGCATGAGCGGGAGGTGGGGCGGAAGAAGGGAGACATGGGGCAAGAGCTGGGGGTGGGGGGAAGAAGGGAGACACAGGGCATGAGCAGGGGATGGGGGAAGAAGGGAGACACGGGGCATGAGCGGGAGTGGGAGGGAAGAAGGGAGACAGGGGGCATGCGCGGGGGTGGTGGGGGAGAAGGAAGACACGGGGCGTGAGTGGGGGGTGGGAGGGTGGAAAGAAGGGAGACACGGGGCATGAGCGGGGGGGAGAAGGGAGACTCGGGGCATGAGCGGGGGTTGGGGGAGAAGAAGGGAGACACGGGGCTTGAGCGGGGGGTGGGGGGGAAGAAGGAAGACACAGGGCATGAACGGGGGGTGGGGGGTGGAAAGAAGGGAGACACGGGGCATGAGCGGGGGGTGGGGGACAGAAGGGAGACACAGGGAATGAGCGGGGGTGGGGGGAAAGAAGGGAGACACGGGGCATGAGCGGGGAGTGGGGGGAAAGAGGGAAGACACGGGGCATGAACGGGGGGGTGGGGGTCAAGAAGGGAGACATGCGATATCAGCGAGGTGGGGGGGAAGGAGGGAGACACGGGGCATGAGCGGGAGGTGGGGGGGAAAGAAGGGAGAGACGGGGCATGAGCGGGGGTGGGGGGAGGAAGCGAGACAGACACAGGGCATGAACGGGGGTGGGGGGAAGAAGGGAGACACGGGGCATGAGCGGGGGATGGGGGAGAAGAAGGATGACAAGGGGCATGAGCGGGGGTGGGGGGGAGTAAGGGAGACACGGGGCATGAGCGGGGGGTGGGGGGGTACAGGAGGGAGACACGGGGCATGAGCGGGGGTGGGGGGAACAGGGCAGACACGGGGCATGAGCGGGGGGTGGGGGGAAGAAGGGAGACACAGGGCATGAGCAGGGGATGGGGGAAGAAGGGAGACACGGGGCATGAGCGGGAGTGGGAGGGAAGAAGGGAGACAGGGGGCATGCGCGGGGGTGGTGGGGGAGAAGGAAGACACGGGGCGTGAGTGGGGGGTGGGAGGGTGGAAAGAAGGGAGACACGGGGCATGAGCGGGGGGGAGAAGGGAGACTCGGGGCATGAGCGGGGGTTGGGGGAGAAGAAGGGAGACACGGGGCTTGAGCGGGGGGTGGGGGGGAAGAAGGAAGACACAGGGCATGATCGGGGGGTGGGGGGTGGAAAGAAGGGAGACACGGGGCATGAGCGGGGGGTGGGGGACAGAAGGGAGACACGGGGAATGAGCGGGGGTGGGGGGAAAGAAGGGAGACACGGGGCATGAGCGGGGGGTGGGGGGAAAGAGGGAAGACACGGGGCATGAACGGGGGGCTGGGGGTCAAGAAGGGAGACATGCGATATCAGCGGGGGTGGGGGGGAAGGAGGGAGACACGGGGCATGAGCGGGAGGTGGGGGGGAAAGAAGGGAGAGACGGGGCATGAGCGGGGGTGGGGGGAGGAAGCGAGACAGACACAGGGCATGAACGGGGGTGGGGGGAAGAAGGGAGACACGGGGCATGAGCGGGGGATGGGGGAGAAGAAGGGAGACAAGGGGCATGAGCGGGGGTGGGGGGGAGGAAGGGAGACACGGGGCATGAGCGGGGGGTGGGGGGGGTACAGGAGGGAGACACGGGGCATGAGCGGGGGTGGGGGGAACAGGGCAGACACGGGGCATGAGTGGGGGGTGGGGGGAAGAAGGGAGACACGGGGCGTGAGCGGGGGTGGGGTAGAAAATGGGAGACACAGGGCATGAGCGGGGGGTTGGGAGGGAGTAGGAAGACACGGGGCATGAGCGGGGTGTGGGGGAGTGGAAAGAAGGGAGATACAGGGCATGAGCAGGGGGTGGGGGAAGAAGGGAGACACGGGGCTTGAGCGCGGGGGAGGGGGGGAAAAGGGAGACATGGGGCATGAGCGGAGGGTGGGGGGTACAGGAGGGAGACACGGGCAAGAGCCGGGGGTGGGGGGTACAGGAGGGAGACACGGGGCATGAACGGGGGTGGGGGGGAACAGGGCAGACACGGGGCATGAGCGGGGGGTGGGGGGGAAGAAGGGAGACACGGGGCATGAGCGGGGGTGGGGGAGGAAGGGAGACACGCGGCATGAACAGGGGGTGGGGGGAAGAAGGGAGACACGGGGCATGAGCGGTGGTGGGGGGAGAAGAAGGGAGACACAGGGCGTGAGCGGGGGGTGGGGGGGTGGAAAGAAGGGAGACACGGGGCATGAGCGGGGGCTGGGGGGAGAGGGGAGACATGGGGCATGAGCGGGGGGTGGGGGGAAAGAAGGGAGACACTGGGCTTGAACAGGGGGTAGGGGGGAAGAAGGAAGACACTGGGCATGAGCGGGGGGTGGGGGGTGGAAAGAAGGGAGACACGGGGCATGAGCGGGGGGTGGGGGAAGAAGGGAGACACGGGGCATAAGCGGGGGGTGGGGGGAAGAAAGAAGACATGGGATATGAGCGGGGGGTGGAGGGTGGAAAGAAGGGAGACACGGGGCATGAGCGGGGAGTGGGGAGGGGAAGGGAGACACGAGGCATGAGCGCGGGGTGGGGGGGAAAGATGGGAGACACAGAGCATGAGGCATGAGCGGGGGGTGGAGGGGGAAGAAGAGAGACTCGGAGCATGAACGGGGGTGGGGGTGAAGAAGGGAGACACAGGGCATGAGTGGGGGGTGGGGGTGAAGAAGGGAGACACGGGCCCGAGAAGGAAGATACGTGGCATGCGCAGGGGGTGGGGGGTAAGAAGGGTGACACGAGGCATGAGCGGGGGAGGGTAAAAGGGAGACACGGGGGCATGAGCAGGGGGTGGGCGCAGGAAAGAGGGAAGACATGGGGCATGAGCGGGGGTGGTGGGAAGAAGGGAGACATGTGGCATGAGTGGGGGGTGGGGGTACAGGAGGGAGACATGGGGCATGAGCGGGGGGTGGGGGGTACAGGAGAGAGACACGGGGCATGAGCCAGGGGTGGGGGGAACCGGGCAGACACAGGGCATGAGCAGGGGTGGGGGGGAAGAAGGGAGACACGGGGCATGAGCGGGGGTGGGGGGAATAAAGAAGACAGGGGATATGAGCGGGGGGTGGGGGGTGGAAAGAAGGGAGACAAAGGGCATGAGCTGGGGGTGGGGGGAAAAGGGAGACAAGGGGCATGAGCGGGGGGTGGGGGGGAAGAAGGAAGAAGGGAGACACGGGGCATGAGCGGGGGGTGGGGGGGAAGAAAGAAGACAGGGGATATGAGCGGGGGGGTGGGGTGGAAAGAAGGGAGACACAGGGCATGAGCGGGGGGTGGGGGAGAAGGAAGACACGGGGCATGAGCGGGGGGTAGGGGGGAAAGATGGGAGACACGGGGCATGAGGCATGAGCGGGGAGTGGGGGGTTAAGAAGAGAGACACAGGGCATGAACGGGGCGTGGGGGGGAGAAGAGAGACATGCAGCATGAGAGGGGGGTGGGGGGAAGAAGGGAAACACGGGGCATGAGCGGGTGGTGGTGGGAAAGAAGGGAGACACGGGGCATGAGCGGGGGGTGGGGGAAAAAGAAGGGAGACACAGGGCATGAGCAGGGGGGGAGAAGAAGGGAGACACGGGGCAGGAGCGGGGGGGTTTAAAGAAGGGAGACACGGGGCATGAGCGGGGGGTGGGGAGGAAAGAAGGGAGACGGGAGACACGGGGCATGAGCAGGGGGGCTTGGGGGGAAAGAAGGGAGGCACGGGGCATGAGCGGGGGGTGGGGCTAAAGAAGGGAGACACAGGGCATGAGCAGGGGGTCGGGTGATAAGGGAGACACGGGGCATGAGCGGGGGGTGGGAAGAAGGGAGACACGGGGCATGAGCGGGGGTGGGCGGGAAAGAAGGGAGACATGGGGCATGAGCGGGGGGGAAAGAAGGAAGACACGGGGCATGAGCGGGGGTGGGGGGTACAGGAGGAAGACATGGGGCATGAGCGGGGGGTGGGGGTGGAAAGAAGGGAGACACGGGGCATGAGCGGGGGGTGGGCGGGAAAGAAGGGAGACATGGGGCATGAGCGGGGGGTGGGGGGAAAGAAGGGAGAGACGGGGCATGAGCGGGGTGGGGGGAGGAAGGGAGACACAAGTCATGAACGGGGGTGGGGTGAAGAAGGGAGACACGGGGCATGAGCGGGGGTGGGGGTGGAAAGAAGGGAGACACAGGGCATGAGCGGGGGGTGGGGAGGAAAGAAGGGAGACACGGGGCATGAGAGGGGTGTGGGGGGTACAGGAGGGAGACACAGGGCATGAGCAGGGGTGGGGGAACAGGGCAGACATGGGGCATGAGCGGGGGGTGGGGGGATGAAGGGAGACACGGGGTGTGAGCGGGTGTGGGGGGGAAGACGGGAGACACAGGGCATGAGCGGGGGGTTGGGGGGAGTAGGAAGACACGGGGCATGAGCGGGGGGGTGGGGGGGTACAGGAGGGAGACACGGGGCATGAGCGGGGGTGGGGGGAAGAGGGCAGACACGGGGCATGAGTGGGGGGTGGGGGGTAAGAAGGGAGACACGGGGCATGAGCGGGGGTGGGGGAGATAATGGGAGACACGGGGCATGAGCTGGGGGTGGGGGGAGAAGAAGGGAGACACGGGGCAGGATCGGGGGGGTTCAAAGAAGGGAGACACGGGGCATGAGCGGGGGGTGGGGAGGAAAGAAGGGAGACACGGGGCATGAACGGGGTGGGGGGGAGGAAGGGAGACACGGGGCATGAGCGGGGGGGTGGGGGGGTACAGGAGGGAGACACGGGGCATGAGCGGGGGTGGGGGGAAGAGGGCAGACACGGGGCATGAGTGGGGGGTGGGGGGTAAGAAGGGAGACACGGGGCATGAGCGGGGGTGGGGGAGATAATGGGAGACACGGGGCATGAGCGGGGGGTTGGGAGGGAGTAGGAAGACACGGGGCATGAGCGGGGTGTGGGGGGGTGGAAAGAAGGGAGACACGGGGCATGAGCGGGGGCTGGGAAGAGAAGGGAGACAAGGGGCATGAGCAGGGGTTGGGGGGGAAGAAGGGAGACACTGGGCTTGAATGGGGGGTGGGGGGAAGAAGGAAGACACTGGGCATGAGCGGGGGTGGGGGTGGAAAGAAGGGAGACACGGGGCATGAGCGGGGGGTGGGGGAAGAAGGGAGACACGGGGCATAAGCGGGGGGTGGGGGGAAGAAAGAAGACACGGGATATGAGCGGGGGGTGGAGGGTGGAAAGGAGGGAGACACGGGGCATGAGCGGGGGGTGAGGGGGAGAAGGGAGACACGGGGCATGAGCGGGGGGTGGGGGGGAAAGATGGGAGACACAGGGCATGAGGCATGAGTGGGGGGTGGGGGGGAAGAAGAGAGACACGGAGCATGAACGGGGGTGGGGGGAAGAAGGGAGACACGGTGCATGAGCGGGGGTTGGGGGGGAAGAAGGGAGACACGGGGCATGAGCGGGGGGTGGGGGGTACAGGAGGGAGACACTGGGCAAGAGCGGGAGTTGGGGGGTACAGGAGGGAGACACGGGGCATGAGCAGGGGGTGGGGGGAATAAGGGAGACACAGGGCATGAGCGGGAGGTGGGGCGGAAGAAGGGAGACATGGGGCATGAGCTGGGGGTGGGGGGGAAGAAGGGAGACACAGGGCATGAGCAGGGGATGGGGGAAGAAGGGAGACACGGGGCATGAGCGGGCGTGGGAGGGGAAGAAGGGAGACAGGGGGCATGCGCGGGGGTGGTGGGGGAGAAGGAAGACACGGGGCGTGAGTGGGGGGTCGGGGGGTGGAAAGAAGGGAGACACGGGGCATGAGCGGGGGGAGAAGGGAGACTCGGGGCATGAGCGGGGGTTGGGGGAGAAGAAGGGAGACACGGGGCTTGAGCGGGGGGTGGGGGGGAAGAAGGAAGACACGGAGCATGAACGGGGGGTGGGGGGTGGAAAGAAGGGAGACACGGGGCATGAGCGGGGGGTGGGGGACAGAAGGGAGACACGGGGAATGAGCGGGGGTGGGGGGAAAGAAGGGAGACAGGGGGCATGAGCGGGGGCTGGGGGAAAGAATGGAGACTCAGGGCGTGAGCAGGGGGTGAAGAAGGGAGACATGGGGCATGAGCGGATGGGAAAGAAGGGAGACACGGGGCACGAGCAGGGGGTGGGGGGAAGAAGGGAGACACAGGGCATGAGCGGGAGGTGGGGCGGAAGAAGGGAGACATGGGGCAAGAGCTGGGGGTGGGGGGAAGAAGGGAGACACAGGGCATGAGCAGGGGATGGGGGAAGAAGGGAGACACGGGGCATGAGCGGGAGTGGGAGGGAAGAAGGGAGACAGGGGGCATGCGCGGGGGTGGTGGGGGAGAAGGAAGACACGGGGCGTGAGTGGGGGGTGGGAGGGTGGAAAGAAGGGAGACACGGGGCATGAGCGGGGGGGAGAAGGGAGACTCGGGGCATGAGCGGGGGTTGGGGGAGAAGAAGGGAGACACGGGGCTTGAGCGGGGGGTGGGGGGGAAGAAGGAAGACACAGGGCATGAACGGGGGGTGGGGGGTGGAAAGAAGGGAGACACGGGGCATGAGCGGGGGGTGGGGGACAGAAGGGAGACACAGGGAATGAGCGGGGGTGGGGGGAAAGAAGGGAGACACGGGGCATGAGCGGGGAGTGGGGGGAAAGAGGGAAGACACGGGGCATGAACGGGGGGGTGGGGGTCAAGAAGGGAGACATGCGATATCAGCGAGGTGGGGGGGAAGGAGGGAGACACGGGGCATGAGCGGGAGGTGGGGGGGAAAGAAGGGAGAGACGGGGCATGAGCGGGGGTGGGGGGAGGAAGCGAGACAGACACAGGGCATGAACGGGGGTGGGGGGAAGAAGGGAGACACGGGGCATGAGCGGGGGATGGGGGAGAAGAAGGATGACAAGGGGCATGAGCGGGGGTGGGGGGGAGTAAGGGAGACACGGGGCATGAGCGGGGGGTGGGGGGGTACAGGAGGGAGACACGGGGCATGAGCGGGGGTGGGGGGAACAGGGCAGACACGGGGCATGAGCGGGGGGTGGGGGGAAGAAGGGAGACACAGGGCATGAGCAGGGGATGGGGGAAGAAGGGAGACACGGGGCATGAGCGGGAGTGGGAGGGAAGAAGGGAGACAGGGGGCATGCGCGGGGGTGGTGGGGGAGAAGGAAGACACGGGGCGTGAGTGGGGGGTGGGAGGGTGGAAAGAAGGGAGACACGGGGCATGAGCGGGGGGGAGAAGGGAGACTCGGGGCATGAGCGGGGGTTGGGGGAGAAGAAGGGAGACACGGGGCTTGAGCGGGGGGTGGGGGGGAAGAAGGAAGACACAGGGCATGATCGGGGGGTGGGGGGTGGAAAGAAGGGAGACACGGGGCATGAGCGGGGGGTGGGGGACAGAAGGGAGACACGGGGAATGAGCGGGGGTGGGGGGAAAGAAGGGAGACACGGGGCATGAGCGGGGGGTGGGGGGAAAGAGGGAAGACACGGGGCATGAACGGGGGGCTGGGGGTCAAGAAGGGAGACATGCGATATCAGCGGGGGTGGGGGGGAAGGAGGGAGACACGGGGCATGAGCGGGAGGTGGGGGGGAAAGAAGGGAGAGACGGGGCATGAGCGGGGGTGGGGGGAGGAAGCGAGACAGACACAGGGCATGAACGGGGGTGGGGGGAAGAAGGGAGACACGGGGCATGAGCGGGGGATGGGGGAGAAGAAGGGAGACAAGGGGCATGAGCGGGGGTGGGGGGGAGGAAGGGAGACACGGGGCATGAGCGGGGGGTGGGGGGGTACAGGAGGGAGACACGGGGCATGAGCGGGGGTGGGGGGAACAGGGCAGACACGGGGCATGAGTGGGGGGTGGGGGGAAGAAGGGAGACACGGGGCGTGAGCGGGGGTGGGGTAGAAAATGGGAGACACAGGGCATGAGCGGGGGGTTGGGAGGGAGTAGGAAGACACGGGGCATGAGCGGGGTGTGGGGGAGTGGAAAGAAGGGAGATACAGGGCATGAGCAGGGGGTGGGGGAAGAAGGGAGACACGGGGCTTGAGCGCGGGGGAGGGGGGGAAAAGGGAGACATGGGGCATGAGCGGAGGGTGGGGGGTACAGGAGGGAGACACGGGCAAGAGCCGGGGGTGGGGGGTACAGGAGGGAGACACGGGGCATGAACGGGGGTGGGGGGGAACAGGGCAGACACGGGGCATGAGCGGGGGGTGGGGGGGAAGAAGGGAGACACGGGGCATGAGCGGGGGTGGGGGAGGAAGGGAGACACGCGGCATGAACAGGGGGTGGGGGGAAGAAGGGAGACACGGGGCATGAGCGGTGGTGGGGGGAGAAGAAGGGAGACACAGGGCGTGAGCGGGGGGTGGGGGGGTGGAAAGAAGGGAGACACGGGGCATGAGCGGGGGCTGGGGGGAGAGGGGAGACATGGGGCATGAGCGGGGGGTGGGGGGAAAGAAGGGAGACACTGGGCTTGAACAGGGGGTAGGGGGGAAGAAGGAAGACACTGGGCATGAGCGGGGGGTGGGGGGTGGAAAGAAGGGAGACACGGGGCATGAGCGGGGGGTGGGGGAAGAAGGGAGACACGGGGCATAAGCGGGGGGTGGGGGGAAGAAAGAAGACATGGGATATGAGCGGGGGGTGGAGGGTGGAAAGAAGGGAGACACGGGGCATGAGCGGGGAGTGGGGAGGGGAAGGGAGACACGAGGCATGAGCGCGGGGTGGGGGGGAAAGATGGGAGACACAGAGCATGAGGCATGAGCGGGGGGTGGAGGGGGAAGAAGAGAGACTCGGAGCATGAACGGGGGTGGGGGTGAAGAAGGGAGACACAGGGCATGAGTGGGGGGTGGGGGTGAAGAAGGGAGACACGGGCCCGAGAAGGAAGATACGTGGCATGCGCAGGGGGTGGGGGGTAAGAAGGGTGACACGAGGCATGAGCGGGGGAGGGTAAAAGGGAGACACGGGGGCATGAGCAGGGGGTGGGCGCAGGAAAGAGGGAAGACATGGGGCATGAGCGGGGGTGGTGGGAAGAAGGGAGACATGTGGCATGAGTGGGGGGTGGGGGTACAGGAGGGAGACATGGGGCATGAGCGGGGGGTGGGGGGTACAGGAGAGAGACACGGGGCATGAGCCAGGGGTGGGGGGAACCGGGCAGACACAGGGCATGAGCAGGGGTGGGGGGGAAGAAGGGAGACACGGGGCATGAGCGGGGGTGGGGGGAATAAAGAAGACAGGGGATATGAGCGGGGGGTGGGGGGTGGAAAGAAGGGAGACAAAGGGCATGAGCTGGGGGTGGGGGGAAAAGGGAGACAAGGGGCATGAGCGGGGGGTGGGGGGGAAGAAGGAAGAAGGGAGACACGGGGCATGAGCGGGGGGTGGGGGGGAAGAAAGAAGACAGGGGATATGAGCGGGGGGGTGGGGTGGAAAGAAGGGAGACACAGGGCATGAGCGGGGGGTGGGGGAGAAGGAAGACACGGGGCATGAGCGGGGGGTAGGGGGGAAAGATGGGAGACACGGGGCATGAGGCATGAGCGGGGAGTGGGGGGTTAAGAAGAGAGACACAGGGCATGAACGGGGCGTGGGGGGGAGAAGAGAGACATGCAGCATGAGAGGGGGGTGGGGGGAAGAAGGGAAACACGGGGCATGAGCGGGTGGTGGTGGGAAAGAAGGGAGACACGGGGCATGAGCGGGGGGTGGGGGAAAAAGAAGGGAGACACAGGGCATGAGCAGGGGGGGAGAAGAAGGGAGACACGGGGCAGGAGCGGGGGGGGTTTAAAGAAGGGAGACACGGGGCATGAGCGGGGGGTGGGGAGGAAAGAAGGGAGACGGGAGACACGGGGCATGAGCAGGGGGGCTTGGGGGGAAAGAAGGGAGGCACGGGGCATGAGCGGGGGGTGGGGGTAAAGAAGGGAGACACAGGGCATGAGCAGGGGGTCGGGTGATAAGGGAGACACGGGGCATGAGCGGGGGGTGGGAAGAAGGGAGACACGGGGCATGAGCGGGGGTGGGCGGGAAAGAAGGGAGACATGGGGCATGAGCGGGGGGGAAAGAAGGAAGACACGGGGCATGAGCGGGGGTGGGGGGTACAGGAGGAAGACATGGGGCATGAGCGGGGGGTGGGGGTGGAAAGAAGGGAGACACGGGGCATGAGCGGGGGGTGGGCGGGAAAGAAGGGAGACATGGGGCATGAGCGGGGGGTGGGGGGGAAAGAAGGGAGAGACGGGGCATGAGCGGGGGTGGGGGGAGGAAGGGAGACACAAGGCATGAACGGGGGTGGGGTGAAGAAGGGAGACACGGGGCATGAGCGGGGGGTGGGGGTGGAAAGAAGGGAGACACAGGGCATGAGCGGGGGGTGGGGAGGAAAGAAGGGAGACACGGGGCATGAGAGGGGTGTGGGGGGTACAGGAGGGAGACACAGGGCATGAGCAGGGGTGGGGGAACAGGGCAGACATGGGGCATGAGCGGGGGGTGGGGGGATGAAGGGAGACACGGGGTGTGAGCGGGTGTGGGGGGGAAGATGGGAGACACAGGGCATGAGCGGGGGGTTGGGGGGAGTAGGAAGACACGGGGCATGAGCGGGGGGGTGGGGGGGTACAGGAGGGAGACACGGGGCATGAGCGGGGGTGGGGGGAAGAGGGCAGACACGGGGCATGAGTGGGGGGTGGGGGGTAAGAAGGGAGACACGGGGCATGAGCGGGGGTGGGGGAGATAATGGGAGACACGGGGCATGAGCTGGGGGTGGGGGGAGAAGAAGGGAGACACGGGGCAGGATCGGGGGGGTTCAAAGAAGGGAGACACGGGGCATGAGCGGGGGGTGGGGAGGAAAGAAGGGAGACACGGGGCATGAACGGGGTGGGGGGGAGGAAGGGAGACACGGGGCATGAGCGGGGGGGTGGGGGGGTACAGGAGGGAGACACGGGGCATGAGCGGGGGTGGGGGGAAGAGGGCAGACACGGGGCATGAGTGGGGGGTGGGGGGTAAGAAGGGAGACACGGGGCATGAGCGGGGGTGGGGGAGATAATGGGAGACACGGGGCATGAGCGGGGGGTTGGGAGGGAGTAGGAAGACACGGGGCATGAGCGGGGTGTGGGGGAGTGGAAAGAAGGGAGATACAGGGCATGAGCGGGCGGTGGGGGGAAGAAGGGAGACACGGGGCTTGAGCGCGGGGTGGGGGGGAAGGGAGACATGGGGCATGAGCGGAGGGTGGGGGGTACAGGAGGGAGACACGGGCAAGAGAGGGGTGTGGGGGGTACAGGAGGGAGACACGGGGCATGAGCGGGGGGTGGGGGGGAACAGGGTAGACACGGGGGTGGGGGGGAAGAAGGGAGACATGGGGCATGAGCGGGGGGTGGGGGAGGAAGGGAGACACGCGGCATGAACAGGGGTTGGGAGGAAGAAGGGAGACACGGGGCTTGAGCGGGGGTGGGGGAACAGGGCAGACACGGAGCATGAGCGGGTGGTGGGGGGAAGAAGGGAGACACGGGGCATGAGCGGGGGCTGGGGGAAAGAATGGAGACACAGGGCGTGAGCGGGGGGTGAAGAAGGGAGACATGGGGCATGAGCGGATGGGATAGAAGGGAGACATGGGGCATGAGCGGATGGGAAAGAAGGGAGACACGGGGCATGAGCAGGGGGTGGGGGGAAGAAAGAAGACAAGGGATATGAGCGGGGGGTGGAGGGTGGAAAGGAGGGAGGCGGGGGGTGAGGGGGAGAAGGGAGACACGGGGCATGAGCGGGGGGTGGGGGGGAAAGATGGGAGACACAGGGCATGAGGCATGAGTGGGGGGTGGGGGGGAAGAAGAGAGACACGGAGCATGAACGGGGGTGGGGGGAAGAAGGGAGACACGGGGCATGAGCGGGGGTGGGGGGGGAAGAAGGGAGACATGGGGCAAGAGCGGGGGGTGGGGGGTACAGGAGGGAGACATGGGGCATGAGCGGGGGGTGGAGGGGAAGAAGGGAGACACGGTGCATGAGCGGGGGTTAGGGGGGAAGAAGGGAGACACGGGGCATGAGCGGGGGGTGGGGGGTACAGGAGGGAGACACGAGGCAAGAGCGGGGGGTGGGGGAACAGGGCAGACACGGAGCATGAGCGGGTGGTGGGGGGAAGAAGGGAGACACGGGGCATGAGCGGGGGCTGGGGGAAAGAATGGAGACACAGGGCGTGAGCGGGGGGTGAAGAAGGGAGACATGGGGCATGAGCGGATGGGAAAGAAGGGAGACACGGGGCATGAGCAGGGGGTGGGGGGAAGAAGGGAGACACAGGGCATGAGCGGGAGGTGGGGCGGAAGAAGGGAGACATGGGGCATGAGCTGGGGGTGGGATGGAAGAAGGGAGACACAGGGCATGAGCAGGGGATGGGGGAAGAAGGGAGACACAGGGCATGAGCGGGGGTGGGAGGGAAGAAGGGAGACAGGGGGCATGCGCGGGGGTGGTGGGGGAGAAGGAAGACAAGGGGCGTGAGTGGGGGGTGGGGGGGTGGATAGAAGGGAGACACGGGGCATGAGCGGGGGGAGAAGGGAGACTCGGGGCATGAGCGGGGGTTGGGGGAGAAGAAGGGAGACACGGGGCTTGAGCAGGGGTGGGGGGAAGAAGGAAGACACGGGGCATGAACGGGGGGTGGGGGGTGGAAAGAAGGGAGACACAGGGCATGAGCGGGGGGTGGGGGGTACAGGAGGGAGACACGGGGCATGAGCGGGGGTGGGGGGAACAGGGCAGACACGGGGCATGAGGGGGGGGTGGGGGGAAGAAGGGAGACACGGAGTGTGAGCGGGTGTGGGGGGGAAGAAGGGAGACACAGGGCATGAGCAGGGGGTTGGGGAGGAGTAGGAAGACACGGGGCATGAGGGGGGCTGGGGGGGTGGAAATAGGGGAGACACGGGGCATGAGCGGGGGGGAGAAGGGAGACACAGGGCATGAGCGGGTGGTGGGGTGAAGAAGGGAGATACAGGGCTTGAGTGGGGGGTGGGGGGGAAGAAGGAAGACATGGGTCATGAGCAGGGGGTGGGGGGTGGAAAGAAGGGAGACACGGGGCATGAGCGGGGGATGGGGGGAGAAGGGAGACACGGGGAATGAGCGGGGGATGGGGGGAAAGATGGGAGACACGGGGCATGAGCAGGGGGTGGGGGAAGAAGAGAGACACGGGGCATGAACGGGGGGTGGGAGGGAAGAAGGGAGACACACGGCATGAGCGTGGGGTTGGGGGGGAGTAGGAAGACATGGGGCATGAGCGGGGGGTGGGGGAAAAGAAGGAAGACACTGGGCATGAGCGGGGGGTGGGGGGAGAAGGGAGACACAGGGCATGAGCGGGGGTGGGGGGAATAAGGGAGACATGGTGCATGAGTGGGGGGTGGGGGGGGAAGAAGGAAGACATGGGGCATGAGCGGGGGCGTGGGGGGTACAGGAGGGAGACACGGGGCATGAGCGGGGTGTGGGTTGGAGGGTGGGGGGACGAATGGACACATGGGGCATGAGCGGGGGTGGTGGGTACAGGAGGGAGACACGGGGCAAGAGCAGGGGGCGGGGGTACAGGAGGGTGACACGGGGCAAGAGCGGGGGGTGGGGGGTAGAGGAGGTAGCCACGGGGCATGAGCGGGGGTGGGGGGGAACAGGGCAGACACGGGGCATGAGTGGGGGGTGGGGGGGAAGAAGGGAGACACGGGGCATGAGCGGGGGGTGGGGTGGAAGAATGGAGACACAGGGCATGAGCGTGGGGTGGGGGGGAAAGAAGGGAGAGACGGGGCATGAGCGGGGGTGGGGGAGGAAGGGAGACACGGGGCATGAACGGGGGTGGGGGGAAGAAAGGAGACACGGGGCATGAGCTGGGGGTGGGGGGAGAAGAAGGGAGACAGGGGGCAGGAGCGGGGGGGGTTTAAAGAAGGGCGATACGGGGCATGAGCGGGGGGTGGGGAGGAAAGTAGGGAGACACGGGGCATGAGCGGGGGTGGGGGGGAGGAAGGGAGACTCGGGGCATGAGCGGGGGGTGGGGGGGTACAGGAGGGAGACACGGGGCATGAGCGGGGGTGGGGGGAACAGGGCAGACACGGGGCATGAGTGGGGGGTGGGGGGTAAGAAGGGAGACACGGGGCGTGAGCGGGGGTGGGGGAGAAAATGGGAGACACGGGGCATGAGCGGGGGGTTGGGAGGGAGTAGGAAGACACGGGGAATGAGCGGGGTGTGGGGGAGTGGAAAGAAGGGAGATACAGGGCATGAGCGGGGGGTGGGGGGAAGAAGGGAGACATGGGGCTTGAGCGCGGGGTAGGGGGGGAGGGAGACATGGGGCATGAGCGGAGGGTGGGGGGTACAGTAGGGAGAAACTGGCAAGAGCGGGGGGTGGGGGGTACAGGAGGGAGACACAGGGCATGAGCAGGGGGTGGGGGGAACAGGGTAGACACGGGGCATGAGCAGGGGGTGGGGGGGAGAAGGGAGACATGGGGCATGAGCGGGGGGTGGGGGAGGAAGGGAGACACGCGGCATGAACAGGGGGTGGGAGGAAGAAGGGAGACACGGGGCTTGAGCGGGGGGTGGGAGGAGAAGAAGGGAGACACAGGGCGTGAGCGGGAGGTGGGGGGGTGGAAAGAAGGGAGACACGGGGCATGAGCGGGGGCTGGGAAGAGAAGGGAGACACGGGGCATGAGCGGGGGTTGGGGGGGAAGAAGGGAGACACTGGGCTTGAATGGGGGGTGGGGGGGAAGAAGGAAGACACTGGGCATGAGTAGGGGGTGGGGGGTGGAAAGAAGGGAGACACGGGGCATGAGCGGGGGGTGGGGGAAGAAGGGAGACACGGGGCTTGAGCGGGGGGTGGGGGGAGAAGAAGGGAGACACGGGCCGTGAGCGGGGGGTGGGGGGAGGAAAGAAGGGAGACACGGGGCATGAGCGGGGGCTGGGAAGAGAAGGGAGACACGGGGCATGAGCGGGGGTTGGGGGGGAAGAAGGGAGACACTGGGCTTGAATGGGGGCTGGGGGGTAAGAAGGAAGACACTGGGCATGAGCGGGGGGTGGGGGGTGGAAAGAAGGGAGACACGGGGCATGAGCGGGGGATGGGGGAAGAAGGGAGACATGGGGCATAAGCGGGGGGTGGGGGGAAGAAATAAGACACGGGATATGAGCGGGGGGTGGAGGGTGGAAAGGAGGGAGACACGGGGCATGAGCGGGGGGTGAGGGGGAGAAGGGAGACACGGGGCATGAGCAGGGGGTGGGGGGGAAAGATGGGAGACACAGGGCATGAAGCATGAGTGGGGGGTGGGGGGAAGAAGAGAGACACGGAGCATGAACGGGGGTGGGGGGAAGAAGGGAGACACGGGGCATGAGCGGGGGGTGGGGGGAAGAAGGGAGACATGGGGCAAGAGCGGGGGGTGGGGGGTACAGGAGGGAGACATGGGGCATGAGCGGGGGGTGGAGGCGAAGAAGGGAGACACGGTGCATGAGCGGGGGTTGGGGGGGAAGAAGGGAGACACGGGGCATGAGCGGGGGTGGGGGGTACAGGAGGGAGACACGGGGCAAGAGCGGGGGGTGGGGGATACAGGAGGGAGACACAGGGCATGAGCGGGGGGTGGGGGGAAAAGGGCAGACACGGAGCATGAGCGGGTGGTTGGGGGAAGAAGGGAGACACGGGGCATGAGCGGGGGCTGGGGGAAAGAATGGAGACACAGGGCGTGAGCGGGGGGTGAAGAAGGGAGACATGGGGCATGAGCGGATGGGAAAGAAGGGAGACACAGGGCATGAGCAGGGGGTGGGGGAAGAAGGGAGACACAGGGCATGAGCGGGAGGTGGGGCGGAAGAAGGGAGACATGGGGCATGAGCTCGGGGTGGGATGGAAGAAGGGAGACACAGGGCATGAGCAGGGGATGGGGGAAGAAGGGAGACACGGGGCTTGAGCGGGGGTGGGAGGGAAGAAGGGAGACAGGGGGCATGCGCGGGGGTGGTGGGGAAGAAGGAAGACACGGGGCGTGAGTGGGGGGTGGGGGGGTGGAAAGAAGGGAGACACGGGGCATGAGCGGGGGGGAGAAGGGAGACTCGGGGCATGAGCGGGGGTTGGGGGAGAAGAAGGGAGACACGGGGCTTGAGCGGGGGGGTGGGGGGAAGAAGGAAGACACGGGGCATGAACGGGGGGTGGGGGGTGGAAAGAAGGGAGACACGGGGCATGAGCGGGGGGTGGGGGACAGAAGGGAGACACGGGGAATGAGCGGGGGTGGGGGGATAGAAGGGAGACACGGGGCATGAGCGGGGGCTGGGGCGGAAGAAGGGAGACACAGGGCGTGAGCGGGGGTGGGGGGATGGCAAGAAGGGAGACACGGGGCATGAGCGGGGGCTGGGGGGAGAAGGGAGACATGGGGCATGAGCGGGGGGTGGGGGGAAAGAAGGGAGACACTAGGCTTGAACGGGGGGTGGGGGGAAGAAGGAAGACACTGGGCATGAGCGGGGGTTGGGGGGGTGGAAAGAAGGGAGACACGGGGCATGAGCGGGGGGTGGGGGAAGAAGGGAGGCACGGGGCATAAGCAGGGGATGGGGGGAAGAAAGAAGACATGGGATATGAGCGGGGGGTGGAGGGTGGAAAGAAGGGAGACACGGGGCATGAGCGGGGATTGGGAAGGGGAAGGGAGACACGAGGCATGAGCGGGGGGTGGGGGGGAAAGATGGGAGACACAGGGCATGAGCGGGGGGTGGAGGGGGAAGAAGAGAGACACGGAGCATGAACGCGGGGGTGGGGGGAAGAAGGGAGACACGGGGCATGAGTGGGGGGTGGGGGGTAAGAAGGGAGACACGGGTCCGAGAAGGAAGATACGTGGCATGCGCAGGGGGTGGGGGGTAAGAAGGGTGACACAGGGCATGAGCGGGGGGTGGGTAAAAGGGAGACACGGGGGCATGAGCAGGGGGTGGGCGCAGGAAAGAGGGAAGACACGGGGCATGAGCGGGGGTGGTGGGAAGAAGGGAGACGTGGCATGAGTGGGGGGTGGGGGTACAGGAGGGAGACATGGGGCATGAGCGGGGTTGGGGGGTACAGGAGAGAGACACGGGGCATGAGCCGGGGTGGGGGGAACCGGGCAGACACAGGGCATGAGCGGGGGTTGGGGGGAAGAAGGGAGACAAGGGGCATGAGCAGGGGGTGGGGGGATGGAAAGAAGGGAGACAGGGGGCATGAGCGGGGGGTGGGGGGGAGAAGGGAGACAAGGGGCATGAGCGGGTGTTAGGGGGGAAGAAGGGAGACACGGGGCATGAGCGGGGGTGGGGGGAAGAAAGAAGACAGGGGATATGAGCGGGGGGTGGGGGGTGGAAAGAAGGGAGACACAGGGCATGAGCTGGGGGTTGTGGGGAAAAGGGAGACAAGGGGCATGAGTGGGGGGTGGGGGGAAGAAGGAAGAAGGGAGACACGGGGCATGAGCGGGGGGTGGGGGGGAAGAAAGAAGACATGGGATATGAGCGGGGGGTGGGGGGTGGAAAGAAGGGAGACACAGGGCATGAGCGGGTGGTGGGGGGGAGAAGGAAGACACGGGGCATGAGCGGGGGGTAGGGGGGAAAGATGGGAGACACGGGGCATGAGGCATGAGCGGGGGGTGGGGGGTTAAGAAGAGAGACACAGGGCATGAAAGGGGCGTGGGTGGGAGAAGGGAGACATGCAGCATTAGAGGGGGGTGGGGGGAAGAAGGGAAACACGGGGCATGAGCGGGTGGTGGGGGAAAAGAAGGGAGACACGGGGCATGAGCGGGGGTGGGGGAAAAAGAAGGGAGACACAGGGCATGAGCAGGGGGTGGGGGAGAAGGGAGACACGGGGCATGAGCGGGGAAGAAGGGAGACACGATGCATGAGCGGGGGATGGGGGAAAGAAGGAAGACACGGGGCATGAGTTGGGGGTGGGGGGGAAGAAGGGAGACATGGGGCATAAGCGGGGGGTGGGGGGTACAGGAGGGAGACACAGGGCAAGAGCAGGGGGTGGGGGGTACAGGAGGTAGACACGGGGCATGAGCGGGGGGTGGGGGAACAGGGTATACACGGGGCATGAGCGGGGGTGGGGGGTCGAAGGGAGACAAGAGGCATGAGCGGGGGGTGGGGGGAAGAATGGTGACACAGGGCATGAGCGGGGGGTGGAGGGTGAAGAAGGGAGACACGGGGCATGAGTGGGGGGGAAAGAAGGAAGACACAGGGCATGATCGGGGGGTGGGGGGTAAAGGAGGGAGACATGGGGCATGAGCGGGGGGTGGGGTGGAAAGAAGGGAGACATGGGGCATGAGCGGGGGGTGGTTGGGGAAAGAAGGGAGAGACGGGGCATGAGCGTGGGTGGGGGGAGGAAGGGAGACACTGGGCATGAACGGGGCTAGGGGGGGAGAAGGGAGACACGGGGCATGAACGGGGGGTGGGGGGAAGAAGGGAGACACGGGGCATGAGCGGGGGGTGGGGGGAGAAGAAGGGAGACACGGGGCGTGAGCGGGGGTGAGGGGGAAGAAGGGAGACACGGGGCATGAGCGGGGGGTTGGGAGGAGTAGGAAGACATGGGGCATGAGCGGGGGGTGGGGGGTGGAAAGAAGGGAGAGATGGGGCATGAGCGGGGGCTGGGGGAGAAGGGAGACACGGGGCATTAGCGGGGGGGAAGAAGGGAGACACTGGACTTGAGCAGGGGGTGGGGGAAGAAGGAAGACATGGGGCATGAGTGGGGGGTGGTGGGGAAGAAGGGAGACACGGGGCATGAGCGGGGGTGGGAGGGAAGAAAGAAGACACAGGATGTGAGCGGGGGGTGGAAAGAAGGGAAACACGGGACATGAGCGGGGGTGGGGGGAGAAGGGAGACACGGGGCATGAGCGGGGGTGGGGGGGGAAGAAGAGAAACACGGGGCATGAACGGGGGGTGGGGGGAAGAAGGGAGACACCCAGCATGAGCGAGGGTGGGGGAAGAAGGGAGACACAGGGCTTGAGCGGGGGTGGGGGGGAAGAAGGGACACACGGGGCATGAGCGGGGGGTGGGGGAAAAGAAGGGAGACATGGGCATGAGCGGGGGGTGGGGGGGAGAAGGGAGACATGGGGCATGACCGGGGGGTGGGGGTGAAGAAGGGAGACACGGTGCATGAGCGGGGGTGGGGGGGAAGAAGGGAGACACGGGGCATGAGCAGGGGATGGGGGTACAGGAGGGAGACACGGGGCATGAGCGGGGGGTGGGGGGTACAGGAGGGAGACACGGGCAAGAGCGGGGGGGTGGGGGGTACAGGGGGGAGACACAGGGCATGAGCGGGGGATGGGGGGAACAGGGCAGACACGGAGCATGAGCGGGTGGTGGGGGGAAGAAGGGAGACATGGGGCATGAGCGGGGGGTGGGGGGGAAAAATAGAGACACAGGGCGTGAGTAGGGGGTGAAGAAGGGAGACACGGGGCATGAGGGGGGCTGGGGGGGTGTAAATAGGGGAGACACGGGGCATGAGCGGGGGGGAGAAGGGAGACACAGGGCATGAGCGGGTGGTGGGGTGAAGAAGGGAGATACAGGGCTTGAGTGGGGGGTGGGGGGAAGAAGGAAGACATGGGTCATGAGCAGGGGGTGGGGGGTGGAAAGAAGGGAGACACGGGGCATGAGCGGGGGATGGGGGGAGAAGGGAGACACGGGGAATGAGCGGGGGGTGGGGGGAAAGATGGGAGACACGGGGCATGAGCAGGGGGTGGGGGAAGAAGAGAGACACGGGGCATGAACGGGGGGTGGGAGGGAAGAAGGGAGACACACGGCATGAGCGTGGGGTTGGGGGGGAGTAGGAAGACATGGGGCATGAGCGGGGGGTGGGGGAAAAGAAGGAAGACACTGGGCATGAGCGGGGGGTGGGGGGAGAAGGGAGACACAGGGCATGAGCGGGGGTGGGGGGAATAAGGGAGACATGGTGCATGAGTGGGGGGTGGGGGGGGAAGAAGGAAGACATGGGGCATGAGCGGGGGCGTGGGGGGTACAGGAGGGAGACACGGGGCATGAGCGGGGTGTGGGTTGGAGGGTGGGGGGACGAATGGACACATGGGGCATGAGCGGGGGTGGTGGGTACAGGAGGGAGACACGGGGCAAGAGCAGGGGGCGGGGGTACAGGAGGGTGACACGGGGCAAGAGCGGGGGGTGGGGGGTAGAGGAGGTAGCCACGGGGCATGAGCGGGGGTGGGGGGGAACAGGGCAGACACGGGGCATGAGTGGGGGGTGGGGGGGAAGAAGGGAGACACGGGGCATGAGCGGGGGGTGGGGTGGAAGAATGGAGACACAGGGCATGAGCGTGGGGTGGGGGGGAAAGAAGGGAGAGACGGGGCATGAGCGGGGGTGGGGGAGGAAGGGAGACACGGGGCATGAACGGGGGTGGGGGGAAGAAAGGAGACACGGGGCATGAGCTGGGGGTGGGGGGAGAAGAAGGGAGACAGGGGGCAGGAGCGGGGGGGTTTAAAGAAGGGCGATACGGGGCATGAGCGGGGGGTGGGGAGGAAAGTAGGGAGACACGGGGCATGAGCGGGGGTGGAGGGGAGGAAGGGAGACTCGGGGCATGAGCGGGGGGTGGGGGGGTACAGGAGGGAGACACGGGGCATGAGCGGGGGTGGGGGGAACAGGGCAGACACGGGGCATGAGTGGGGGGTGGGGGGTAAGAAGGGAGACACGGGGCGTGAGCGGGGGTGGGGGAGAAAATGGGAGACACGGGGCATGAGCGGGGGGTTGGGAGGGAGTAGGAAGACACGGGGAATGAGCGGGGTGTGGGGGAGTGGAAAGAAGGGAGATACAGGGCATGAGCGGGGGGTGGGGGGAAGAAGGGAGACATGGGGCTTGAGCGCGGGGTAGGGGGGGAGGGAGACATGGGGCATGAGCGGAGGGTGGGGGGTACAGTAGGGAGAAACTGGCAAGAGCGGGGGGTGGGGGGTACAGGAGGGAGACACAGGGCATGAGCAGGGGGTGGGGGGGAACAGGGTAGACACGGGGCATGAGCAGGGGGTGGGGGGGAGAAGGGAGACATGGGGCATGAGCGGGGGGTGGGGGAGGAAGGGAGACACGCGGCATGAACAGGGGGTGGGAGGAAGAAGGGAGACACGGGGCTTGAGCGGGGGGTGGGAGGAGAAGAAGGGAGACACAGGGCGTGAGCGGGAGGTGGGGGGGTGGAAAGAAGGGAGACACGGGGCATGAGCGGGGGCTGGGAAGAGAAGGGAGACACGGGGCATGAGCGGGGGTTGGGGGGGAAGAAGGGAGACACTGGGCTTGAATGGGGGGTGGGGGGGAAGAAGGAAGACACTGGGCATGAGTAGGGGGTGGGGGGTGGAAAGAAGGGAGACACGGGGCATGAGCGGGGGGTGGGGGAAGAAGGGAGACACGGGGCTTGAGCGGGGGGTGGGGGGAGAAGAAGGGAGACACGGGCCGTGAGCGGGGGGTGGGGGGAGGAAAGAAGGGAGACACGGGGCATGAGCGGGGGCTGGGAAGAGAAGGGAGACACGGGGCATGAGCGGGGGTTGGGGGGGAAGAAGGGAGACACTGGGCTTGAATGGGGGCTGGGGGGTAAGAAGGAAGACACTGGGCATGAGCGGGGGGTGGGGGGTGGAAAGAAGGGAGACACGGGGCATGAGCGGGGGATGGGGGAAGAAGGGAGACATGGGGCATAAGCGGGGGGTGGGGGGAAGAAATAAGACACGGGATATGAGCGGGGGGTGGAGGGTGGAAAGGAGGGAGACACGGGGCATGAGCGGGGGGTGAGGGGGAGAAGGGAGACACGGGGCATGAGCAGGGGGTGGGGGGGAAAGATGGGAGACACAGGGCATGAAGCATGAGTGGGGGGTGGGGGGAAGAAGAGAGACACGGAGCATGAACGGGGGTGGGGGGAAGAAGGGAGACACGGGGCATGAGCGGGGGGTGGGGGGGAAGAAGGGAGACATGGGGCAAGAGCGGGGGGTGGGGGGTACAGGAGGGAGACATGGGGCATGAGCGGGGGGTGGAGGCGAAGAAGGGAGACACGGTGCATGAGCGGGGGTTGGGGGGGAAGAAGGGAGACACGGGGCATGAGCGGGGGTGGGGGGTACAGGAGGGAGACACGGGGCAAGAGCGGGGGGTGGGGGATACAGGAGGGAGACACAGGGCATGAGCGGGGGGTGGGGGGAAAAGGGCAGACACGGAGCATGAGCGGGTGGTGGGGGGAAGAAGGGAGACACGGGGCATGAGCGGGGGCTGGGGGAAAGAATGGAGACACAGGGCGTGAGCGGGGGGTGAAGAAGGGAGACATGGGGCATGAGCGGATGGGAAAGAAGGGAGACACAGGGCATGAGCAGGGGGTGGGGGAAGAAGGGAGACACAGGGCATGAGCGGGAGGTGGGGCGGAAGAAGGGAGACATGGGGCATGAGCTCGGGGTGGGATGGAAGAAGGGAGACACAGGGCATGAGCAGGGGATGGGGGAAGAAGGGAGACACGGGGCTTGAGCGGGGGTGGGAGGGAAGAAGGGAGACAGGGGGCATGCGCGGGGGTGGTGGGGAAGAAGGAAGACACGGGGCGTGAGTGGGGGGTGGGGGGGTGGAAAGAAGGGAGACACGGGGCATGAGCGGGGGGGAGAAGGGAGACTCGGGGCATGAGCGGGGGTTGGGGGAGAAGAAGGGAGACACGGGGCTTGAGCGGGGGGGTGGGGGGAAGAAGGAAGACACGGGGCATGAACGGGGGGTGGGGGGTGGAAAGAAGGGAGACACGGGGCATGAGCGGGGGGTGGGGGACAGAAGGGAGACACGGGGAATGAGCGGGGGTGGGGGGATAGAAGGGAGACACGGGGCATGAGCGGGGGCTGGGGCGGAAGAAGGGAGACACAGGGCGTGAGCGGGGGTGGGGGGATGGCAAGAAGGGAGACACGGGGCATGAGCGGGGGCTGGGGGGAGAAGGGAGACATGGGGCATGAGCGGGGGGTGGGGGGAAAGAAGGGAGACACTAGGCTTGAACGGGGGGTGGGGGGAAGAAGGAAGACACTGGGCATGAGCGGGGGTTGGGGGGGTGGAAAGAAGGGAGACACGGGGCATGAGCGGGGGGTGGGGGAAGAAGGGAGGCACGGGGCATAAGCAGGGGATGGGGGGAAGAAAGAAGACATGGGATATGAGCGGGGGGTGGAGGGTGGAAAGAAGGGAGACACGGGGCATGAGCGGGGATTGGGAAGGGGAAGGGAGACACGAGGCATGAGCGGGGGGTGGGGGGGAAAGATGGGAGACACAGGGCATGAGCGGGGGGTGGAGGGGGAAGAAGAGAGACACGGAGCATGAACGCGGGGGTGGGGGGAAGAAGGGAGACACGGGGCATGAGTGGGGGGTGGGGGGTAAGAAGGGAGACACGGGTCCGAGAAGGAAGATACGTGGCATGCGCAGGGGGTGGGGGGTAAGAAGGGTGACACAGGGCATGAGCGGGGGGTGGGTAAAAGGGAGACACGGGGGCATGAGCAGGGGGTGGGCGCAGGAAAGAGGGAAGACACGGGGCATGAGCGGGGGTGGTGGGAAGAAGGGAGACGTGGCATGAGTGGGGGGTGGGGGTACAGGAGGGAGACATGGGGCATGAGCGGGGTTGGGGGGTACAGGAGAGAGACACGGGGCATGAGCCGGGGTGGGGGGAACCGGGCAGACACAGGGCATGAGCGGGGGTTGGGGGGAAGAAGGGAGACAAGGGGCATGAGCAGGGGGTGGGGGGATGGAAAGAAGGGAGACAGGGGGCATGAGCGGGGGGTGGGGGGGAGAAGGGAGACAAGGGGCATGAGCGGGTGTTAGGGGGGAAGAAGGGAGACACGGGGCATGAGCGGGGGTGGGGGGAAGAAAGAAGACAGGGGATATGAGCGGGGGGTGGGGGGTGGAAAGAAGGGAGACACAGGGCATGAGCTGGGGGTTGTGGGGAAAAGGGAGACAAGGGGCATGAGTGGGGGGTGGGGGGAAGAAGGAAGAAGGGAGACACGGGGCATGAGCGGGGGGTGGGGGGGAAGAAAGAAGACATGGGATATGAGCGGGGGGTGGGGGTGGAAAGAAGGGAGACACAGGGCATGAGCGGGTGGTGGGGGGGAGAAGGAAGACACGGGGCATGAGCGGGGGGTAGGGGGGAAAGATGGGAGACACGGGGCATGAGGCATGAGCGGGGGGTGGGGGGTTAAGAAGAGAGACACAGGGCATGAAAGGGGCGTGGGTGGGAGAAGGGAGACATGCAGCATTAGAGGGGGGTGGGGGGAAGAAGGGAAACACGGGGCATGAGCGGGTGGTGGGGGAAAAGAAGGGAGACACGGGGCATGAGCGGGGGTGGGGGAAAAAGAAGGGAGACACAGGGCATGAGCAGGGGGTGGGGGAGAAGGGAGACACGGGGCATGAGCGGGGAAGAAGGGAGACACGATAGCGGGGGATGGGGGAAAGAAGGAAGACACGGGGCATGAGTTGGGGGTGGGGGGGGAAGAAGGGAGACATGGGGCATAAGCGGGGGGTGGGGGGTACAGGAGGGAGACACAGGGCAAGAGCAGGGGGTGGGGGTACAGGAGGTAGACACGGGGCATGAGCGGGGGGTGGGGGAACAGGGTATACACGGGGCATGAGCGGGGGTGGGGGGTCGAAGCGAGACAAGAGGCATGAGCGGGGGGTGGGGGGAAGAATGGTGACACAGGGCATGAGCGGGGGGTGGAGGGTGAAGAAGGGAGACACGGGGCATGAGTGGGGGGGAAAGAAGGAAGACACAGGGCATGATCGGGGGGTGGGGGGTAAAGGAGGGAGACATGGGGCATGAGCGGGGGGTGGGGTGGAAAGAAGGGAGACATGGGGCATGAGCGGGGGGTGGTTGGGGAAAGAAGGGAGAGACGGGGCATGAGCGTGGGTGGGGGGAGGAAGGGAGACACTGGGCATGAACGGGGCTAGGGGGGAGAAGGGAGACACGGGGCATGAACGGGGGGTGGGGGGAAGAAGGGAGACACGGGGCATGAGCGGGGGGTGGGGGGAGAAGAAGGGAGACACGGGGCGTGAGCGGGGGGTGAGGGGGAAGAAGGGAGACACGGGGCATGAGCGGGGGGTTGGGAGGAGTAGGAAGACATGGGGCATGAGCGGGGGGTGGGGGGTGGAAAGAAGGGAGAGATGGGGCATGAGCGGGGGCTGGGGGAGAAGGGAGACACGGGGCATTAGCGGGGGGGAAGAAGGGAGACACTGGACTTGAGCAGGGGGTGGGGGAAGAAGGAAGACATGGGGCATGAGTGGGGGGTGGTGGGGAAGAAGGGAGACACGGGGCATGAGCGGGGGGTGGGAGGGAAGAAAGAAGACACAGGATGTGAGCGGGGGGTGGAAAGAAGGGAAACACGGGACATGAGCGGGGGGTGGGGGGAGAAGGGAGACACGGGGCATGAGCGGGGGGTGGGGGGGGAAGAAGAGAAACACGGGGCATGAACGGGGGGTGGGGGGAAGAAGGGAGACACCCAGCATGAGCGAGGGTGGGGGAAGAAGGGAGACACAGGGCTTGAGCGGGGGTGGGGGGGAAGAAGGGACACACGGGGCATGAGCGGGGGGTGGGGGAAAAGAAGGGAGACATGGGCATGAGCGGGGGGTGGGGGGGAGAAGGGAGACATGGGGCATGACCGGGGGGTGGGGGTGAAGAAGGGAGACACGGTGCATGAGCGGGGGTGGGGGGGAAGAAGGGAGACACGGGGCATGAGCAGGGGATGGGGGTACAGGAGGGAGACACGGGGCATGAGCGGGGGGTGGGGGGTACAGGAGGGAGACACGGGCAAGAGCGGGGGGGTTGGGGGTACAGGGGGGAGACACAGGGCATGAGCGGGGGATGGGGGAACAGGGCAGACACGGAGCATGAGCGGGTGGTGGGGGGAAGAAGGGAGACATGGGGCATGAGCGGGGGTGGGGGGGAAAAATAGAGACACAGGGCGTGAGTAGGGGTGAAGAAGGGAGACACGGGGCATGAGCGGGGGGGAAAGAAGGGAGACACGGGGCATGAGCAAGGGGTGGGGAAAGAAGGGAGACACGGGGCATGAGCGGGGGTGGGGGGAAGAAGGGAGACACGGGGCATGAGCGGTGGTGGGGGGGAAGAAGGGAGACATGGGGAATGAGCTGGGGGTGGTGGGTAAGAAGGGAGACAAGGGGCATGAGCGGGGGGTGGGAAGAAGGGAGACACAGGCATGAGCGGGGGTGAGCGCAGGGAAGAAGGAAGACACGGGGCATGTACGGGGGGTGGGAGGGAAGAAGGGAGACACGTGGCATGAGTGGGGGGTGGGGGGTACAGGAGGGAGACACGGGGCATGAGCGGGGGGTGGGGGGTACAGGATTGAGACACGGGGCATGAGCGGGGGTGGGGGGAACGGGGCAGACACAGGGCATGAGTGAGGGGTGGGGGGAAGAAGGGAGACACGGGGCAGGAGTGGGGGTGGGGGGGAAGAAGGGAGACAGGGGGCATGCGTGGGGTGGGGGGAGAAGGAAGACACGGGCCGTGAGTGGGGGGTGGGGGGATGGAAAGAAGGGAGACAGGGGGCATGAGCGGGGGGTGGGGGGGAGAAAGGAGACAAGGGGCATGAGCGGGGGGTTGGGGGGAAGAAGGGAGACACGGGGCATGAGCGGGGGGTGGGGGGTGGAAAGAAGGGAGACACGGGGCATGAGCGGGGGGTGGGGGGCAAGAAGGAAGACACGGGGCATGATCGGAGGGTGCGGGGGGAGAAGGAAGACACGGGGCATGAGCGGGGGGTGGGGGAAAGAAGAGAAACACGGGGCATGAACGGGGGGTGGGGGGAAGAAGGGAGACACGCAGCATGAGCGAGGATGGGGGAAGAAGGGAGACACAGGGCTTGAGCGGGGGTGGGGGGGAAGAAGGGACACACGGGGCATGAGCGGGGGGTGGGGGAAAAGAAGGGAGACATGGGGCATGACCGGGGGGTGGGGGTGAAGAAGGGAGACACGGTGCATGAGCGGGGGTGGGGGGGAAGAAGGGAGACACGGGGCATGAGCAGGGGATGGGGGTACAGGAGGGAGACACGGGGCATGAGCGGGGGGTGGGGGGTACAGGAGGGAGACACGGGACAAGAGCGGGGGGTGGGGGGGTACAGGGGGGAGACACAGGGCATGAGCGGGGGATGGGGGGAACAGGGCAGACACGGAGCATGAGCGGTTGGTGGGGGAAAGAAGGGAGACACGGGGCATGAGCAAGGGGTGGGGAAAGAAGGGAGACACGGGGCATGAGCGGGGGTGGGGGGAAGAAGGGAGACACGGGGCATGAGCGGGGGTGGGGGGGAAGAAGGGAGACATGGGGAATGAGCTGGGGGTGGTGGGTAAGAAGGGAGACAAGGGGCATGAGCGGGGGGTGGGAAGAAGGGAGACACAGGCATGAGCGGGGGTGAGCGCAGGGAAGAAGGAAGACACGGGGCATGTGCGGGGGGTGGGAGGGAAGAAGGGAGACACGTGGCATGAGTGGGGGGTGGGGGGTACAGGAGGGAGACACGGGGCATGAGCGGGGGGTGGGGGGTACATGATTGAGACACGGGGCATGAGCGGGGGTGGGGGAACGGGGCAGACACAGGGCATGAGTGAGGGGTGGGGGAAGAAGGGAGACACGGGGCAGGAGTGGTGGTGGGGGGGAAGAAGGGAGACAGGGGGCATGCGTGGGGTGGGGGGAGAAGGAAGACACGGGCCGTGAGTGGGGGGTGGGGGGAAGGAAAGAAGGGAGACAGGGGGCATGAGCGGGGGGTGGGGGGGAGAAAGGAGACAAGGGGCATGAGCGGGGGTTGGGGGGAAGAAGGGAGACACGGGGCATGAGCGGGGGGTGGGGGGTGGAAAGAAGGGATACACGGGGCATGAGCGGGGGGTGGGGGGCACGAAGGAAGACACGGGGCATGATCGGAGGGTGCGGGGGGAGAAGGAAGACACGGGGCATGAGCGGGGGGTGGGGGGAAAGATGGGAGATACGGGGCATGAGGCATGAGCGGGGGGTGATGGGGAAAGAAGAGAGGACACAGGACATGAACGGGGGTGGGGGGAAGAAGGGAGACATGCAGCATGAGCGGGGGTGGGGGGAAGAAGGGAAACACGGGGCATGAGCAGGGGTGTGGGGGGAAAGAAGGGAGACACGGGGCATGAGCGGGGGGTGGGGGGTAAAGAAGGGAGACACAGGGCATGGCAGGGGGTGGGGTGAGAAGGGAGACACGGGGCATGAGCAGGGGGTGAGCGGGGAAGAAGGGAGACACGATGCATGAGCGGGGATGGGGGGAAAGAAGGAAGACACAGGGCATGAGCGGGGTGGGGGGGAAGAAGGGAGACACGGGGCATGAGCGGGGGGTGGGGGGTACAGGAGGGAGACACGGGGCAAGAGCAGGGGGTGGGGGGTACAGGAGGTAGACACGGGGCATGAGCGGGGTGTGGGGGGAACAGGGCAGACATGGGGCATGAGCGGGGGTGGGGGGGAGAAGGGAGACACGGGGCATGAGCGGGGGGTGGGGGGAAGAATGGTGACACAGGGCATGAGCGGGGGGTGGGGGTGAAGAAGGGAGACACTGGGCATGAGCGGGGGGTTAAGAAGGAAGACACGGGGCATGATGATCGGGGGGTGGGGGGTACAGTAGGGAGACATGGGGCATGAGTGGGGGGTGGGGGTGGAAAGAAGGGACACACGGGGCATGAGCGGAGGGTGGGCAGGAAAGAAGGGAGACATGAGGCATGAGCGGGGGTGATCGGGAAAGACGAGAGACACAGGGCATGAACGGGGGTTGGGGGAAGAAGGGAGACATGCAGCATGAGCGAGGGTGGGGGAAGAAGGGAGACACGGGGCTTGAGCGGGGGTGGGGGGGAAGAAGGGAGACACGGGGCATGAGCGGGGGGTGGGGGAAAAGAAGGGAGACATGGGCATGAGCGGGGGGTGGGGGGGAGAAGGGAGACATGGGGCATGACCGGGGGTGGGGGTGAAGAAGGGAGACACGGTGCATGAGCGGGGGTGGGGGGGAAGAAGGGAGACACGGGGCATGAGCAGGGGATGGGGGTACAGGAGGGAGACACGGGGCATGAGCGGGGGGTGGGGGGTACAGGAGGGAGACACGGGGCAAGAGCGGGGGGTGGGGGGGTACAGGGGGGAGACACAGGGCATGAGCGGGGGATGGGGGAACAGGGCAGACACGGAGCATGAGCGGGTGGTGGGGGGGAAAAATGGAGACAGGGCGTGAGTAGGGGGTGAAGAAGGGAGACATGGGGCATGAGCGGGGGGTGGGGGGGAAAAATGGAGACACAGGGCGTGAGTAGGGGGTGAAGAAGGGAGACACGGGGCATGAGCGGGGGGGAAAGAAGGGAGACACGGGGCATGAGCAAGGGGTGGGGAAAGAAGGGAGACACGGGGCATGAGCGGGGGTGGGGGGAAGAAGGGAGACACGGGGCATGAGCGGGGGTGGGGGGGGAGAAGGGAGACATGGGGAATGAGCTGGGGGTGGTGGGTAAGAAGGGAGACAAGGGGCATGAGCAGGGGGTGGGAAGAAGGGAGACACGGGCATGAGCGGGGGTGAGCGCAGGGAAGAAGGAAGACACGGGGCATGTGCGGGGGGTGGGAGGGAAGAAGGGAGACACGTGGCATGAGTGGGGGGTGGGGGGTACAGGAGGGAGACACGGGGCATGAGCGGGGGGTGGGGGGTACAGGATTGAGACACGGGGCATGAGCGGGGGTGGGGGGAAAGATGGGAGATACGGGGCATGAGGCATGAGCGGGGGGTGATGGGGAAAGAAGAGAGACACAGGGCATGAACGGGGGTGGGGGGAAGAAGGGAGACATGCAGCATGAGCGGGGGTGGGGGGAAGAAGGGAAACACGGGGCATGAGCGGGGGTGTGGGGGGAAAGAAGGGAGACACGGGGCATGAGCGGGGAGTGGGGGGTAAAGAAGGGAGACACAGGGCATGAGCAGGGGGTGGGGTGAGAAGGGAGACACGGGGCATGAGCAGGGGGTGAGCGGGGAAGAAGGGAGACACGATGCATGTGCGGGGATGGGGGGAAAGAAGGAAGACACAGGGCATGAGCGGGGTGGGGGGGAAGAAGGGAGACACGGGGCATGAGCGGGGGGTGGGGGGTACAGGAGGGAGACACGGGGCAAGAGCAGGGGGTGGGGGGTACAGGAGGTAGACACGGGGCATGAGCGGGGTGTGGGGGGAACAGGGCAGACATGGGGCATGAGCGGGGGGTGGGGGGGAGAAGGGAGACACGGGGCATGAGCGGGGGGTGGGGGGAAGAATGGTGACACAGGGCATGAGCGGGGGGTGGGGGTGAAGAAGGGAGACACTGGGCATGAGCGGGGGGTTAAGAAGGAAGACACGGGGCATGATGATCGGGGGGTGGGGGGTACAGTAGGGAGACATGGGGCATGAGTGAGGGGTGGGGGTGGAAAGAAGGGAGACACGGGGAATGAGCGGGGGGTGGGCAGGAAAGAAGGGAGACATGGGGCATGAGCGCGGGGTGGTTGGGGAAAGAAGGGAGAGACGGGGCATGAGCAGGGGTGGGGGGAGAATAAGGGAGACACGGGGCATGAGCGGGGGGGTGGAAAAAAGGGAGACACGGGGCATGAGCGGGGGGTGGGGGGGAAAGAAGGGAGACACGGGGCATGAGCGGGTGGTGGGGGGTACAGGAAGGAGACACGGGGCATGAGCGGGGGCGAGGGGAAAAGGGCAGACACAGGGCATGAGCGGAGGTGGGGAGGAAGAAGGGAGACACGGGGCGTGAGCAGGGGTGGGGGGAAGAAGGGAGACATAGGGCATGAGTGGTGAGTTGGGGGGAGTAGGAAGACACGGGGCATGAGCGGGGGGTGGGGGGGTGGAAAGAAGGGAGACACGGGGCATGAGCTGGGGGTGGGGGGGAGAAGGGAGACATGGGGCATGAGCAGGGGTGGGGAGAAGAAGGGAGACACGGGGTGGCTTGAGCGGGGGGTGGGGGGGAAGAAGGAAGACACGGGACATGAGCAGGGGGTGGGGTGTGGAAAAGGGAGACACGGGGCATGAGTGGGGGGTGGGGGGAGAAGGGAGACACGAGGAATGAGCAGGGGGTGGGGGGAAAGATGGGAGACACGGGGCATGAGCAGGGGGTGGGGGGAAGAAGAGAGACACGGGGCATGAACGGGTGGTGGGAGGGAAGAAGAGAGACACACGGCATAAGCAGGGGTTGGGGGGGAGTAGGAAGACACGGGGCATGAGCGGGGGGTGGGGGGGGAGAAGGAAGACATGGGCATGAGCGGGGGGTGGGGGGTGGAAAGAAGGGAGACACGGGGCATGAGCGGGGGGTGGGGGGCAAGAAGGAAGACACGGGGCATGAGCGGGGGTGCGGGGGGAGAAGGAAGACACGGGGCATGAGCGGGGGGTGGGGGGAAAGATGGGAGATACGGGGCATGAGGCATGAGCGGGGGGTGATGGGGAAAGAAGAGAGACACAGGACATGAACGGGGTGGGGGGAAGAAGGGAGACATGCAGCATGAGCGGGGGTGGGGGGAAGAAGGGAAACACGGGGCATGAGCACACGGGGCATGAGCGGGGGTGTGGGGGGGAAAGAAGGGAGACACGGGGCATGAGCGGGGGTGGGGGGTAAAGACGGAGACACAGGGCATGGCAGGGGGTGAGCGGGGAAGAAGGGAGACACGATGCATGAGTTGGGATGGGGGGAAAGAAGGAAGACACAGGGCATGAGCGGGGTGGGGGGGAAGAAGGGAGACACGGGGCATGAGCGGGGGGTGGGGGGTACAGGAGGGAGACACGGGGCAAGAGCAGGGGGTGGGGGTACAGGAGGTAGACACGGGGCATGAGCGGGGTGTGGGGGGAACAGGGCAGACATGGGGCATGAGCGGGGGGTGGGGGGAGAAGGGAGAGATACGGGGCATGAGCGGGGGGTGGGGGAAGAATGGTGACACAGGGCATGAGCGGGGGTGGGGGGTGAAGAAGGGAGACACTGGGCATGAGCGGGGGGTTAAGAAGGAAGACACGGGGCAGTGATGATCGGGGGGTGGGGGGTACAGTAGGGAGACATGGGGCATGAGTGGGGGGTGGGGGTGGAAAGAAGGGACACACGGGGCATGAGCGGGGGTGGGCAGGAAAGAAGGGAGACATGAGGCATGAGCGGGGGGTGATGGGGAAAGAAGAGAGACACAGGACATGAACGGGGTGGGGGGAAGAAGGAGACATGCAGCATGAGCGGGGGTGGGGGGAAGAAGGGAAACACGGGGCATGAGCGGGGGTGTGGGGGAAAGAAGGGAGACACGGGGCATGAGCGGGGGGTGGGGGGTAAAGAACGGAGACACAGGGCATGGCAGGGGGTGAGCGGGGAAGAAGGGAGACACGATGCATGAGTTGGGATGGGGGGAAAGAAGGAAGACACAGGGCATGAGCGGGGTGGGGGGGGAAGAAGGGAGACACGGGGCATGAGCGGGGGGTGGGGGTACAGGAGGGAGACACGGGGCAAGAGCAGGGGGTGGGGGGTACAGGAGGTAGACACGGGGCATGAGCGGGGTGTGGGGGGAACAGGGCAGACATGGGGCATGAGCGGGGGGTGGGGGGAGAGGGAGAGATACGGGGCATGAGCGGGGGGTGGGGGAAGAATGGTGACACAGGGCATGAGCGGGGGTGGGGGGTGAAGAAGGGAGACACTGGGCATGAGCGGGGGTTAAGAAGGAAGACACGGGGCATGATGATCGTGGGTGGGGGGTACAGTAGGGAGACATGGGGCATGAGTGGGGGGTGGGGGTGGAAAGAAGGGACACACGGGGCATGAGCGGGGGGTGGGCAGGAAAGAAGGGAGACATGAGGCATGAGCGGGGGGTGATGGGGAAAGAAGAGAGACACAGGGCATGAACGGGGGTTGGGGGAAGAAGGGAGACATGCAGCATGAGCGAGGGTGGGGGAAGAAGGGAGACACGGGGCTTGAGCGGGGGTGGGGGGGAGAAGGGAGACACGGGCATGAGCGGGGGTGGGGGAAAAGAAGGGAGACATGGGCATGAGCAGGGGGTGGGGGGGAGAAGGGAGACATGGGGCATGACCGGGGGGTGGGGGTGAAGAAGGGAGACACGGTGCATGAGCGGAGGTGGGGGGGAAGAAGGGAGACACGGGGCATGAGCAGGGGATGGGGGTACAGGAGGGAGACACGGGGCATGAGCAGGGGGTGGGGGGTACAGGAGGGAGACACGGGGCAAGAGCGGGGGGTGGGGGGTTACAGGGGGGAGACACAGGGCATGAGCGGGATGGGGGGAACAGGGCAGACACGGAGCATGAGCGGGTGGTGGGGGGAAGAAGGGAGACATGGGGCATGAGCGGGGGGTGGGGGGAAAAATGGAGACACAGGGCGTGAGTAGGGGATGAAGAAGGGAGACACGGGGCGTGAGCGGGGGGAAAGAAGGGAGACACGGGGCATGAGCAAGGGGTGGGGAAAGAAGGGAGACACGGGGCATGAGCGGGGGTGGGGGGAAGAAGGGAGACACGGGGCATGAGCGGGGGTGGGGGGGAAGAAGGGAGACATGGGGAATGAGCTGGGGGTGGTGGGTAAGAAGGGAGACAAGGGGCATGAGCGGGGGGGTGGGAAGAAGGGAGACACGGGCATGAGCGGGGGTGAGCGCAGGGAAGAAGGAAGACACGGGGCATGTGCGGGGGGTGGGAGGGAAGAAGGGAGACACGTGGCATGAGTGGGGGGTGGGGGGTACAGGAGGGAGACACAGGGCATGAGCGGGGGGTGGGGGGTACAGGATTGAGACACGGGGCATGAGCGGGGGTGGGGGAAAGATGGGAGATACGGGGCATGAGGCATGAGCGGGGGGTGATGGGGAAAGAAGAGAGACACAGGGCATGAACGGGGGTGGGGGGAAGAAGGGAGACATGCAGGCATGAGCGGGGGTGGGGGGAAGAAGGGAAACACGGGGCATGAGCGGGGTGTGGAGGGAAGAAGGGAGACACGGGGCATGAGCGGGGGGTGGGGGGTAAAGAAGGGAGACACAGGGCATGAGCAGGGGGTGGGGTGAGAAGGGAGACACGGGGCATGAGCAGGGGGTGAGCGGGGAAGAAGGGAGACACGATGCATGTGCGGGGATGGGGGAAAGAAGGAAGACACAGGGCATGAGCGGGGTGGGGGGGAAGAAGGGAGACACGGGGCATGAGCGGGGGTGGGGGGTACAGGAGGGAGACACGGGGCAAGAGCAGGGGGTGGGGGGTACAGGAGGTAGACACGGGGCATGAGCGGGGTGTGGGGGGAACAGGGCAGACATGGGGCATGAGCGGGGGGTGGGGGGGAGAAGGGAGACACGGGGCATGAGCGGGGGGTGGGGGGAAGAATGGTGACACAGGGCATGAGCGGGGGGTGGGGGTGAAGAAGGGAGACACTGGGCATGAGCGGGGGGTTAAGAAGGAAGACACGGGGCATGATGATCGGGGGGTGGGGGGTACAGTAGGGAGACATGGGGCATGAGTGGGTGTGGGGGTGGAAAGAAGGGAGACACGGGGCATGAGCGGGGGGTGGGCAGGAAAGAAGGGAGACATGGGGCATGAGCGCGGGGTGGTTGGGGAAAGAAGGGAGAGATGGGGCATGAGCAGGGGTGGGGGGAGAATAAGGGAGACACGGGGCATGAGCGGGGGGTGGAAAAAAGGGAGACACGGGGCATGAGCGGGGGGTGGGGGGGGAAAGAAGGGAGACACGGGGCATGAGCTTGTGGTGGGGGGTACAGGAAGGAGACACGGGGCATGAGCGGGGGCGAGGGGAAAAGGGCAGACACGGGGCATGAGCGGAGGTGGGGAGGAAGAAGGGAGACACGGGGCATGAGCAGGGGTGGGGGAAGAAGGGAGACACAGGGCATGAGCGGTGAGTTGGGGGGAGTAGGAAGACACGGGGCATGAGCGGGGGGTGGTGGGGTGGAAAGAAGGGAGACACGGGGCATGAGCTGGGGGTGGGGGGGAGAAGGGAGACATGGGGCATGAGCAGGGGTGGGGAGAAGAAGGGAGACACGGGGTGGCTTGAGCGGGGGGTGGGGGGGAAGAAGGAAGACACGGGACATGAGCAGGGGGTGGGGTGTGGAAAAAGGGAGACACGGGGCATGAGTGGGGGGTGGGGGGGAGAAGGGAGACACGAGGAATGAGCAGGGGGTGGGGGAAAGATGGGAGACACGGGGCATGAGCAGGGGGTGGGGGGAAGAAGAGAGACACGGGGCATGAACGGGGGGTGGGAGGGAAGAAGAGAGACACACGGCATAAGCAGGGGTTGGAGGGAGTAGGAAGACACGGGGCATGAGCGGGGGGTGGGGGGGGAGAAGGAAGACATGGGCATGAGCGGGGGGTGGGGGGAAGAAGGAAGACACTGGATATGAGCGGGGGTGGGGGGTGGAGAGACACGGGGCATGAGGTGTCGGTGTGGGGGAGAAGGGAGACACGGGGCATGAGCAGGGGGTGGGGGGAAGAAGGAAGGCACGGGATATGAGCGGGGGGTGGAAAGAAGGGAGACACGGGGCATGAGCGGGGGAGGGGGGAGAAGGGAGACAGGGGGCATGAGCGGGGGGTGGGGGGAAGATGGAAGACAAGGGGCATGAGCAGGGGGTGGGGGGGAAAGAAGAGAGACATGAGGCATGAACGAGGGTGGGGAGAAGAAGGGAGACACGCAGCATGTGCAGGGGTGGAGGGGGAAGAAGGGAGTCACGGCGCATGAGCGCAGGGTGGGGGGGAAGAAGGGAGATACAGGGCATGAGCGGGGGGTGGGGGGAAAAGAAAGGAGACACGGAGCATGAGCGGGGGTGGGGGGGAGAAGGGAGACATGGGGCATGAGTGGGGGGTGGTGGGGGAAGAAGGGAGACACGGTGCATGAGTTGGGGATGGGGAAAGAAGGAAGACACAGGGCATGAGCGGGGGGTGGGGGAAGAAGGGAGACATGGGGCATGAGCGGGGGGGGGGGGGTACAGGAGGGAGACACGGGGCATGAGCGGGTGGTGGGGGTGAACATGGCAGACACGGGGCATGAGCGGGGGTGAAGGGAGACACGGGGCATGAGCGGGGAATGGGGGAAGAAGGGAGACACGGGGCATGAGCAGGGGGTGGGGGGAAAGAAGGGAGACACAGGGCATGAGCAGGGGTGGGGGTGAAAGAAGGGAGACACAGGGCATGAGCGGGGGGTGGGTGGTACAGGAGGGAGACACGGGGCATGAGCGGGGGGTGGGGGGGTACAGGAGGGCGACATGGGGCATGAGCGGGGGGTGGGGGGGAAGAAGGGAGACACGGGGCATGAGTGGGGGTGGGGGGAAGAATGGAGACATGGGGCATGAGTGGGGGGTGGGGGGAAGAAGGGAGACATGGGGCATGAGCGGGGGGGGAAGAAGGAAGATACGGGGCATGGGCGGGGGTGGGGGGCACAGGAGGGAGACACGGGGCATGAGCGGGGGTGGGGGTGGAAAGAAGGGAGACACGGGGCATGAGCAGGGGATGGGGGAAAGAATCGAGACATGGGGCATGAGCGGGGGTGGGGGGAAAGAAGGGAGACACGGGGCATGAACAGGGGGTTGGGGAGAAGAAGGGAGACATGCGGCATGAGCGGGGGTGGGGGGGGAAAGAAGGGAGACACGGGGCATGAGTGGATGGATGGGCGGTACAGGAGGGAGACACGGGGCATGAGCGGGGGGTGGGGGGTACAGGAGGGAGACACGGGGCATGAGCGGGGGTGGGGGGAACAGGACAGACAGGGGGCGTGAGCGGGGGGTGGGGTGGAAGAAGGGAGACACGGGGCGTGAGCGGGGGGAGAAGGGAGACACGGGACATGAGCAGGGGCTGCGGGGAGAAGGAAGACACGGGGCATGAGCGGGGGTGGGGGGGTGTAAAGAAGGGAGACACGGGGCATGAGCGGGGGATGGGGGAGAAGGGAGACACAGGGAATGAGCGGGGGGTGGGGGAAAGATGGGAGACACGGGGCATGAGCAGGGGGTGGGGGAAGAAGAGAGACACGGGGCATGAACGGGGGGTGGGAGGGAAGAAGGGAGACACACGGCATGAGCGTGGGGTTGGGGGGAGTAGGAAGACACGGGGCATGAGCGGGGGGTGGGGGAAAAGAAGGAAGACACTGGGCATGAGCGGGGGGTGGGGGGAGAAGGGAGACACAGGGCATGAGCGGGGGTGGGGGGAATAAGGGAGACATGGTGCATGAGTGGGGGGTGGGGGGGAAGAAGGAAGACACGGGGCATGAGCGGGGGCGTGGGGGGGTACAGGAGGGAGACACGGGGCATGAGCGGGGGGTGGGTTGGGGGGTTGGGGGACGAATGGAGACATGGGGCATGAGCGGGGGAGTGGTGGGTACAGGAGGGAGACACGGGGCAAGAGCAGGGGGCGGGGGGTACAGGAGTGAGACACGGGGCAAGAGCGGGGGGTGGGGCGTACAGGAGGAAGCCACGGGGCATGACCGGGGGGTGGGGGGAACAGGGCAGACACGGGGCATGAGTGGGGGGTGGGGGGGAAGAAGGGAGAGACGGGGCATGAGCGGGGGGTGGGGGGGAAGAATGGAGACACAGGGCATGAGCGGGGGTGGTGGGTGAAGAAGGGAGACATGGGGCATGGGCTGGGGGGAAAGAAGGAAGACACGGGGCATGAGCGGGGGTGCGGGGTACAGGAGGGAGACATGGGGCATGAGCGCGGGGTGTGGGTGGAAAGAAGGGAGACACGGGGCATGAGTGGGGGGTGGGCGGGAAAGAAGGGAGACACAGGGCATGAGCGTGGGGGGGGAAAGAAGGGAGAGACGGGGCATGAGCGGGGGTGGGGGAGGAAGGGAGACACGGGGCATGAACGGGGGTGGGGGGAAGAAGGGAGACACGGGGCATGAGCTGGGGGTGGGGGGAGAAGAAGGGAGACACGGGGCAGGAGCGGGGGGGTTTAAAGAAGGGAGACACGGGGCATGAGCGGGGGGTGGGGAGGAAAGAAGGCAGACACAGGGCATGAGCGGGGGTGGGGGGGAGGAAGGGAGACACGGGGCATGAGCGGGGGGGTGGGGGGGTACAGGAGGGAGACACGGGGCATGAGCGGGGGTGGGGGGAACAGGGCAGACACGGGGCATGAGTGGGGGGTGGGGGGTAAGAAGGGAGACACGGGGCGTGAGCGGGGGTGGGGTAGAAAATGGGAGACACGGGGCATGAGCGGGGGGTTGGGAGGGAGTAGGAAGACACGGGGCATGAGCGGGGTGTGGGGGAGTGGAAAGAAGGGAGATACAGGGCATGAGCGGGGGTGGGGGGAAGAAGGGAGACACGGGGCTTGAGCGCGGGGTGGGGGGGAAGAGAGACATGGGGCATGAGCGGAGGGTGGGGGGGAACAGGGTAGACACGGGGCATGAGCGGGGGGTGGGGGGGAAGAAGGGAGACATGGGGCATGAGCAGAGGGTGGGGGAGGAAGGGAGACACGCGGCATGAACAGGGGGTGGGAGGAAGAAGGGAGACACGGGGCTTGAGCGGGGGGTGGGGGGAGAAGAAGGGAGACACGGGGCGTGAGCGGGGGGTGGGGGAGGAAGGGAGACACGCGGCATGAACAGGGGGTGGGAGGAAGAACGGAGACACGGGGCTTGAGCGGGGGGTGGGGGAGTGGAAAGAAGGGAGACACGGGGCATGAGCGGGGGCTGGGAAGAGAAGGGAGACACGGGGCATGAGCGGGGGTTGGGGGGGAAGAAGGGAGACACTGGGCTTGAATGGGGGGTGGGGGGGAAGAAGGAAAACACTGGGCATGAGCGGGGGTGGGGGGTGGAAAGAAAGGAGACACGGGGCATGAGCGGGGGGTGGGGGAAGAAGGGAGACACGGGGCATAAGCGGGGGGGTGGGGGGAAGAAAGAAGACACGGGATATGAGCGGGGGGTGGAGGGTGGAAAGGAGGGAGACACGGGGCATGAGCGGTGGGTGAGGGGGAGAAGGGAGACACGGGGCATGAGCGGGGGGTGGGGGGGAAAGATGGGAGACACAGGGCATGAGGCATGAGTGGGGGGTGGGGGGAAGAAGAGAGACACGGAGCATGAACGGGGGTGGGGGGAAGAAGGGAGACACGGGGCATGAGCGGGGGGTGGGAGGGAAGAAGGGAGACATGGGGCAAGAGCGGGGGGTGGGGGGTACAGGAGGGAGACATGGGGCATGAGCGGGGGGTGGAGGGGAAGAAGGGAGACACGGTGCATGAGCGGGGGTTGGGGGGAAGAAGGGAGACACGGGGCATGAGCGGGGGTGGGGGGTATAGGAGGGAGACACAGGGCATGAGCGGGGGGTGTGGGGAACAGGGCAGACACGGAGCATGAGCGGGTGGTGGTGGGAAGAAGGGAGACATGGGGCATGAGCGGGGGCTGGGGGAAAGAATGGAGACACAGGGCGTGAGCGTGGGGTGAAGAAGGGAGACATGGGGCATGAGCGGATGGGAAAGAAGGGAGACACGGGGCATGAGCAGGGGGTGGGGGAAGAAGGCAGACACAGGGCATGAGCGGGAGGTGGGGCGGAAGAAGGGAGACATGGGGCATGAGCTGGGGGTGGGGGGAAGAAGGGAGACACAGGGCATGAGCAGGGGATGGGGGAAGAAGGGAGACACGGGGCATGAGCGGGGGTGGGAGGGAAGAAGGGAGACAGGGGGCATGCGCGGGGGTGGTGGGGGAGAAGGAAGACACGGGGCGTGAGTGGGGGGTGGGGGGGTGGAAAGAAGGGTGACACGGGGCATGAGCGGGGGGAGAAGGGAGACTCGGGGCATGAGCGGGGGTTGGGGGAGAAGAAGGGAGACACGGGGCATGAACGGGGGGTGGGGGGTGGAAAGAAGGGAGACACGGGGCATGAGCGGGGGGTGGGGGACAGACGGGAGACACGTGGAATGAGCGGGGGTGGGGGGAAAGAAGGGAGACACGGGGCATGAGCGGGGGGTGGGGGGAAAGAGGGAAGACACGGGGCATGAACGGGGGGGTGGGGGTCAAGAAGGGAGACATGCCATATCAGCGGGGGTGGGGGGGAAGGAGGGAGACACGGGGCATAAGCGGGAGGTGAGGGGGAAAGAAGGGAGAGACGGGGCATGAGCGGGGGGGGGAGGAAGGGAGACAGACACAGGGCATGAACGGGGGGTGGGGGGAAGAAGGGAGACACGGGGCATGAGCGGGGGATGGGTGGAGAAGAAGGGAGACAAGGGGCATGAGCGGGGGTGGGGGGGAGGAAGGGAGACACGGGGCATAAGCAGGGGGGTGGGGGGTACAGGAGGGAGACACGGGGCATGAGCGGGGGTGGGGGGAACAGGGCAGACACGGGGCATGAGTGGGGGGTGGGGGGGAAGAAGGGAGACGCGGGGGTGGGGTAGAAAATGGGAGACACGGGGCATGAGCGGGGGGTTGGGAGGGAGTAGGAAGACACGGGGCATGAGCGGGGTGTGGGGGAGTGGAAAGAAGGGAGATACAGGGCATGAGCGGGGGGTGGGGGAAGAAGGGAGACATGGGGCTTGAGCGCGGGGTAGGGGGGGAAAAGGGAGACATGGGGCATGAGCGGAGGGTGGGGGGTACAGGAGGGAGACACGGGGCATGAGCGGGGGTGGGGGGGAACAGGGCAGACAGGGGGCATGAGCAGGGGGTAGGGGGGAAGAAGGGAGACACGGGGCATGAGCGGGGGGTGGGGGAGGAAGGGAGACACGCGGCATGAACAGGGGGTGGGGGGAAGAAGGGAGACACGGGGCATGAGCGGGGGTGGGGGGAGAAGAAGGGAGACACAGGGTTGTGAGCGGGGGGTGGGGGGGTGGAAAGAAGGGAGACACGGGGCATGAGCGTTGGCTGGGGGGAGAAGGGAGACATGAGGCATGAGCGGGGGGTGGGGGGAAAGAAGGGAGACACTGGGCTTGAACGGGGTGGGGGGGAAGAAGGAAGACACTGGGCATGAGCGGGGGGTAGGGGGTGGAAAGAAGGGAGACACGGGGCATGAGCGGGGGGTGGGGGAAGAAGGGAGACACGGGGCATAAGCGGGGGGTGGGGGGTAAGAAGGGAGACACGGGCCCGAGAAGGAAGATACGTGGCATGCGCAGGGGGTGGGGGGTAAGAAGGGTGACACGGGGCATGAGCGGGGGGTGGGTAAAAGGGAGACACGGGGGCATGAGCAGGGGGTGGGCGCAGGAATGAGGGAAGACACGGGGCATGAGCGGGGGGTGGGGGGTGGAAAGAAGGGAGACACGGGGCATGAGCGGGGGGTGGGGGAAGAAGAGAGACACGGAGCATGAACGGGGGTGGGGGGGAAGAAGGGAGACACGGGGCATGAGTGGGGGATGGGGGGTAAGAAGGGAGACACGGGCCCGAGAAGGCGAGAAGGAAGATGCGTGGCATGCGCAGGGGGTGGGGGGTAAGAAGGGTGACACGGGGCATGAGCGGGGGGTGGGTAAAAGGGAGACACGGGGGCATGAGCAGGGGGTGGGCGCAGGAATGAGGGAAGACACGGGGCATGAGCGGGGGTGGTGGGAAGAAGGGAGACATGTGGCATGAGTGGGGGGTGGGGGTACAGGAGGGAGACATGGACGGGGCATGAGCCGGGGTGGGGGGAACCGGGCAGATACAGGGCATGAGCGGGGGTGGGGGAGAAGAAGGGAGACACGGGGCATGAGCGGGGGGTGGGGGGATGGAAAGAAGGGAGACAGGGGGCATGAGGGGGGGTGGGGGAGAGAAGGGAGACAAGGGACATGAGCGGGGGGTGGGGGGGAAGAAGGGAGACATGGGGCATGAGCGGGGGTGGGGGGAAGAAAGAAGACAGGGGATATGAGCGGGGGGTGGGGGATGGAAAGAAGGGAGACAAAAGGGCATGAGCTGGGGGTGGGGGGGAAAAGGGAGTCAAGGGGCATGAGCGGGGGGTGGGGGGGGAGAAGGAAGAAGGGAGACACGGGGCATGAGCGGGGGGTGGGGGGAAGAAAGAAGACAGGGGATATGAGCTGGGGGTGGGGGGTGGAAAGAAGGGAGACACAGGGCATGAGCGGGGGGTGGGGGGGAGAAGGAAGACACGGGGCATGAGCGGGGGGTAGGGGGGAAAGATGGGAGACACGGGGCATGAGGCATGAGCGGTGGTGGTGGGTTAAGAAGAGAGACACAGAGCATGAACAGGAGGTGGGGGGGAAGAAAGAAGACAGGGGATATGAGCTGGGGGTGGGGGGTGGAAAGAAGGGAGACACAGGGCATGAGCGGGGGGTGGGGGGGAGAAGGAAGACAAAGGGCATGAGAGGGGGGTGGGGGGAAGAAGGGAAACACGGGGCATGAGCGGGTGGTGGGGGGAAAGAAGGGAGACATGGGGCATGAGCGGGGGTGGGGGAAAAAGAAGGGAGACACATGGCATGAGCAGGGGGTGGGGGAGAAGGGAGACACGGGGCATGAGCGGGGGTGAGAGGGGAAGAAGGGAGACACGATGCATGAGCGGGGGATGGGGGAAAGAAGGAAGACACGGGGCATGAGTGGGGGTGGGGGGGAAGAAGGGAGACATGAGGCATAAGCGGGGGGTGGGGGGTACAGGAGGGAGACACAGGGCAAGAGCAGGGGGTGGGGGGTACAGGAGGTAGACACGGGGCATGAGCGGGGGGTGGGGGGAACAGGGTATACACGGGGCATGAGCGGGGGGTGGGGGGGAGAAGGGAGACAAGAGGCATGAGCGGGGGGTGGGGGGAAAAATGGTGACACAGGGCATGAGCGGGGGGTGGAGGGTGAAGAAAGGAGACACAGGGCATGAGTGGGGGGGAAAGAAGGAAGACACAGGGCATGATCGGGGGGTGGGGGGTAAAGGAGGGAGGCATGGGGCATGAGCGGGGGGTGGGGGTGGAAAGAAGGGAGACACGGGGCATGAGCGGGGGGTGGTTGGGGAAAGAAGGGAGAGACGGGGCATGAGCGTGGGTGGGGGGAGGAAGGAAGACACAGGGCATGAACGGGGGTAGGGGGGAAGAAGGGAGACACGGGGCATGAACGGGGGGTGGGGGGAAGAAGGGAGACACGGGGCATGAGCGGGGGGTGGGGGGAGAAGAAGGGAGACACGGGGCGTGAGCGGGGGTGAGGCGGAAGAAGGGAGACACTGGGCATGAGCGGGGGGTTGGGGGGAGTAGGAAGACACGGGGCATGAGCGGGGGGTGGGGGGTGGAAAGAAGGGAGAGATGGGGCATGAGCGGGGGCTGGGGGGAGAAGGGAGACACGGGGCATTAGCGGGGGGGGAAGAAGGGAGACACTGGGCTTGAGCAGGGGGTGGGGGTAGAAGGAAGACATGGGGCATGAGTGGGGGGTGGGGGGGAAGAAGGGAGACACGGGGCATGAGGGGGGGGTGGGAGGGAAGAAAGAAGACACAGGATATGATCGGGGGTGGGGGATGGAAAGAAGGGAAACACGGGACATGAGCGGGGGGTGGGGGGAGAAGGGAGACACGGGGCATGAGCGGGGGGTGGGGGGGAAAGATGGGAGACACAGGGCATGAGGCATGAGCGGGGTGTGGGGGGAAAGAAGAGAAACACGGGGCATGAACAGGGGGGTGGGGGGAAGAAGGGAGACACGCAGCATGAGCGAGGGTGGGGGAAGAAGGGAGACACAGGGCTTGAGCGGGGGTGGGGGGGAAGAAGGGATACACGGGGCATGAGCGGGGGGTGGGGGAAAAGAAGGGAGACACGGGCATGAGCGGGGGGTGGGGGGAGAAACGAGACATGGGGCATGAGCGGGGGTGGGGGGTATAGGAGGGAGACACAGGGCAAGAGCAGGGGGTGGGGGGTACAGGAGGTAGACACGGGGCATGAGCGGGGTTTGGTGGAACAGGGTATACACAGGGCATGAGCGGAGGGTGGGGGGGAGAAGGGAGACAAGAGGCATGAGCGGGGGGTGGGGGGAAGAATGGTGACACAGGGCATGAGCGGGGGGTGGAGGGTGAAGAAAGGAGACACGGGGCATGAGTGGGGGGGAAAGAAGGAAGACACAGGGCATGATCGGGGGGTGGGGGGTAAAGGAGGGAGACATGGGGCATGAGCGGGGGGTGGGGGGTGGAAAGAAGGGAGACACGGGGCATGAGCGGGGGGTCGTTGGGGAAAGAAGGGAGAGACGGGGCATGAGCGTGGGTGGGGGGAGGAAGGGAGACACAGGGCATGAACGGGGGTAGGGGGGAAGAAGGGAGACACGGGGCATGAACGGGGGTGGGGGGAAGAAGGGAGACACGGGGCATGAGCGGGGGTTGGGGGGAGAAGAAGGGAGACACGGGGCGTGAGCGGGGGTGAGGGGGAAGAAGGGAGACACGGGGCATGAGCGGGGGGTTGGGGGGAGTAGGAAGACACGGGGCATGAGCGGGGGGTGGGGGGTGGAAAGAAGGGAGAGATGGGGCATGAGCGGGGGCTGGGGGGAGAAGGGAGACACGGGGCATTAGCGGGGGGGGAAGAAGGGAGACACTGGCTTGAGCAGGGGGTGGGGGAAGAAGGAAGACATGGGGCATGAGTGGGGGTGGGGGGGAAGAAGGGAGACACGGGGCATGAGCGGGGGGTGGGAGGGAAGAAAGAAGACACAGGATATGAGCGGGGGTGGGGGGTGGAAAGAAGGGAAACACGGGACATGAGCGGGGGGTGGGGGGAGAAGGGAGACACGGGACATGAGCGGGGGGTGGGGGGAAAGAAGAGAAACACGGGGCATGAACAGGGGAGTGGGGGGAAGAAGGGAGACACGCAGCATGAGCGAGGGTGGGGGAAGAAGGGAGACACGGGGCTTGAGCGGGGGTGCGGGGGAAGAAGGGAGACACGGGGCTTGAACGGGGGTGCGGGGGAAGAAGGGAGACACGGGGCATGAGCGGGGGGTGGGGGAAAAGAAGGGAGACACGGGCATGAGCGGGGGTGGGGGGGAAGAAGGGAGACACGGGCATGAGCGGGGGTGGGGGAAAAGAAGGGAGACATGGGCATGAGCAGGGGGTGGGGGGGAGAAGGGAGACATGGGGCATGACCGGGGGGTGGGGGTGAAGAAGGGAGACACAGTGCATGAGCGAGCGGGGGTGGGGGGGAAGAAGGGAGACATGGGGCATGAGCAGGGGATGGGGGTACAGGAGGGAGACACGGGGCATGAGCGGGGGTGGGGGGTACAGGAGGGAGACACGGGGCAAGAGCGGGGGGTGGGGGGGTGCAGGGGGGAGACACAGGGCATGAGCGGGGGATGGGGGGAACAGGGCAGACACGGGGCATGAGCGGGGGGTGGGGGGGAAAAATGGAGACACAGGGCGTGAGTAGGGGGTGAAGAAGGGAGACACGGGGCATGAGCGGGGGGGAAAGAAGGGAGACACGGGGCATGAGCAAGGGGTGGGGAAAGAAGGGAGACACGGAGCATGAGCGGGGGTGGGGGGAAGAAGGGAGACACGGGGCATGAGCGGGGGTGGGGGGGAAGAAGGGAGACATGGGGAATGAGCTGGGGGTGGTGGGTAAGAAGGGAGACAAGGGGCATGAGCGGGGGGTGGGAAGAAGGGAGACACGGGCATGAGCGGGGGTGGGTGCAGGAAAGAAGGAAGACACGGGGCATGTGCGGGGGGTGGGAGGGAAGAAGGAAGACACGTGGCATGAGTGGGGGGTGGGGGGTACAGGAGGGAGACACGGGGCATGAGCGGGGGGTGGGGGGTACAGGATTGAGACACGGGGCATGAGCGGGGGTGGGGGGAACAGGGCAGACACAGGGCATGAGTGAGGGGTGGGGGGAAGAAGGAAGACACGGGGCAGGAGTGGGGGTTGGGGGGAAGAAGGGAGACAGGGGGCATGTGTGGGGTGGGGGGAGAAGGAAGACACGGGGCGTGAGTGGGGGGTGGGGGGATGGAAAGAAGGGAGACAGGGGGCATGAGCGGGGGGTGGGGGGGAGAAAGGAGACAAGGGGCATGAGCGGGGGGTGGGGGGAAGAAGGGAGACATGGGGCATGAGCGGGGGTGGGGGGGAAGAAAGACAACACGGGATATGAGCGGGGGGTGGGGGGTGGAAAGAAGGGAGACACGGGGCATGAGCGGGGGGTGGGGGCGAGAAGGAAGACATGGGGCATGAGCGGGGGGTGTTGGGGGAGAAGGAAGACACGGGGCATGAGCGGGGGGTGGGGGGAAAGATGGGAGATACGGGGCATGAGGCATGAGCGGGGGGTGGGGTGGGAAGAAGAGAGACACAGGGCATGAACGGGGGTGGGGGGAAGAAGGGAGACATGCAGCATGAGCGGGGGTGGGGGGAAGAAGGGAAACACGGGGCATGAGCGGGGGGTGGGGGGAAAGAAGGGAGACACGGGGCATGAGCGGGGGAAGGGGGTAAAGAAGAGAGACACAGGGCATGAGCAGGGGTGAGCGGGGAAGAAGGGAGACACGATGCATGAGCGGGGGATGGGGGAAAGAAGGAAGACACAGGGCATGAGCGGGGTGGGGGGGGAGAAGGGAGACACGGGGCATGAGCGGGGGGTGGGGGGTACAGGAGGGAGACACGGGGCAAGAACAGGGGGTGGGGGTACAGGAGGTAGACACGGGGCATGAGCGGGGTGTGGGGGGAACAGGGCAGACATGGGGCATGAGCGGGGGGTGGGAGGGAGAAGGGAGACACGGGGCATGAGCGGGGGGTGGGGGGAAGAATGGTGACACAGGGCATGAGCGGGGGGTGGGGGGTGAAGAAAGGAGACACTGGGCATGAGCGGGGCGTTAAGAAGGAAGACACGGGGCATGATGATCGGGGGTGGGGGGTACAGGAGGGAGACATGGGGCATGAGTGGGGGGTGGGGGTGGAAAGAAGGGAGACACGGGGCATGAGCAGGGGGTGGGCAGGAAAGAAGGGAGACATGGGGCATGAGCGGGGGGTGGTTGGGGAAAGAAGGGAGAGACGGGGCATGAGCAGGGGTGGGGGGAGGAAGGGAGACACGGGGCATGAACGGGGGTGGGGGGACCAAGGGAGACATGGGGCATGAGCGGGGTGTGGGGGGAGAAGAAGGGAGACACGGGGCATGAGCGGGGGGGTGGAAAAAAGGGAGACATGGGGCATGAGCGGGGGCTGGGGGGGAGAAGGGAGACACAGGGCATGAGCGGTGAGTTGGGGGGGAGTAGGAAGACGCGGGGCATGAGCGGGTGGTGGGGGAGTGGAAAGAAGGGAGACACGGGGCATGAGCTGGGTGTGGGGGGGAGAAGGGAGACATGGGGCATGAGCGGGGGGTGGGGGAGAAGAAGGGAGACACGGGGTGGCTTGAGCGGGGGGTGAGGGGGAAGAAGGAAGACATGGGACATGAGCAGGGGGTGGGGTTGTGGAAAGAAGGGAGACACGGGGCATGAGCGGGGGGTGGGAGGGAGAAGGGAGACACAAGGAATGAGCAGGGGGTGGGGGGAAAGATGGGAGACACGGGGCATGAGCAGGGGGTGGGGGGAAGAAGAGAGACACGGGGCATGAACGGGGGGTGGGAGGGAAGAAGAGAGACACACGGCATGAGCAGGGGTTGGGGGGGAGTAGGAAGACACGGGGCATGAGCGGGGGTGGGCGTAAGAAGGGAGACACGGGGCATGAGCGGGGGGTGGGGGGGAGAAGGAAGACATGGGCATGAGCAAGCGGTGGGGGTGGAAAATAGGGAGACACGGGGCATGAGCAGGGGCTGGGGGTACAGGAGGGAGACACGGGGCATGAGCGGGGGGTGGGGGGTACAGGAGGGAGACACGGGGCAAGAGCGGGGGGTGGGGGGGTGCAGGGGGGAGACACAGGGCATGAGCGGGGGATGGGGGAACAGGGCAGACACGGAGCATGAGCGGGTGGTGGGGGGAAGAAGGGAGACACGGGGCATGAGCGGGGGGGTGGGGGGGAAAAATGGAGACACAGGGCGTGAGTAGGGGGTGAAGAAGGGAGACACGGGGCATGAGCGGGGGGGAAAGAAGGGAGACACGGGGCATGAGCAAGGGGTGGGGAAAGAAGGGAGACACGGGGCATGAGCGGGGGTGGGGGGAAGAAGGGAGACACGGGGCATGAGCGGGGGTGGGGGGAAGAAGGGAGACATGGGGAATGAGCTGGGGGTGGTGGGTAAGAAGGGAGACAAGGGGCATGAGCGGGGGGTGGGAAGAAGGGAGACACGGGCATGAGCGGGGGTGGGCGCAGGAAAGAAGGAAGACACGGGGCATGAGCGGGGGTGGGAGGGAAGAAGGGAGACACGTGGCATGAGTGGGGGGTGGGGGGTACAGGAGGGAGACACGGGGCATGAGCGGGGGGTGGGGGGTACAGGATTGAGACACAGGGCATGAGCGGGGGTGGGGGGAACAGGGCAGACACAGGGCATGAGTGAGGGGTGGGGGGAAGAAGGGAGACACGGGGCAGGAGTGGGGGTGGGGGGGAAGAAGGGAGACAGGGGGCATGCGTGGGGTGGGGGGAGAAGGAAGACACGGGGCGTGAGTGGGGGGTGGGGGGATGGAAAGAAGGGAGACAGGGGGCATGAGCGGGGGGCGGGGGGGAGAAAGTAGACAAGGGGCATGAGCGGGGGGTGGGGGGGAAGAAGGGAGACACAGGGCATGAGCGGGGGTGGGGGGGAAGAAAGACAACACGGGATATAAGCGGGGGGTGGGGGGTGGAAAGAAGGGAGACATGGGGCATGAGCGTGGGGTGGGGGCGAGAAGGAAGACATGGGGCATGAGCGGGGGGTGGTGGGGGAGAAGGAAGACACGGGGCATGAGCGGGGGGTGGGGGGAAAGATGGGAGATACGGGGCATGAGGCATGAGCGGGGGTGGGGGGGAAAGAAGAGAGACACAGGGCATGAACGGGGGTGGGGGGAAGAAGGGAGACATGCAGCATGAGCGGGGGTGGGGGGAAGAAGGGAAACACGGGGCATGAGCGGGGGAAAGAAGGGAGACACGGGGCATGAGCGGGGGAAAGGGGGTAAAGAAGTGAGACACAGGGCATGAGCAGGGGGTGAGCGGGGAAGAAGGGAGACACGATGCATGAGCGGGGGATGGGGGAAAGAAGGAAGACACAGGGCATGAGCGGGGTGGGGGGGAAGAAGGGAGACACGGGGCATGAGCGGGGGGTGGGGGGTACAGGAGGGAGACACGGGGCAAGAGCAGGGGGTGGGGGTACAGGAGGTAGACACGGGGCATGAGCGGGGTGTGGGGGGAACAGGGCAGACATGGGGCATGAGCAGGGGGTGGGAGGGAGAAGGGAGACACGGGGCATGAGCGGGGGTGGGGGGCAGAATGGTGACACAGGGCATGAGCGGGGGGTGGGGGGTGAAGAAGGGAGACACTGGGCATGAGCGGGGCGTTAAGAAGGAAGACACGGGGCATGATGATCGGGGGGTGGGGGGTACAGGAGGGAGACATGGGGCATGAGTGGGGGGTGGGGGTGGAAAGAAGGGAGACACGGGGCATGAGCGGGGGGTGGGCAGGAAAGAAGGGAGACATGGGGCATGAGCGGGGGGTGGTTGGGGAAAGAAGGGAGAGACGAGGCATGAGCAGGGGTGGGGGGAGGAAGGGAGACACGGGGCATGAACAGGGGTGGGGGGACCAAGGGAGACACGGGGCATGAGCGGGTTGTGGGGGGAGAAGAAGGGAGACACGGGGCATGAGCCGGGGGGTGGAAAAAAGGGAGACATGGGGCATGAGCGGGAGCTGGGGGGGGAAGAAGGGAGACACAGGGCATGAGCGGTGAGTTGGGGGGGAGTAGGAAGACGCGGGGCATGAGCGGGGGGTGGGGGAGTGGAAAGAAGGGAGACACGGGGCATGAGCTGGGTGTGGGGGGGAGAAGGGAGACATGGGGCATGAGCGGGGGGTGGGGGAGAAGAAGGGAGACACGGGGTGGCTTGAGCGGGGGGTGAGGGGGTAGAAGGAAGACATGGGACATGAGCAGGGGGTGGGGTGTGGAAAGAAGGGAGAGACGGGGCATGAGCAGGGGTGGGAGGGAGAAGGGAGACACAAGGAATGAGCAGGGGGTGGGGGGAAAGATGGGAGACACGGGGCATGAGCAGGGGGTGGGGGGAAGAAGAGAGACACGGGGCATGAACGGGGGGTGGGAGGGAAGAAGAGAGACACACGGCATGAGCAGGGGTTGGGGGGAGTAGGAAGACTCGGGGCATGAGCGGGGGTGGGGGGGAGAAGGAAGACATGGGCATGAGCAAGCGGTGGGGGTGGAAAGTAGGGAGACACGGGGCATGAGCAGGGGATGGGGGTACAGGAGGGAGACACGGGGCATGAGCGGGGGGTGGGGGGTACAGGAGGGAGACACAGGGCAAGAGCGGGGGGTGGGGGGGTGCAAGGGGGAGACACAGGGCATGAGCGGGGGATGGGGGGAACAGGGCAGACACGGAGCATGAGCGGGTGGTGGGGGGAAGAAGGGAGACACGGGGCATGAGCGGGGGGGTGGGGGGGAAAAATGGAGACACAGGGCGTGAGTAGGGGGTGAAGAAGGGAGACACGGGGCATGAGCGGGGGGGAAAGAAGGGAGACACGGGGCATGAGCAAGGGGTGGGGAAAGAAGGGAGACACAGGGCATGAGCGGGGGTGGGGGGGAAGAAGGGAGACACGGGGCATGAGTGGGGGTGGGGGGGAAGAAGGGAGACATGGGGAATGAGCTGGGGGTGGTGGGTAAGAAGGGAGACACGGGCATGAGCGGGGGTGGGCGCAGGAAAGAAGAAAGACACGGGGCATGTGCGGGGGGTGGGAGAGAAGAAGGAAGACACGTGGCATGAGTGGGGGGTGGGGGGTACAGGAGGGAGACACGGCGCATGAGCGGGGGGTGGGGGGTACAGGATTGAGACACGGGGCATGAGCGGGGGTGGGGGGAACAGGGCAGACACAGGGCATGAGTGAGGGGTGGGGGGAAGAAGGGAGACACGGGGCAGGAGTGGGGGTGGGGGGGAAGAAGGGAGACAGGGGGCATGCATGGGGTGGGGGGAGAAGGAAGACACGGGGCGTGAGTGGGGGGTGGGGGGATGGAAAGAAGGGAGACAGGGGGCATGAGCGGGGGGTGGGGGGGAGAAAGGAGACAAGGGGCATGAGCGGGGGGTGGGGGGGAAGAAGGGAGACACGGGGCATGAGCGGGGGTGGGGGAAAGAAAGACAACACGGGATATGAGCGGGGGGTGGGGGGTGGAAAGAAGGGAGACACGGGGCATGAGCGGGGGGTGGGGGCGAGAAGGAAGACACGGGGCATGAGCGGGGGGTGTTGGGGGAGAAGGAAGACACGGGGCATGAGCGGGGGGTGGGGGGAAAGATGGGATATACGGGGCATGAGGCATGAGCGGGGGGTGGGGGGGAAAGAAGAGAGACACAGGGCATGAACGGGGGTGGGGGGAAGAAGGGAGACATGCAGCATGAGCGGGGTGGGAGGAAGAAGGGAAACACGGGGCATGAGCGGGGGGTGGGGGGAAAGAAGGGAGACACGGGGCATGAGCGGGGGAAGGGGGGTAAAGAAGGGAAACACGGGGCATGAGCGGGGGGTGGGGGGAAAGAAGGGAGACACGGGGCATGAGCGGGGGTGGGGGGGACAGGGGAGACACAGGGCATGAACAGGGGTGGGGGGGATCCTGAGGGAGACACAGGGGATGAGCGGGGGTGGGGGGAATGGGAGGAAGACACGGGCATGAGAGGGGGTGGGGGGAACAGAAGGAAGACACTTACTAGCCGGGCTCTCACCGCAAACCACAAACAAAGATGGCGGGCGTCTTGAAAATACGACGCACTGCAAGCTGCAGTGCAGCCAATTGGAAAGCACGTAACATGTCCACGGACACGACACAACCCGCTTGCCCAATCCCTGTCCTGTCCACGGAGCGAACAGGGAAGTGTGTCCGCGAAGCGAACACAGATATCACTAATTTTTTTTTACCTACTTTTTGGTCATTTTTTTAAAAAACTACTCAATGGATTTTCACCAAAAAAGCACGCTTTCGGGACCAAGCTGCTGCTCCTGGTCAAATTTGGTGAAAATCCATCCAGCCGTTTGGGCTGTAGGCTCGAGCAAACAGTTTTTCCCATTCAGTCTATATATACATATATATTCAATGAAAAAACTTTGTTAAAAGGGACGTTATGGTTAAGTTGCACTACTAAAAACCAATCATTAGAGTTATCAGCACTTTCTCGTAGTTTTATTTTTATTACTATACCTTCCCTGTATATGCTCATATTTGTATACATTGTACTCACACTCCTTTCCTTATGGTTCACTGACATCATTTGATACACATACATACAGTAAGTAGCACCTTTGAAACAGATCAATCATTTCTCTGCATAAAGATAATCAGTTAGGTTATGAACTCTTTCTGCTACTACTTCTGCTTTTTTGCTTACTTCTCTGTCCCTGTATATACTCATATTTGTATGTGTTGTTGTCTCTTTGTGTTTTGCCTGTATTAAGTGTAATTATGTATTAAGTGGGTTTTATTAGCTACTTATTACATGTTAGATTATGAATATTGCACCTTCATCATGTATACTGCACACACTGCCTAAGTTTCTGCATGAGTTGCTTAGTATACTGGATAGAACTTCATAATAGCATGCTATTTATGTCAATGCATTGCTTAATGCACTAATTAGCTCATGATATTTATTCAAATGATCCTTGACACTTTTTGGTCAACATTATAAGAATCCCTCCTACAGAGTTTTCATGAAAAGTAAATGCACATGTGATGTCATCAGTGATGTCATCAATGACATTTGTGATGTCATCTTTGATGTCCTGGGTGTTAGTGTTAGCATTGCACGGTTATCTTACCATAACTGCCGAATTTCAGGGGTTTTTCGGTTTTACTTTGAACCATAACGTCCCTTTTAACAAAGTTTTTTCACTGAATTTCATAGGTTTAGTAGCGCAACTTAACCATAACGTCCCCTTTAACAAAGTTTTTTCACTGAATTTCATAGGTTTTTAGTAGTGCAACTTAATCATAACGTCCCTTTAACAAAGTTTTTTTACTGAATTTCATATGTTTTTAGTAGCACAACTTAACCATAATATCCCTGACTTTATATACATGTAACATAGAACATGCTGAACCCCTAGCTAGTGATTTTGATGTCCGCAGACTACCGCCATGTCCGCGGACATATCGAAAATCTGAGCGTGGTGAATGTAAATTTAAATAGTGTGCCCCATTCCACTTTGAGGTTGGCTCTGAAAAGAGCCGTTTTTTTGGGGGGGGGTTGCAGATGCTTGACAGACACCTGTTATTTTGTATTTTGTATTTTTATTTTTCTTTCTTTACTCCTAAAATCTTCACATAACCTTCTCCAAAGCAACCCTTACATTCCAAAACAGAATGGCATTTCCCATAAAAGATAAGGAAATGCCATCTTCTTTAAAATAAACAGCATTACTGGAATCAATATTCTCATTATTACAGAAGAACATATCAGCTCTAAGCATGAAGGCACATATGCCTCGCTTGTTTACACACCTAGCATTGTTTTGCTGAGGACAAAAAACTGAACTATTGTCCCATACTGCCATAGGTACTAATCCAGAAAAAAATACTCTGGCATTTGGAAGGATGTTCATTACTGCTTGAACCAAGTGTTCCAAATCTGCCAACAAAGTAGGGGCACTGACATAGCCCAAATGGAAAGCACCATAGTGCAAAACTACCACATGGGGACTGTTGATCCTGCCGATATCTTCACAAACTTGTACAATTCCCTGTACATTGCAATCAGGCACAGTGCTCCACACCACCTCCACTCCTTTAACATCAAAATTCTTTGCAACATGCCTGCATTCAGCATACTGTTGTAAACCATGCACAAACATATCTCTGAGCACCAACAGCCTGACTTTCTTCACTTCTGCCATCTTCACTACACACAGTCTCTTTGAACACAAATCCACAACCTCAACATCTGATTGACTGATCCCTACAGTCTTCTTTCCATGCTGGATTTGCTGGAAAACCCCGGATGTAGCACGCCCCGTCCACAGACCGCATAACTCTTAGACAGCCCTTCTACCATTTCCACGTCATTCTCTGTGCCATTCCCTCATTGGATACAGCTAAGCAAGCACACAATACAGATAACGTCCTCAGAACACCCCCATTTTGTTTATTTTCGAAAATTTCAGGACACCGCGAGTGTTCTTAGAACACATTCAACTTGCCAGCGAACAATACGGACAACATCCTCAGAACACCCCCATTTTCTTTATGTACGAACATTTCTGGACAGCACGAGTGTTCTTAGAACACTTTCAGCTTGACAACGAACAATACAGACAATGTCTTCAGGACACCCCCTGCGAACATTCTAGGACCCCACAAGTCTTCTTAGAACACTTTCAACTTGACACCGAATCCATTCTGTTTATTTACGAACATTTCAGAACAGTCGTGTTGTCCGCAGAAAAATCGAACACAATAAAAGTGTCTAGCACATAAAAAAACAGAACATTGAACCTATCTCATACTCCCCCACCCTCCCCAAACACTCTTACACACCAACACACTCCACTAAATACAATTTTTAATCCAAGTTTCACTGCGCTGTCCGCGGTCGTCCGCGAATGCAAGATGGCGGGCGCCACAGAAAATCTGACGCGCTTCATCCACCACGCCGTCCAATCAGCAAACACATTGCATGTCCGCGGACATCACGCAAGCCGGTCGGCCAATTAGGGCACTGTCCGCGGAGCGAAATGGGAAGTCCGTCCCCGGAGCGAACAGAGATATCACACATTTTTTTGCCTTACATTTTGGTCATTTTCAAAAAAACTACTGGACGGATTTACACCAAATTTGCAAAAGCACGCTTTCGGGACCAAGCCTCCGCTCCTGCCGCAATGTGTAATGGTGTAAATCCGTCCAGCGGTTTGGGCTGTAGGCGTGCGCAAAGTTTTTTCCCATTATGTCTATGGGAAAAAACAAAGGTTTTGGGACTCCCCTTATAACTTTGCCCCCCCCCTGGACCAAACCTCTCCAAACTTTGAAAAACAAATTCAGAGTGGGCCATATACTTTTTTTGCAAAGTTTGGTGAGGATTCGTCCAGAGGGAGCGAAGTTATAAGCCACCCAAAAAATGCTCTTCCTATGGAAACACCAACTTAACCATAACTACATGGACGCTACCGCGTCCATGTAATATATACATTCTACTCTACTTCTAACTATATTTTTGTTTTCTTTTCTTCCTCCTCCCCCTGTTACCTTCCCTTACTTGTTCGTAAGCATGTACTTTTGCTAAAGTATTTAGTCTTTTTCTCTCACCGTTCGCATGTTTCCTCTCTGGATGCTCGGGATCACCAACTTCATCACCGCCTCTCCTGCCGTTCGCCCGCTCTGCTGCTCGTAGAAGTGGGAAGGGGTTTGTAGGGGAAAGTACAGGTCCCTTCAGGCCTTCACCTGAGGTTTGCTATTTACTCTACCCACTATCTACGGCGAGCTTCACAGTCTACTTGGCCGAATGGCAAAGGAATTGTGATATTGTCGAGGACCTAGAGTTACTTTATGTCGATGGTCAATGGGTGTCTTATCTAATCCATAATCGATAACCATCAATCTCTGCTACCAAGTATGCATGCGGGACCCCAGCAGGCCCATAGGACTGGGGTTTTCCTAAACAGCACGTTAAGATGGAATAGCAGCACCCGTGAGATGGATGGGGATGCAGATTAGTACTCAAGCATCAAATTGTTAATGATAACTCAATGGTTTGGAAAAGGGAGTCCGTTTAATGACAAGTACAAAAAACTGGGAGTTATGAATATCAGCTGTTGCTCGATCTTCCTTCTCGCTTCAACTCTGATGAGCTTCACAAAAATCACATCCTTTATACTAAAAACTTGTCATCACTGACATGAAGCGCTAAAATGGTGCATGCAATTCTATTGGTTATAGGAAGGTAACTTTACTATAGGTACTATATCTGTATATGGTAGTGGAGTAAAAGGATTGGATAACTAGTGTCAGGTGGGGCATCTAAGCCCTTCCTTCAAAATGACTACTGTGGACGTCACTAAAAGTACGACGTCTCATTGGTTCTACAGACTATAGGATCCTAGATTACTTGGTACATTGTGATTGGGTTGATACCACGTCACCTTGTACTTTTCCACTTTGCTTAGCAGCATGCAGAATGGTCGGCCAGGTGCAGGGTGCCCGTCAGTTCTCCTAGCCTCCCACCAACCAGTACCACCATCCATCACTGACCGACTGGCCATGTGTCAATTTGTTTCTAATTTGTATGCCTCGATGCTGCCTATCTGTCTGGGAGATCTAGGATATCTGCGCATGGCTCAAGGCAGCGTGTAGGTGTAAAGGCTCCAACTCTTCTTGCTTGCAGGTCATGTGTTTTAGGCACTGTGAAATCGTCTCTGTCTCCATGTAATTTGTGTATTTGATTTTAGCTTTTCTGGCCACCAAATGCCTTCTGCTCCTTATCTCGACTCCTTTGCACAGGATACTCCGCTCTTGGCGTCATACATTGTATTAGCCTTTGTCAGCTACGATGACCTTGGTTTCTTTGCACGGGTCTCATGCATCTGAGTTTCGTTTCTGTCTTTGGCTTTCGATTCCCGTGTTTGAGAGCCTTCTTTCCTGGGGCCTCTAGTAACTTGCCGTTGATTCTGCCCTTTGCGAAAGTGGATATATACATCATATAAAGTGCTCCTTTTGAGGTCGATATGTATAAGTGGTGCTTGCTGCACTCTAATTTCTACTAAGCATAGCAAGCTGCACAGTTTCCTTAGCTTCTTGCGTTTCCAAGCATATGTACACGTGTAAACTGGTTACATTTCTTCATCGCTCTTATGGCATAAGCTTCTTATACTTGACATTGTCCTTTTAACTTCAACTCAGGATGTTGCTTATCCATGGTGTTTCGTCTCTTTCTGTCATTCACAGGTCGTCGTTTTCTTTATCTGAGAGTCAGTCCGAGTTCTTGTGATGTTAACATTTGTCTTCTCTTAGGACTTTCTTGGCCTCTTCAGGCATTACGTTTTGATGATCGTCATTCTGTCTCACTTGTCGATACGGATTTCTCAATGGGTACCTTACTGTCCAAGTTTTCTTAAGTGTAGGTGCTTCAATAGGTACTGCCCGTCTGATAGGTACTGGGCAGAGTCCCACTGCGGCTCTCTGCTGGTTTATTTGCTCATCATACGTCACGTATTTTGGCATGAACGTTCCTGGCACTTCAAAATGGGTGCTATGAGTGCGGGTCATGCTTGGGACATCCTCTACAACCTCTTTGGTAGTAAAGAGGTTAAGACACAGGCGTAAACGTTGCATACGTCAATACTGACCTGGGAATCTTTGCAGGTAATGTAGGAAGACACCATAGGGTCAAACGTCTAAGGGAATTCCTGAATATAGGCGATAGCCTCTCACCGCCTCATTGTGTTTATCCAATCTGTCTCCCACAGTTTTGTTTTGCTCTACCCAGCATCAAGCAGCAAGTCAAGGCTAAAGTCATAATGTATAATATGCTCTTGGCACTTTGAAACCCACATATTCAATGGCCCACTGAGCTGTTTATCCATTAATTGCCTCAGATGCCACCAGAAAGGGCCCTCATCTGCAGATGCAATGTTAGTCAGCAACACCAGATTCTTCCATATCACCACTGCTGCAAGCAACATTAGATTCCTCCATATCACCACTGCTGCAAGCAACATCAGATTCCTCCTTATCACCACTGCTGCAAGCAACATCAGATTCCTCCATATCACCACTGCTGCAAGCAACGTCAGATTCTTCCATATCACCACTGCTGCAAGCAATATCAGATTCCTCCATATCACCCCTGCTGCAAGCAATGTCAGATTCTTCCATATCAACACTGCTGCATGCAATATCAGATTCCTCCATATCACCCCTGCTGCAAGCAATGTCAGATTCTTCCATATCAACACTGCTGCAAGCAAAATCAGATTCTTCCATATACCCATGCTGCAAGCAGCATCGGATTCCTCTATATCACCACTGCTGCAAGCAACATCAGATTCCTCCACATCACCCCTGCTGCAAACAACATCAGATTCTTCCATATCACCACTGCTGCAAGCAATATCAGATTCCTACATATCACCACTGCTGCAAACAACACCAGATTCCTCCATATCACCACTGCCGCAAGCAACACCAGATTTCTCCATATCCCCCCTGCTGCAAGCAATGTCAGATTCTTCCATATCAACACTGCTGCGAGCACAATCAGATTCTTCCATATACCCATGCTGCAAGCAGCATCAGATTCCTCCATATCACCACTGCTGCAAGCAACATCAGATTCCTTCATATCACCCCTGCTGCAAGTAGCATCAGATTCTTCCATATCACCACGGCTGCAAGCAATATCAGATTCCTACATATCACCACTGCTGCAAGCAACACCAGATTCCAACATATCACCACTGCTGCAAGCAACATCAGATTCCTCCATATCACCACTGCTGCAAGCAACATCAGATTCTTCCATATCACCACTGCTGCAAGCAACATTAGATTCCTCCATATCACCACTGCTGCAAGCAACGTCAGATTCAGGAGGGGAGGGAGAAAGGGAAGTGCAATGGAGAGTGGAAGGGGAAGTGCAATCAGGGCCACATTGCTGAATAAGTGCAGCCAGGGCAGCACAGCTCAGGGTAAGTGGAAGGAGGCAGGGGATTGTAGGGTGACAGTTACTGCCCTTTAGTGCGCTCTATGCCCTCGGCAGTGCGTGGATGGTGCATTGCTCAATAAGAATAGCCAGGGCAGCACAGCTCAGGGTAAGCGGAAGGAGGCAGGGGATTGTAGGGTGACAGTCCCTGCCCTTTAGTGTGTGCTAGGCCCAGCGGTAGTGCATGGGAGGTGCATTGCTCAGTAAGTGCAGCCAGGGCAGCGCAGTTCAGGGTAAGTGGAAGGAGGCAGTGGATTGTAGAGTGACAGTCAACCCACTTTAGTGCACGCTAAGCACAGCAGCAGTGCATGGGTGGTGCAATTCTCAATAAGTGCAGCCAGGGCAGCGCAGCTCAGGGTAAGTGGAAGGAGGCAAGGGATTGTAGGGTGACAGTTACCCCCCTTTATTATGTGCTAGGCCCAGCAGCAGTGCATGGTGGTGCATTGCTCAGTAAGTGCAGCCAAGGCAGCGCAGCTCAGGGTAAGTGGAAGGAGGCAGGGGATTGTAGAGTGACAGTTACCCCCCCTTTAGTTCACACAAGGCCCAGCGGCAGTGCATTGGTGCTGCATTGCTCATTTCCTCCTCATTCATGCAGGGAGTCTCAATGCTTCTTCGCTCTGACTCAGTTACCAGGGGATTTCTAAAATCCTCTGTCTGTGACCCCCCTATATACCACCGGCTAACAAGTGGACCCACTCTGTGGGGAGTGCGAAACCGCCTTTGGTATTTGGTACTTCTCTATGCTGAAATCAGCTGATACCACAACATTAACAGCCAAGGGTGCTTGGGCCACAGACACATTATCAGCAGCTAAGTTATCCCAATGTGTTGCGCACACCAGCTGGAATCTTCTGAGCTGAAGTAACGTCAAGAGATGTACACGTTGGGCAGAATTAGGATAGGAACTACACTCTGTAGCCAAAGTCACGTCAGTTTTTTGATCAAATCCCCCCCCTCTGGGATCTACATACCACCTCTAGTATTATACAGCGCAACTGCGCCACAGTGTGCTTGGGCATTAAACAATTCATTTATTATAACGCTAGACCTTGAATCCCCTATGTCTTGTCATTTGGGCCATTGATTTAAGGAATTGATCTCGTAGATGAGAAGCATAACCTTGTGCTTGCTGTAAGCGACTTCAATCCAGCAATCCAACTAAGCCAATGCTTAGGATGGGATGCCCAATGGAAGCCCTTATTTATATACTTTTATGTCAAAGTTCTTTAAATCTGGATGATGAACCCTTATATAACGCCCCTCTCTTTGAATCCCCCTGACCTCACTGAGCCAAGAAGTAGGTTTGTTTTTCAAATTAAAAGGTTTATTTGAAGAATTAAACAATATATATATATATCACACTTTTATGAACAAAAGAATATCGGAATAGCACACTTATGAATATGGACGGTAATCAACAAGCAGTATTATTACAAAATTGACAATCTCTTTAATCACTTAGGAGTATGAATATGAAGGATACTGTAGCAGAGAATACCTTATATGATTCAAGGAAATGCAATGATGGGAAAGAATGCAACCCAGAAATAACTTGATATGGTTTCAATCAAAAGACAAGATAATCACTTTTTCCCCTGTGACTACTCACTCCCCCCAGTATGCAATATGGAGAGATGGAAATGAGGGCACACGGGTTTCAGAAATACAATCAATAATGCAGTTCAATCCCAGTTCCACCAGCAAGCTTAGAGAGACACATGAATGATTTTAAAACACAGGTCAAAACGCTTTTGAATGTGATTGCAATGGATGGGAAAACATACTAAATTTATTTGAATTCACTAAAGGAGATTCAGCACTAGTGAGAATTACTTTAGATGGGTTCAGGTCAACACTAGCAATGATTCATGAATGATTATCAAATTGAAAACGAATTTCAGCAATTGAGAACAAGAAACAGCTATTTTGACAGAGAATGATATTGAGCCAAATTGCAATTCGCTGCAATTTTTCCGTGTGTACAAATCGTGATTAGGGAAAAACTATAATGAATTGGAATGCCGTTTTATGTTTGTTGGAAAGCTTGGCTTTAAAATGACAGTTAGAGTTTGGTTCTAGGACGTGCGGTTCAAAAGTTACAGAGGTTTTTGTGAAGGTAGATTTTGCAGAAAGAAAGTCAAGATTTCAAAATGACAGATGTGCTTTACAGATTTGAAATCAACAGGATGGACACAAGATTCTATAATGCCGTTCTGGACAGGTTGAGATGGATGGAAGAGGATTACTTTAAACTAAGTGATTGGTTATGGACAGTTCTAGACTAGATACTCACTCCTAGGCTTTGTAATGGAATGCGCCTGGTCAAAGATCTGGTCAAGGGTTTTGGCTTCACTCTCGCCACCGGTCGGTCTCAGGCCCTCTGGGTTCTGCGTTCAGCACTGCACGTGGTCTGTGGCCCCTTGAACTGGATCTGATGGGTCTTGGATTACAACACTGCTTTCTGGGTCTGGACCTCGGTTCTAGCACAGGGTTCTTAGCTAGAAGCAGACAGCTCAGCCCGGCTGTTGAATGTGAGAATCAGGTTTGCAAAAGATTCTGAAGCCTGCTGAAAAGGATTCAGCTTTTGGTTTAGGCCTCTCTGCTTCGAGGTTCTAGAGTTTGGGTTCTAGAATTCTGGTCTCCGGATCTAGATCTGGAGTCTGGAGTCTCTGTCTGGATATTGTCTGGATCTGGCCTGGCAGAGTGCTTTGCAGGAATCGGTGAGTAGTGGAAAAAATAGAGTGTTCTATCTGGGTCTCAGCAGTTCCTATTTATGTGTTTCCAAAGGGGGTGGGGAGGCTGATTCTACAATGCCCAACCCTCTAAGGATCCTGATAGGTCAGAGAATTTCCTGTCCCCTGATTTGAGACAGGAGCAGCGTGTCACCCGGTGTCATGTTCATGGCTTAGGTGAAAACACTCCCATTTGCTTTCTCATAGAAAATCAATTTTACCCAAAAACATATTTGCCAAATACACAAGTTGTTCATAATACATATACACATCACAGATTAATTAAGGCATGTCTCTGTTCAAGTCCCATGTTCCTACAAGCTTGGGTTCAGAAATTTCAACATTTCGCGCTTTTGGTGGGTGTCCCAATATTTATTCTGTTCCAAATTTGATACATGCATGCATATCCTCTCTGGGCACATTACTGTAAGTTCTTATGTTCATACCAACAACACTGCAGCTGTGATATTAATAATTCCGGGATTTGGTCTCAGAACATCACACGGCGTCCAGCTTAGTCTTAAATTGTGGGTGAATTTTTCATTTTAAGAATCCCAAAGTGTCATATTTTTCTCAGCTTGGTAAAATTTGTTATACGCAATTTTATCAAACATATATTTGCTGGGCTACCTGAATCCACAATGGTTTGTCTCCGTCCATAAAGCTGTCTGACTCAGAGGTCACATGTCCTGTGTCTCCCAGAGCAGTTGTTGACAGTTACACCCGAATTTAGCATATTCTATTCAGTTGAAAGACTCTATTGTCTTGACTGAGAGCAACAGGCCAGGGTGCCGCTCCCCAGTTCCTGTTCACACCAGCTTGTCAATCTCTTATCCAAGGGCAGGGGAGGCTTCCTTTGTCCAGGGAAAAGGTGTGAAGGGTTCTCAGGGACAGAAAGCCTCTTGAAGTTTTAACTAAATCAGATTACCTTCTGGTCAATTGCAACATAGTTCCTTGTAAAAAAAAAACATGTATAAATTTACAATAAGCAACATATCTTAAATCAAGTCTTTTTCCACATTAAATCAATGTGTGGCACTCTATATGGCATTTTGATGGAATTCTCTTCTTTGGCATATTTGACTTCTGAAACACCAGTTCTCCTGTTAGAATTATAAATCGCCAGCACCTGACAGAGGCGAGTAACGGTACTACACCCATTTTGACAGCTGTCTTTCCATCAGTGTCTTTAAAATAGGATTTTGCTCTGATAGCATAGTATTCTTGCTGATATTGGGCCTGATCATGACTTCAGCGGTAATGCGGCGGATTATCCGTCGGATGTAAATAGTGCTAACGCCAAGGCCCCCGGTGGATAATCCGCCAGATCACGAGTTATCGTGCATGCGCCCCGGTCCATGGCGTTATCACGAATAGCACGAACCTTTAAATCCGGCGCACCGGACAGGGTGATAAAGCCCAAATTCAGTGACCAGGAGCTAGCAGTACTGGCCGAGGAGGCCGAGATACACCACGAGGAGCTGCAGCAGCGCAAAACAAGTGGCCAGCACAGAGCACAAATATAGCGAACCATCAGCCAAAGGGTCAGTGCTGTGGGGCGCGTGCCCCGGGATGGGGAGGATTGCTGCAAGCGCCTGAACGACCTGCGCGTGCGAGTCCATGGCATCCTGTCACAGCACAGGAGTGCAAGCAGGGCCACTGTAGGAGGCCCACCCCCACCCGAACTCACACCTTGGGAGGAGAAAATGACAGCCCTAATATATGTTGGCACCATTGAGGGCATTGGTGGAGCAGAGGCAGGCACTGGCATCGACCCAACTGCAGGTGAGTCCCACTCCCAAATGCATGCAGTTGAAAGTACCACACATGCAGACCCTGAGTGAATGAATGCGAAGACATGTGTGTGAGGTACTGCATACACCCATAAGTGAGGATTACATCCATTGAACCGTAGTGCTACCTAGTCAACCCTGCATGTGCAGTGCATGAATGACAGGGGCAGGGGATAGACATCCATAGCCATAGGACAGCTACGTAGAGTTTGAGTGTGCATGAATACACCCCCAAAACCCAGAGCGCAGTGCACCCCAACCACGCATGCAATTTTGTCACTCCGACATTCCATTCAATGTACCTCCATACACACTCAAAACAAGCACCACATGGCGACTGAACAGAATGCAAGTTGAATGCCTCATTATTACTGTCTTCAATCACACTTGTTGGCATGACCTGCATCACACAAATATATGTAGCATTGAACTCAAACCACACCCTATGTACCCCACAGGCTCACGTCGATCCCAACGGGACGAAGATGATGGGGAGGAGGCCACACCAACACAGCGCCCATGGCAGCGCCCCTCCCCCAGCACCAGCACCCCACAAAGAGGCTGCAAGGAAAGGAGGCGACCCAGGCCAACACCCACTTCACCCAAAGGCAGCACCACCAGACAGCCGCAGCAGCCACATGGCCGCAGGGAGGCAACAGCAAGCTCGCCCCAAGCCACCAGTCACAGCCCCGGTGCTGAGGGACAGAGGTCTGGATCGGAGCCCGACATGGGAGCAACACCTCCATGTGGCCATCATGCCGGAGCACAACACTCTCCCAGAAGCTTTGAGGCCGAAGGGATGATCACACCCCAGGGAAGCCCAAGCCTAGGCACACAGCATGCACAAAGTCGACATGTACCTGTGCGTCGTGTCCGCACACCGCAGCCGGACGTGGACACGCCATCATATGGCAGCCCAGAAGACCGGCACTCTGAGCCAGACAGCCCATTTCAAGCTGGCACCATGTCGCCATGCAGCCCCCCCTGACAGCACACAAGTCGCAGGCCACCACATGACACACCAGGGGTGCCCTTCGTCAGTGGGGCCGCAGTGATGGGCCGACTCGACATTATTGAGGCCAAACAGGCCAGGGTGGAATCGATGGGCAAGGTGCAGTGCTGGCACATCAAGGCTGTCAGTGCATCTATACGGAATGGGTACAAATACATAGCGCGGGACAATGCGCGCACACGCCGTGTCATAGAACAATGTACCGCTGCCCTGACAGGCTTCGGCCAACGAGTGAGGGAGTTGACGGAGGCAGTCTCAGCACTTGCTGAGCAGACAAGGGAGGGAAACAAACTCATGCGACAGCACATGATGGCCACTGCTTCAGTCCCTTCGACATCGACCACACCCACGGAGGGTTCCCTAGAGCCATCTCCTAGGCGCCGGTCTATGCACCACCTAAGGGCACGCACACCAGAGGGACCCGGAAAAGGAAAGCGCCTGCGACCATCCTAGTGGTGCATGGCATCATTGTTGGTGCCCTGATGAGACACATGTGCCTATCTGCACAGTTGGGGGGAGTTCACTGGGGGAGGGGGGATTGTGTGCTGGGTGTTTACTGTGGGGAGGGAGGATTGTGTGCTGGGTGTTTACTGGGGAGAGGGGAGTGTGTGCTGGGTGTTTACTGGGGGGAAGGGGAGTGTGTGCTGGGTGTTTACTGGGGGGAGGGGGAAGTGTGTGCTTGTTGTTCACTGGGGGAGGGGGATTTGTTGTATGGAAAATAAATCACATTAGAAAAATCACAATGCATGGACAGTAGTGATTGTTACTAATGCAATTTAATGTTGAAGTGACATATTTCCAATTTACCCATTACCCATTTCTAAAAGAATCCATCAATCAATCCCTGTCTGGCCAACCTCCCCTCCCTCAGCCCAATCCTTTGTGCATGTGCAACACCTTATGGCACTTCATCTCCCTCACTACCATCCTCGGTGGCTGCACATGAGCATCAGGGGGCAGTGGCACATTTCTGCGACAGCAGATGTTGTGCAGCATGGCACATGTCAGTACAATTTTGCCAACTTTTTCTGGTGCATACATCATTGCCCCTCCCGTGCGGTCGAGGCACCGGAAGCTTGCCTTCAGTAGTCCAAATGCCCTCTCCACGCAGATCCGTGTACGGGCATGGCCAAGGTTGTATGCCCGCTCCGCCTCCGTGTGTGGGTGATGCACAGGGGTCATGAGCCACGTGTACTGGGGATATTCAGAATCACCTGCAGGGGAGAGAAAGCCGGTATGGGGACAAGGTAAGTCCAGTGGGTGTACAGAGCTCTGTCATCAATGTCATTTTGCCATTGTTATCATTTGGCCTATAACATTGTGGAGTGTGCTGTTCTACGGGCACGATTGAATCAATGGGGTCATCTCCACTTGGTACGCCTATGTTTCTGTATGTAACAGTACTCCTTTACTTGTCACAGGATAAGGGGGCCCTTCCATCTACTTCTGCATGACAGAAGTGGCTGCCTCATGTGTCATTGCACATCCATTTGGCTACAGTTGCATTTGCTGGTCGTCACTATGCTGTACTGTTCTCCATGCATTTCCCTGGCCATTTTGGGGACAGTGTTCGTGGGATGTACATTGTCATTACTCGGCCTACTTATGAGTGGTGCATTTGTGGATGTGCCAGCTTATGGTTTGGAATTTCATTACTGTCGGATGGCCAGGTGGGATTTCTGTACTGTCTCAGTGTTGGGAGACATGGTGCTACTCACACAGGAGGCTTTATTGTGGTGGGGCTTCCATATGTCACTGTGCCGCCACATGTCTCTTGCATCCTGCATGGGTGTGTTCTGCTGTGTTGGACATGTCCAAGGTTTATCGTGCAAGGTGCTTGAATGTGAATGCTGCAGTAATGCTGCTGCCTATTGGGAATAATGGATTCTGTGACAGGCACCATCTGTTGTGGATTAACATGCTTTATGGTATACATTTGTACTCACCCAGTAGCCATGTGTTTTGGCCTCAATGCCTTTCCATGTACGCCGGCAGGGTACTGTTGCGCAGGACCATGGAGTCATGGGTGGATCCTGGGTAGCGGGCACAGCAGTGGCTGAAGGTGAGGTCAGGACCACATGTCATCTGCACGTTGAGGGAATGGTACTGTTTCCAGTTTCTGTAGGCAGCCTCATGTGCCTGGGGTGGTATGAGTGCCACATGTGTGCAGTCCAGGGCTGCTATTACATTCGGGACTTGGGCAATGGCATAGAATTGAACCTTCAGCTGGTGCAGCCGTGCCTGTGTGGCTGGCAGTGCAATGTGTTCGTTCACATGGTTCAACGGTGCATCAAGCACCTGTCCCAGCATGGCACTGAATGTGGACTGGTCCATTCCATGCATCATGGCAACGGTATGTTGGTAGCTGCCAGTCCCAGGAAATTGAATCACAGACACAAGCTTCACTAGGGGAGGTACTGCCGTGCTGGTGGCTATGCGGCTGCCAATGTCACCCTGGATTGTGTCCAGCAACTGGGTGATGGTTGCCCTGTTCAGCCGATATTCTGTCACCAACTGACCATCAGTCAGGACCCAGGGTGTTGGCCTGACCCTGGGGATGGCTGGACACCTTGCTGGTGCTGTTCTCCCCCTCCTTCTCCTCATCCCCACTGCCCCCTGCACTCCCAGGGCCCTGGCCTGGTTGGCTGGCCTCTGTAGCTCCAGGTGCATCAGGTTGAAGTCCACATCAAGGGTCCCGGCTCCAAATGGCAGCATGGTGTTGGGGAGGGTGTGTTGTGCATAGGTGGGTCCTTTGTAGGCCTCTGATTTGCAGTGGTTCCACCTGGGCCCTTATTTCTGTCTCCTCTCTGCTCCTGCTGGTGTAATGGTGTTGGGGAGGGTGTGTTGTGCATGGGTGGGTCCTTTGTAGGCCTCTGATTTGCAGTGGTTCCACCTGGGCCCTTAATGCTGTGGCCTGTGTTCTGTTACCTCCAGCTTTTTGCTGGAGGTATTTTCGGCGGATTGTCCGCCGCTTTTCTGGAGCTAATAGCGCCTACGCCGGACTCATGATTGCTGATGTTTTAGCGCAAATGGTTCCTGGCGCTGTTATGGCCGGCGCTTGTACAGCCGGCTGTACTTGCACCGGCTGTAATGGCGCCGGCGGTATTTGGACTCGTGATCCCACGGATCCTTAAAATCGGCTCTAATAGCGTTACCACCGATTTTAAGGGTTACCGCCAAAGTCGTGATGAGGCCCATTGTATTGATGTGGATTCTTGCAGTAGAGTAATGTGGAACACCCAACAAAGAGGTTGGATCTTTTAGGTGCTTTGTGAGCCATGATTTGAGCACATTTTTGACAATCAAGAAAACGGATTCCCAACAGCTCTGTGTTTCTTTTGGCAATCAGCATTGCTATTTCCAAGTGGTTTCAGGCTACTTGGAGGAGAGCTCCATGGTGGCTTTGGCCAGTGATCTGCTGTGCTCACTAAGATAGGCAAAAGTGGATGGCAGCCTATCTTTCAGATTTTTACTGCGCATTTTTGGATGATTTTGAGCGAGCAGCATGCTTTCCTGTGGCCATTCTAATGTTTCTGCTGCCAGCAATGCACAGTACTGTTGCAGGGCTTGGATTAGTGGGTTAAGACATCCCACAAGCCCCCCTCTTGCGATTGGCCATTGATCTTTCATCGATGGAACTTCGCAAGACCGGCATGTCCGCATCATCTCTACGGATTCTGCAAATGGCAAAGTTCAGCATCTTTTCCTCTATCAGGGGTGGATCGATCGGTTCTCCTCGCCAGTCCTGATGGGAGTATTGAGCGCTACCCCGTGCCCCTCGGCTCTTTGCTCCCGGTCCCCGGGACATTCTCCTTGGTCAGTCTCCATGGTTTCTCTCTCCTAGGATGACAAAGCAAAAAGGCAACAACATATTCGTAGACATTTCCCCATCACTATTAATGTAGTGGGGCGGGCACATACATTTTTTAAATCACAAGACATTTGCATTCTTATTATTGTATTTTATAGACTATGGCCCTCATTACGACCCTGGCGGATTTCGCGGTGCTAAATGCACCGCGAAGCACGGCGGAAAGCCGTCGATAGCGCCATGGGGGTTGGCGGATTTACCACCCCATGCCGACCTTGGCGGAGCGGTAAATCCCCAATCCCCATTTTACCCTTCCCCATTCCCATTCTTGCCCCATAGGGTATAATGGGAGTGGGGAAGGAGTTAATTACGCCGCCGTAAAGTACGGCGGCGTAATTAACAACGAGGTCCCTTAGCGCCATGGTTTTCTCCGCCCGGTAAAACCAGGCGGAGAAAACCTCCATGGCGCTAAGGGAACTCGTAGTACGGCGGACGGGTCCGCCGCGATTACCGCTGGCGGAAACCCACTCCGCCAGGGTCCTAATGAGGGCCTATGTGTGGAATGGTTTTAGAGTTGGAATTTTATTAATCTGGAGTGGCCCCCTCTGGGGTTCCAGAGGACTACTCCAGTTGCTGCAGAGTGTGCCTGGGATGGCAACACTTTAGCTGATTAATATGGACCCACTTATCTTCCCCCTCTGCCAAACTGCCTTTGGGGATGCAGATCTTGTAGGCGACTCGGGAGGTCTTGTCTACAATTTCAAAAGGTCCCTTCCAGGTAGGCAGAAATTTCCACTGTTTGGCCTGGTTCCTTTGGAAATTATATAGATAGACCCGGTCTCCTACATTGTATTCTTTTGTGGTAGTCTTCAAGTCATAGTGGGTCTTCATGCTATCGGCTGATCTTTCTAGATTCCGCTGAGCATAGGCAAAAGCATGTTGAAGGTGTTTTCTTAAATTTTCAACATACTCGTGAGTTGTGGAGGCATTGATCAATGTCTGCTCTTGGGTTCTATAGAGCAGATGCTGGGGAAGCACCATCCTGCGTCCAGTCATCAGCTCAAACTGTGACATTTTTGTTGCAGATGAAGGGGTAGATTTGATGGCCATTAGGACAAGAGGTAAACGAATATCCCAACTTGGCCCAGAATCTGCCACAAATGTTTTTAATATGCTCACAATGGTTTTGTTGTAACGTTCTACTGCACCACTAGAGGCTAGCCGGTAAGAAATGTGTAGCTTCCTTTTAACCCCAGGTATCTCACACATCTTTGTTATTACTTCGCTGGTGAAATGGCTACCTCTGTCTGACTCAATCCTTTGGGGTATGATATGATATGGCAGTATCAAATCATATCATGATGGTAGTCCAAAACGGGAAAAGATGTGGTTGATCATCAGGGCAGCTGCTGTTTCTGCCTTGCAGTTTGGGGCCGGGAAACATTCCACCAATTTAGTAAATAAGCATGTCATGGTCAACATGTACTTATTCCCCCTAGAGGAGCGAATCACGGGCACGATAAAGTTGACTTGTAAATCTGACCATGGCAGTGTCATCCCCCTCTTTTGGAGAGGTGCACGGTGCATGAGGGATGTTGGCTGAAATTGTGCACAGACAAGACAGTTGAGAGATCATTGTGAACATTTGTCTGGGACCTAGTGATAGCAGTGACCTGGATTTCCCCCAACAAGGACTCAACCTCAATTAGATCCCCTTGGATGGCCCCAGTTTTGGCCAGCTGATCAGCTAAGTCATTTCCAGTTTTGTCTGGTCCCTCTACTTTGGAATGACCCTTGATCTTTTTCCAGTAGGTGGTCATCCCATTTGAGGTGACCAGATCATCAATATTTGGATTAACTTCCCATGTTTCAAGGGTTTGTTGTTAGCACATAGCATGCCACTGGTTTTCCAGTTAACCAGGTGCTCCACAAGCCTGTTCCATACATAATCCGAATCTGTGATTATGACCAGTTAGTGGAGTTGATGTTGGACAGCAGTGAGGATGGCTTGATGCACAGCCATCGACTCTGCCACTTGGCTACTTCCGGGACCAATCTTGTACCCAGCGGAGGGTTCTGGGGACTCATTCACCCATGCATTCCATAAGCCGGCCACAAGTTCTTTTTCCCCGTTGTTGTCAAAATGGTAAGAGCATCCATCCACATGGACAGTGGGCATTCCCTCAAACTTGTCTTCTTCAAAGACTTTGTGTAGGGAATTAAGGTATGCCTCCATGTTGTCCTTGATATTTAGACTTTCGTCCTCGAGACAGTTTTCTCTGGCACAATCATGCAAGCCAGCCAGACCTTGTGCAAGGGGACTCTTCTTGTTTTGGCCATATCTGACCTCCACAGGAAAGCCTTGCATTGACAGAATCCAGGAAGTAATTTGGGAATTACTCACATTTCCGGCCCAGATTCTGTACCTTTGGAGATGTTGCAGAGGCTGGTGTGGAGTCCCCACTATGATGTGTTCCCCCTGGATAAACGGGCAGTAATTCTTCAATGCCCACACCATGTCCAGGAGTGCCTTCTCACAGTCGTTGAATTTTTCCTACACAGCGGATAAAGTTTTACTCGCATAGGAGATTACTTTATGGACCTTGTCATGCTTTTGGTATAATACTGCAATCAAGCATGTATTAGAGAACCCTGTCTCCAAGAAAAACTCCTTGTTTCTGACAGGGTAGGCTAGGCAAGATGCTTGTGAGAGGCTTCTTTTGAGTTGTCTTACTGCCTCGGATTGTTCTGGACCCCATTCCCACTTGACCCCCCCTTCAAGAGATGGATCAGGGGTCTGGTGATCTCTGCGTAGCCCTCCGTGAACTTTCTGCTGTAATTAGTCAGTCCAAAGAGGCTCCTTAGTTCCCGGAGAGTTGTGGGGTCCTTCAGTTTCTGGAGTGCTTCCACTTTCTTTTCCTGGGGACAGAGACCCTGAGGAGTAATCTCATGCCTCAAGAAATTAACACAGGTTCTACACCACTGTGCTTTCTGAAAGGAAGGTTTTGCTCCGGAAGCCCTCAACTGTGTCAGAACATAACGGATCTCCGCTATGTGTCCCTCAACAGTTGAGCTTTTGATGAGGACATCATCTACATAAGCCAGGTTACCCCTCGCGCCCAGGTCGGGCATGGCCTTGTGTAGGAAAATGTTGAATTCATTGCCGGAGGTGATGTATCCGAAAGGAGTCTGAGTCCATGTATACTGCTGACCCCCAAAGGTAAAAGCCAGCTTGTATTGGTCCTCCGTACTGACAGGCACAGTCCAATATCCATCGGTCAGGTCTATTGCAGTGAATACCTATGACCCCTGGATCTGGGCCTGCCCTTGGTCGATGTAGGGAATAGGCCATCGGGAAGTATGGACCCGTTTGTTGAGCTACCTAAGGTCGGCGCAAAGTCTCCACTGGCCGTTTGGCTTCAATATCCCCAGCACCAGATTATTGAAGGTGCTGTGGACTGGACGGATTGTCCCGCAGGACTCAAGGTTCTTAATTATTTCAGTAAGGGACTCCATGGATGCGAGAGGCCAGCGATATTGCTTCACAAACACCAGAGTCATGCCAGGGTCCGTGGGAATTGTTGTTGTGTGGATGACGGTGCGACCACAGTCATATGAGTCCACTGCAAAGAGATCTTGAAAATCCAAGAAAACTTGTTTCAACTTTTGCTTCTGCTCCAGAGTCTCACAGGCATCCGCTAGGTTGACTCTCTCTTCAACCATCTGCCTGAAGCCTGGAAAGACTTCTGGTTTCGCTATCTCAGCGGCCTCCTCCAACTGGGTGGAGAAGTCCCTGGTCAGAGTCCTGATTTGGACTGGTGGCTTCAGGTGGGAAAGGCAGCCCTCATGGACCTGGAAAATCACCTCATCCCTTCTGAAGTCACAAGTCACATCTTCCTTGCCATAAGGACAGGAAGTGTACACCAGGAAGTTCCCCCCATGCCGGGTAAAGATCCTGTCTGGTGTTGTGTTGTCATACCTGTCACTGTCAAAACAGTCCTTGGGGATTGGTCCTAACACTTCATTTCCTAAATCAATGGAAAAATGTCGGTCATCAACCGCCATTCCAGTAATGGTGCCTGCGGCTAGAGTGATACTCTTTAAGTCGCTGTTATCCACCTCTATTGGAATGGTGTCATGTTCTATATTGACTAATGGTGTTGGGTTTACCCCCAACCCTTGCTGTTGGAGAGAAGCATTTAGATGAATATAAGCATCAGGGTTTTTCAATTTTTGTCCTCTTTTAACTTTCACTTCCAGGGAGAATTTTTCGGGTCCTTTCTGGGATGGTGACTTCCTCTCCAATCTGAATTTCAACTGCATAAGGTGGCAGTTCAGCTGACCTAAATGCTTTCTCTGGATCATCAAAGCCCATGGGATTATCCACTAATCGGGACCAAGCCTTCAAGTTTATTAGGTCCAAACTAATAGCAAAGCGATTGAGAATGTCACTGCCTAAGTAAAAGGAGGCAGTGACGTCTCGCACGACCCAACAATTATGAACTAAGCTCTTGTTGCCTATAGAGATTTTCAGAATACACCAGCTTGGCAGGAGATGTTTGGAATTGGGTGCTTCCAAATACATGTCCCATTTGTCTATCAGTTTGAATGTGGGAATGGCTGGATCTTTCGGGAGTTGGCGGAACATGGCTTCACTGATGAAGCTCTTACCGTTGTTCACACACACTCGGGCGAGAACAGAGTCCTTCTCTTCATTTAACTGAACAGGGATGAACAACCGCTCTCCAATTTGCTGAACATCAGCCAGGCTCTAAACTGATTTCACATTTTTCTGGACGATCGGAGAGGGTATGTCTGATTGTGGATTGGTGAAGAATTTCAGAGTGTTTCCTTCCAGTGTAGAATACCACCTTAAACTGGAAGGAAGGTTGATTTTCAGAAATAGAGAGGACCCCCCATCACCAGTCTGTTGTCCTACTGCTATTACTGCCACGTCTGGAATTTGGTTGTTCTGGAAGTGAAATTCTATTTGGTCAGATTTTTGTTCAACCATGTGGCATGTGTCGTTTAAACTAATATGGTTGACACTCTGTTTTAATTTTATTGGTCTGCTAGTCTGGGTCCAGAGGAGCTTGTTTACACAGTCTATTAGGGGTGACAACCTTCTCAGGAGGTCATTCCGGAGCAAAAAAGGGGTGCCCTCTGGAGTCACTACTATGACCGGGTGTTTCACCTTGTGTCGCCCAATTTTAATGTCCAGATCCGCAGTCCCCTCGATGGGAATTTCCTTCCCGTCAAAGTTTTGAAGTTGTCCAGGAAGAAAGGTGAGAAGAATTTGGTAATTATCCCCCCTTCCTGAATTCAGTTCATCAGAGGCCTTTTTGGACAGAAGGGTAGCTAGGGATCCAGTGTCCACCAGTGCCAAGATTGTACCCTGTACTTGGACCGGGGCATAGTATCTTCCCTCCCCATCATTGTTCTGGAGCACCAGGTCCAGAGTTTGGGGCATTCTGTGCCGGCATGCCCATCTGAGAGTTCTGAGCCCTCAGCATGCAACCCAGATTCTGTGCCATATTTTGGACCTGGCGCTCTAACTGTGAAACCCACTCAGGCTGATACGGGGTTCTGTTTTCTCCTATGGGCTTATCCTGGGAAGGGTAGCTCTCCTTCTCTGGTAGTACCCGGGGATGTGAAGATTTGGGTACACCTCCACCCTTGGCCTCCCCTCTCCCGGATTAGGTGGTCTGGGCTCAGGGAAGTGGGGAAAGAAGGATGGATGATTTTGGGGTTGGACCTTTTGTGGATATCTGGGGAAAAAGTTCTGCCCAGGATTTGGTGAATTTCTGCCCTCCTGGGCAAAGTTAGGAGGGAAGTTCCCTGGGTTAGGTTCATGTTTGGATCCCCCCCCCCCTTGGGCTGGAGGAGTCCACACATAACCCAGAATGGGTCGGTTTCCCTTGTAGAGGGGACTTACATAGGGGAGTGAGGGACCCCATTTGTGGGACTACCCCATTGGCTCACAGTCTGTGACTGGCCCAAGGGCCTTCTGTGCTTAGAATTATTCTGCGTAGGCAGGTTTTTTTTAGGCCCCCCATCTCCAAATCTAAAATTGGGGCAACCTTTACCTCTGCCGCCTTGGCAGCAGCAGGGGTGCTGGTCGGTTTGGGGCTTTTCTGGGCATTATTTTTATTTTCTATGGGCTTTTGCCCCTCATATATTCTGGTGTCCTGTTCAATGACCCAGTCTAGTGACCTTTTCCCATGAAAATCTCTCACTAGCTGGGTCATGAAATATTTGGGTAAGGCATGGAAAAACATATTTACAAATTCTTTGCTATCCGTGCGCACCCTTTTGGTAGTCTGCGCAAAGGCACGCTTCAACTCCTGCACAAATTCTTGTGGGGCCTGATCCTCCCCACATTGTAAATTGTCGGCTGCCTTGCGAACCTCTTGGGGATTTCTATGAACAGAGAAATGCTTTAAGATGGCCGCCCTGTAGGTGGACCAACTTGAATGATTTTGATCCTCCAGCCCCGCAAAGAAACTGGAGTATTCTGGGGAGAATGTCCATTTTATATACTGCTTGCAGCTACTGCTGTCTTTCAAATGGAAAGTCTCCATCATTTGCTCAAAGATCTCCAAGTGTTCCCAAACAGAATACTTGGAGTTCTTATAATAAGGAGTGATGACGCTCCTTATTGCTTTGATCTGTTTTAAGGGGTCCTTAAGCAAGGCCCTTTTTGCCTTATTGGCCTTCTTAGTTCGGGTAACCCTGGTCCATTCATCTTCTGACTCAGAAGCACTGCTCCCAGAGGTGCCCGTCTGATCTTCCAGGTTTTCCCAGATCCTGCGAGCCTGGGAATGGCTGGCAGAATGTGGGGACCTAGTCTCCTGTGTCCTGGGAAGCTCAGAGGAGTCTTCTTATTCCTCCTTGCTCCCAGGATTTGATGGGTACCCCCCACTGACCTAACTGGGCAGAGGTTTTCAGGATGCCCTTAGTGGGCCTACTCTCCCGGGGTTCCCCACTAAATTGCACTGTACTTGGGTGCCCATACCCGGATGCCTGCCCATCCATTCCTGGGAGGTACTGGCCTATGCGCTCCATACTTCTGACTGGATAGTAATCTGCCATCCCCGTGGCCCTGGGCTCATGTGCGCCAGGGGACATGGGGGTGGCAGAGTCCAGGGACTGGGAGAGATGGAGGCCTCTGGTACTAGGGCTCCTGAGGTTATGCTCAGATGTTTCCCTTTCCCAGCGAACCTCATCTCTATCAGCCCCTGCTCCCTGTTGCACTGCAAGAGTCTGTGCTTTCAGTTCCTCAATCAAGGCCTTACTATCAGTCTCTCCTGCATGGCTACCTGTTGCTGGAGCCTATCATTGTGCTGACAAAGAGCCGCATTTTCTCTCTGTGCTTCCTGGTTGGTCCTGGAGTACTGGGCCAATCATTGCTGCAGGAGGGATACCTCCTGAGTCCCATCCCTACTGGCCTGCTCCTTTCTTGCCAGAGCATCTTCCACCCTCCTGGTGTGCTCTAACAATATGTGATGCTCTTTTTGGAGGTCACCCAGTCCCTGGAGGGCCAGGTGATTTTCTTCCAGCTTACCTTTTAAGTGGCAGACTTCTTGGCCTAAGGTGTCCCTTTCCTGAGCAAGAGCCTGCCTCTGTGCCACCAGGTCATCCCTCTGCCTTTGAAGGGCACCAGATTTCTGGCGCTCTTCGTCAAACTCTGCCTGGGTGTCCAGGTCTTTCAAAATCAGCTTATTGCTCTCTGCCGTCACTCTATCTAGATGGCTTTGCAAGATGGCTACCTGCTCTGTGCATGCCCTATTGAAATCCAGTTGTTGCTCCAGCCTTTTCTGGTTCTGCAGTAGGGAGTCCAAACCTTCTTGATACTCCTTCTGAAAGGCCAGAATTCTGGTATCCTGGTCTGCCCTTTCCTGTTGCAGGACACCCATCTCCCCTTTGATATTAACTAGATACTGCCTACTATCATTTTCTGACTCCTGGCTCCTCTGCAGCCTCTGCCCAGAAGAGTCCAGATCACATTGGGCCTTCTCTAATGCCATCACTTGCCTACCTGCTAGATCTTGGCCTTCAGCACATTTATCCTGTATGGCTCCCATATATAAATATAAATATGCCACTATCCTGCCAATCTTGTCGTGCTCATCCTTGGCCTTAGGGGCCATGTATAGTTCACTCAGGGCCACGTGTAAGGGACCCTGATCTTTCCAGATATCTAACCCAGTTGCAGTGACCTGTCGTGTGATTGCCTGCAACCACATATTTTGGTCCTGCTCAGTCCATTCACCTCTCACAAATAGCTTATGTAAAATGTGCTCTCTAGCTATCTTGATATCTACCAATGTCGCCATTCTGGAAATTGATTTCCTTCCTGACTTACAGAAGTTTGCTATTTTATTTTGCAAAACAGACCATTTCCTTAGAGCGTTCCCTTTTGAGGGGTGCTTTTACAGCGTAAAACAGCGTAGTAGCCCAACAGGATTTATGTATCCTGTCAGTTAGCACACTGTATTAAGCTGCACAAGTGGTAGAACTAATCCAGAATCCCTCGCTACCGAGCCCCCAATCTGTAAGTGACTTCATTCCAGCAATCCAACTAAATCAATGCTTAGGATGGGATGCCCAATGGAAGCCCTTATTTATATACTTTTATGTCAAAGTTCTTTAAATCTGGTTGATGAACCCATATATACGCCCCTCTCTTTGAATCCCCCTGACCTCACTGAGCCAAGAAGTAGATTTGTTTTGCAAATTAAAAGTTTTATTTGAAGTATTAAACAATATATATATATCACACTTTTATGAACAAAAGAATATCGGAATAGCACACTTATGTATATGGACGGTAATCAACAAGCGGTAATATTACAAAATTGACAATCTCTTTAATCACTTAGTAGTATGAATATGAAGGATACTGTAGCAGAGAATACCTTATATGATTCAAGGAAATGCAATTATGGGAAAGAATGCAACCCAGAAATAACTTGATATGGTTTCAATCAAAAGACAAGATAATCACTTTTTCCCCTGTGACTACTCAATCCCCCCAGTATGCAATATGGAGAGATGGAAATGAGGGCACACAGTTATCAGAAATACAATCAATAATGCAGTTCAATCCAGTCCCCCCAGCAAGCTGGAGAGACATAGGAATGATTTTAAAACACAGGTCAAAACGCTTTTGAATGTGATTGCAATGGATGGGAAAATATACTAAATTGATTTTAATTCACTAAAGGAGATTCAGCACTAGTGAGAATTACTTTAGATTGGTTCAGGTCAACACTAGCAATGATTCATGAATGATTATCAAACTGAAAACGAATTTCAGCAATTGAGAACAAGAAACAGCTATTTTGACAGAGAATGAAATTGAGCCAAATTGCAATTCGCTGCAATTTTTCTGCGTGCGTAAATCGTGATTACGGAAAAACTGTAATGAATTGGAGTGTCCTGTGGTGTCTTTTGGAAAGCTTAGGATCTTAGCTTTAAAATGACAGTTACATTTCGGTTCTAGGACGTGAGGTCCAAAAGTTACGGAGGTTCTTGTGAAGGTAGATTTTGCAGAAAGAAAGTCAAGATTTCAAAATGACAGATGCACTTTACAGATTTGAAATCAACAGGATGGACACAAGATTCTATAATGCAGTTCTGGACAGGTTGAGATGGATGGAAGAGGATTACTTTAAACTAAGAGATTGGTTATGGACAGTTCTAGACTAGATACTCACTCCTAGGCTTTGGAATGGAATGCGCCTTGTCAAAGATCTGGTCAAGGGTTTTGTCTTCACTCTCGCCACAGGACGGTCTCAGGCCCTCTGGGTTCTGCGTTCAGCACGCACGCGGTCTGCGGCCTCTTGAACTGGATCTGATGGGTCTTGGATTACAGCACTGCTTTCTGGGTCTGGACCTCGGTTCTAGTGCAGGGTTCTTAACTAGAAGCATACAGCTCAGCCCGGCTGTTGAATGTGAGAATCAGGTTTGCAAAAGATTCTGAAGCCTGCTGAAAAGGATTCAGCTTTTGGTTTAGGCCTCTCTGCTTCAAGGTTCTAGAGTTTGGGTTCTAGAATTCTGGTCTCTGGATCTAGATCTGGAGTCTGGAGTCTCAGTCTGGATATTGTCTGGATCTAGTCTGGCACAGTGCTTCACAGGAATCGGTGAGTAGTGGGAAAAAGAGAGTGTTCTATCTGGGTCTCAGCAGTTCCTATTTATGTGTTTCCAAAGGGGGTGGGGAGGCTGATTCTACAATGCCCAACCCTCTAAGGATCCTGATAGGTCAGAGAATTTCCTGTCCCCTGATTTGAGACAGGAGCAGCGTGTCACCCGGTGTCATGTTTATGGCTTAGGTGAAAACACCCCCTTTGCTTTTTCATAGAAAATCAATTTTACCCCAAAAACATATTTCCCAGATACAGAAATTGTTCATAATACATATACACATCACAGATTAATTAAGGCATGTCTCCACTCAAGTCCCATGTTCCTACGAGCTTGGGTTCAGAAATGACAACATTTTGTACTTTTGGTGGGTTTCCCAATATTCATTCTGCTCCAAATTTGATACATGCATGCAAATACTCTCTGGGCATATTACTGTAAGTTCTTATGTTCATAGTAACAACACTGCAGCTGTGATATTAATAATTCCGGGGTTTGGTCTCAGAACATCACACAGCATCCAGCTTAATCTTAAATTGTGGGTGAATTTTTCATTTTAAGAATCCCAAAGTTTCATATTTTTGTCAGCTTGGTAAAATTTGTTATACGCAATTTTATAAAACATATATTTGCTGGGCTACCTGAATCCACAATGGTTTGTCTCTGCCCCTAAAGCTCTCTGACTCAGAGGTCACATGTCCTGTCTCTCCCAGAGCAGTTGTTGACAGTTACACCTGAATTTAGCGTATTCTATTCAATTGAAAGACTCTATTGTCTTGACTGAGAGCAACAGGCCAGGCTGCCAATCCCCAGTTCCTGTTCACACCAGCTTGTCAATCTCTTATCCAAGGGCAAGGGAGGCTTCCTTTGTCCAGGGAAAAGGTGTGAAGGGTTCTCAGGGACAGAAGGCCTCTTGAAGTTTTAACTAAATCAGATTACCTTCTGGTCAAATGCAACATAGTTCCTTGTAAAAAAAAATGTGTATAAACTTACAATAAGCAACATATCTTAAATCAAGTCTTTTTACACATTAAATCAATGTGTGGCACTCTATATGGCATTTTGATGGAATTCCCTTCTTTGGTATATTGAACTTCTGAAACACCAGTTCTCCTGTTAGAATTATAAATCGCCAGCACCTGACAGAGGCGAGTAACGGTACTACACCCATTTTGACCGCTGTCTTTCCATCAGTATCTTTAAAATAGGATTTTGCTCTGATACCATAGGATTCATGCTGATATTGTATTGATTTGGATTCTTGCAGTAGAGTAATGTGGAACACCCAACAAAGAGGTTGGATCTTTTAGGTGCTTTATGAGCCATGATTTTAGCACATTTTTGACAATCAAGAAAACGGATTCCCAACAGCTCTGTGTTTCTTTTGGCAATCAGCATTGCTATTTCCAAGTGGTTTCAGGCTACTTGGTGGATAGCTCAATGGTTGTTTTGGCCAGTGATCTCCTGTGCTCACTAAGATAGGCAAATATGGATGGCAGCCTATCTTTCAGATTTTTACTGCGCATTTTTGGATGATTTTGAGCGAGCAGCAGGCTTTCCAGTGGCCATTCTGATGTTTCTGCTGCCAGCAATGCACAGTACTGTTGCAGGGCTCGGATTAGTGGGTTAAGACATCCCACATTGCCTCTAACCGATCAATCCACTATTCACCATTCACTGTCTGCATAGGAAGTCAGGCCGTCCATAGACGAGAAGCATTACCTTGTGCTTGCCTCTAGTCGATCAATCCACTATCCACCATTCACTGTCTGCATAGGAGGTCAGGCCGTCCATAGACCAGAAGCATTACCTTGTTGTGCTTGCCTCTAGCCGACCACTCCACTATTCACCATTCACTGTCAACATAGGAGGTCAGGCCGTCCATAGGTTATCTCTGAATTTTGTCTGAATAGACTTTAGACATATGTCTTTTTGGCTGTGGAGTGTAGTTCCTATCCTAATTCTGCCCAACCTGTACATCTCTGTCTCTACAGTGTGAAGTTAACACTCTGCTGTATACAACTAATTGAGAAAAGACTTGCTTCAATGCAAAGAACCTAGTAGACAGTGAGCTTTTGCTCGCAACTTAATCCCGGAGAATAAGGACTCCTGAGGATGCTGAGGTCATGTATTTTATGATTTATTACATTTGCAGTTTGAGAGATTTACAAGATCACTAGTTTCTTTTAAATGTTCTGTTTACTTTGTAGATCAAGAAGATAAAAAGGTTCTATAATGATGACATAATGTTTGCTCCGGAGGAAGGGGAAATCCCGAAGCGCGTAGAGCTCTAATATTGACACCAGTTTGTATAAATAAAATATTTCTGTGTTTTTCAAAACCTTTTCTCTGAGATTTTATATTGAATATACTTCACAAATCTTTTTTAAATTTCGATTGGGCTAAGCCCATGTGAGCGAAGGGCGTGTGACTGGAAAGCAACTGCTGTTTTGCTGTTTGGCTGCTTGCTGCGGCCGCGGACTCTGAGTATTGGCGTACGGCCGGAGCCTGAGGAAATCCGAGCTCCTCGTGCCCTACTAACCGGTCCAAGTGTGCGTGGCCCGCTACTACCGGTACCCATGTCTTCCACTGCCGATAAAGGGAAAAATGGCAGTATCTGCATGAAAACTCGTGCCCAAAGAAAGCAGAGGCTGGAGTCGCCTGAAAATTGCTTACAGACTCCAGCTGAGCTGCAACAGTCACTAAGGTGCCTCCCAAGTGAAATCACGGACACAGCTACGCAAAGACCAAGCCACCAAGTAAGTGAAGACGGGTCCGTGTCCTATTCGTATGACTTTAATCATACCATGAGAATGGGGGTCCTAAGTCAGGAAAGAGTAGTGATCCTCCCTCCCCCCTCTCATACAATCACATCTGCAACGTCTGTCTGTTCTACTCAGACAACGACGTCTGGCTGTCACACAGAAAGCGTACATAGAGTCGACATGACAGCCGCTCCTTGTCCTGTTCCTGAGGCTTCGATCGAATCCTGCAAGGCCACGACCTCAGCGATGACGGCAGGGTTAGATATGGGTGCTAATGCCGAGAGTGAAAGTGCAACGCAAACTGCTCTGCCCACGATTACGACCCCGTCGTTGACAGAGGCTACCCCTGGTCTCAAGGAGCTCCCACCTCGACACGCTGGAAGTAACCCCAATGGCCGGAGCCTTTGCAGCGCTGCGTGGCCAGTGCCCCTTCACCTGCCCTCAAACGAACTAGCAGTCCAGCCAGGCAATGTAGTCCTTGACAGCGCAAGTCCGAGCAAAATTGAAGCCACGAGCTGTGCTTCGCCTCGGCCGAGGTTCTACAGCGCCCTTGATAAATTGGTACCCTCTCCAATAAATCTGTATAACGGGCTCTCTGAAGGCGAATTTCACGGCCCCCCACCTATGACCATGGGCTGGGCGGAACCTGACTATGGTGCGTGCCCAGAAGCCTGCAATACGCCTTTAAATGGCGAAGGGGTGTGGTCCAAATCAAAGTGCTTGGACATCAAAATTGACTCACAACGTAGAAACTCACTGGATATGGTCAACAAATTGCTAACAGACCTTAAACAAATTAACCAAGCGAGAAATAATACTTCGACCTCAAAAGAAATAGCTAACGGAGGACAGGTGCATAGGACAGAGGCATATGACTCGTCAGCTAGCGCACATGGTAGGGCGTTGAGTAACCTCGCTAATCGCCAACACGTCCACCAAATTGGGCCGTCAAAAAGAAGAAGAACCGACTCGAGCATTTCCCCGAGCTTCCAATGCTCACAGAGGAAGATTCCGAAACAAGGGACTGCCGCTCTGGCCCAACCCTCGGCCAGGCTGAATACCAAAATAGGTCACGAAGTCGTAGGCTTACCGAAAGCCCATGACTGCTATGTATCCTCAAGTGACTCATCATCCTCGGACTCATCTATCATGGATCGCCCATACCCGAAAATTAGGCGACTCCCTTTGAGCAGAAAGCGCAAGGTGGAACACGAGAAAGAATGTAACAACACTACGAGTCAAACACCATACATGCCTGGCATTCAATCCACTATTCTATCATCCATGACTTTATCCCTCGCACCATTCCTTAAAATGTACGAACACCTAAACGAGAACATAAAGGACCTGTCAGTGATTGTAGCAGGCTTGCAGTCCAAATTGGAAACCTTTGAAAACACGCATACGCTGCATATGGCCGCGGTGTTAAACACCAACAATAAGGCAGAGATGGCGATGGGATCTTTGATGGACGTTAATAAAAACGCAAACTTGGATAAAAAATTATTGGCTGAAGTCGCAAAACAAGCTCTAAACATCTTCCAACAAAAACGCGAGAATAGATCCAGACCTGAGTCCGTAGATGTGACAGGAATTGTAGCTCCTTTGTGCTGTAATTCTACAGAGCTTGGCCACATAAACAACAGGTTGGCCGTGAACTGAGGCGTGGCTGTGGAACCTAAAGCCCTCCCTGATCCGATAGACCAGCTGTGCTCCCCTTCTCATGACAACAATGACATTGAAACCGCTCATGCGAGTTGTACCCGTGTGTCTCCCACTTTAGTGCCTGACAACAATAGCAACACTCTTGGAGTTCAATTATCAGTGAAAACTCCCCTTATGGACTTAACCAACACAAATAACCCGCCAAACTTCAAAGACATTTTGTTGGTAAGCCAATCTGTGGAGAACTTGGCCCCTCTGGACCCGCAAACGGCTACTTCGTCTGATCAAATTCATGGTCCAAATCAAAATCAAGGTCCAAACTTTATAGACGAACCGATTGCAGTCTCACACAAAGAGACAACTGATGAGTCCCCCCAAGTTTTCGACATATTCAAAGCCAATAAGGCCTCCGCCCCAATCGACACAACAGCAAAGACCCGCAAGGGAAAGGGGCCTCAAAAGAAATCGAAGAATCTGCCATCAAAAAAATCAAGACGTGGCAATGATTCTAGAAAATTTCTGAGAAACATCAAAACTGTGAATGTTACTGTAAATCGAACAATCACGAAAGAATACAATGAAGCCGTTGGCTCCGAGAACAACACAGTAGTAATCGAGCTTGATCAACCCAGTAGCAGCATCGCAAATTTGTGCGACATTGATGAGACTCTGCTCAACATGTCAGTATACGGAGACGCTGACGTGGAAGCCCAGGGTGCGCATGTTGAAGCGACTTCTATGGTTGGTGCCATCCCCACAGTGTTTAAGCCCGTCAGCACTGGACCCCCAACGGTCCAAAACAATTCCAAAGATCTGTTGCAGATGTCATCTGGTACAGACAGGCCTATTTCGGATGACAGTGTCGCACCTATCAAGACCTCTACCCAGTACGCCACCGTATGTCAAAATGTGTTAAGCCCCCGATCCGACAGGGTGGTCACACTACTTGAAGTAACGCAGGCGGTGACTCCTCCGTCCCACGGATTAGTCAATCAACCAAAGGTGTTCCTGACTTTGGAAGAAAAACGCTGCAACACTATGGCTTCAGCAAAAGACTGTGTTTGCCAACACACTGTGTATGGTGCTTCGGAAGAACCGGCCTGTGTCAACAAAATCCTTACAACCAGGCCTGTAGGACGGGCGCATACACCTGAGCCCTCTCAAAGCACCAAAGCTCACTTGCCACTGCAGCCAAAAAACAACAGAAGATTGCAAATAGCCTCCGCAGCCAATAAAAACCCGTCTAACCATCGCAAACAAGGCTGCCTGTCAGGTAATGCCGCGTCGCTTCATCAAGTGCTCCTAGAACGCATAGATTCAACTGACGATTTAATTCTAAATCGGCACAACGTTCTGTGGCTATGCCACCTGGTACCGACCCTCAGAAACATTGAATCTGAGGATCTCAAAATTGTGGAATTCATAAATGACAACAAAAATGATGCCGTGGTACTACACTTACAATCGAAGCTGATAGCTGACACTTTTCTTCAAGCAGGTCCGGTTCTCATGTCTTTGGGCTTCGACATATCCCTAGCACCAACGCACGTCAAAGAAAACCCGATGCAAGACGACTTCACTCTACACAAAATGGACGCAAAAAACCAAGTGCCTAAATCTCTGACAAGGACTGCTGCAACATTAACACCTTCCGCACCGCTTACCACCGATCCAGAAAATTCACTTGCAGCAAGAAGCAGAGATTGCCTCAAGATTACAATACAAGGAGCGGCTCAAGTGAAGACCAATGGGGTACTAACTACCCAATGCTCGACTGAGGCGTTGGACGATAATGATTGGTCGTGGGTCGCTGCCTCGATAAGCTCAAAGAAATCATGTTAACGCCAGGACCCTAAGGACTGTTTGACACACACTCTAGGCTCCTGGAACACTAGGGGCTTTAGCCACTTGTTCAATGTCTCGTGGTCAGACGGGCTGGATATTATCTGTCTACAGGAGACATGGATATGTGAAAGTCCTATTATGGAAGACTTCGAAATTGCATGTAATCCTGCCATTAAGCAGAAAAAAGGAAGACCTATGGCTGGGCTTGTGGTTGCCGTCAGGATCGCCTCAGGCTACAGAATCACGAGTTGTGTAAACATCTCTCCCTTCATTCAGGTGGTCATGGTCAGCTTGGCGGACGCCGAACATGTAATGGCTTCTAATCTTTGTATTATTAATACCTATTGGAACCACAAGGCCATTGAGGCTAAACACTTCATTGATGAGATAACATCAGTCATTGACGACCTTATAGTGAAAGAGCCCACACAAGACATAATCATCTGTGGTGACCTCAATATTGACTGCATTAGCCATTTAAACACTTCCGGTCATAAAAAGATCGTAAATAAGCGTGAACAAGAAGTAACAACGCAATGGCGGATGGAAATGGATCTTCGAGAGATGACGTCTCTTAACGGGCAAACGACCGGAGACATACCAGCGGCCCCTACCTGGAGAAGAGGAGAGTCAAAATCAACATTGGATTACATTTTAGTATCTAGCAACCTTCATAAGAAAATCAGCAGCCTCGTGGTAGAGTATATGACCCACAGTGACCACGATATGGTAACCCTGACGTTCTCTGTTGAAGCCTATACATGCCAAGCCCTTTGGCCTCACGCTGTCAGGATTGGATCTGGCCGCATTCGGCTAAACCTGGACTCTAATGACATGAATCAGATTGTGTCGTCCTTTAAAGCATCGGGAATGGTAGAGTATGCACATACCCTGACTCAATACCAGGAAGTGAAGAACAAAACAAGACATACTCAATTTACAGGAAAACACAAATTTGATCTTGCGGTTCTCAAACGCAAAAGGCTCTTTCGTCGTGAACTGAGACATATAGGGAACTCAAAATCCAGTGACTCCACCACCCAAATACGTAAGATCAAACAGGGATACAAGAACTGGTTGAAGTCACATAAATCGATCATGCTCCAGAATGACGCTGAGCTCATGTTGTCCAGGATGAAGAGTGTAAACTCAGCCGATTACTGGCGACTCATTAATGATAACCTGACTCCACAACATGCCCTCCAGGCAAACCTAGTCTTAGAGGCCGAATGGGTAGATTTCTACTCCGACCTCTTTCAGAAGACGAAACACTCCACCGTCTGGGTTTCGCCAAACTTAACACAATGGGACATCGTCTTTGATTTCGACGACATCGTGAGAGTCATAAAGAACTTGCATGCCTCTAGGGCCCCTGGCCCGGATGGGCTCACGAACTTCACGCTCAAACAGCATCCAGAAGAATGGGCAGCGTTCTGTGAGATGTTATTTAACAGGATCCTCAAGAGTCGTAAGACCCCGGCCTCATGGAAATCGGCTGTGATTATACCCATCTTCAAAAAAGGTGACCGCAGAAACCCCAAAAATTATAGACCTATTGCCCTACTTGACGTCCTAGGAAAAGTGTATGCCTCTCTCCTCCAGCAACAACTTCTCGAATGGTGCACCAAGTCTAATCGGTTTGACCCAAGACAGACTGGCTTCGTCAAGGGCGTGGGGTGCGGTGTCAACTTACTCCTATTAAATCTATTGAAAATGGAAGCCCTTCGAGTAAACTCCAAGGTCTACCTTGCACTAGTTGACCTATCGCAGGCATTCGACAGCATCAACAGAGAATTACTTTGGGAAAAGATGAGCAAGTGGAATTGTCCACCAAGCCTGTTAGCTGCCATTGTGGAACTCCATACAGACACCTCTATTAAAATTAGATTAGACCCAAAGGGAACGTTAACAGCTCCTATTGAGACATCAAGAGGTGTCAAACAAGGTTGTCCTCTGGCGGCAACAATCTTTAACTTGTTCATCTCTGATCTCAAAGACTCCATGATTGGCTTAGCTACGTTCCCACCCAAAATCCACGGCTCGCATGTTGACTACTTAGTCTACGCGGATGACATCATTCTCCTGGATTCCACACCGATAGGTCTCCAACGTAAACTCATCGCTGTGGAAAAATACCTGACAGAGAACTGCCTAAATATCAACAAAAGCAAATGTGAAATCATGATATTCGAGAACCTGCGTGGAGTAAAAAATAACAAGAAAAAATTCACTTGGTACTTGAGTAAAGATCCAATCACGCTCGTGCCAAATACAACATATCTAGGCATGAGACTAAGCGCAAGCAGAAATGATGCGCCCTGGCTGGAATCTGTAAAAAGCAAATGTCGGACGCTGGCTTGCCAAGCGTCAGTAATTAACAAAAGATTTGGCAAATTCTCTTTAAAGCCCACGATAAACTTCTTTCAGCAGAAAGTAGTTCCGTCCCTGATCTATGGTGGTGAAAACGCGTTTGGATGTGGGAACGAAATATGGAACTCATTGGAAAACATCTTTTGGTCCAAAGTTCTACACCTACCTAAAGGGACCTCAACATCATGTGTAAGGTACGAGCTTGGATATATTTCGATGCAAGCCAGGGTTGCTTGGAACCTCCTAAGTCTGTTCAGAAAAACTAAATTGTCCAATCCAAAGCCACAAATTGAAATTCTTCATAATTCAGACCTCAAGAAAACATCCACTATTTTGTCTCAATGGAATGAGCTGTGCTATGATGTCTTGATTAACTATGACATCTCAATCCAAATGCTAATAGAAAACCCTGATGCTGCGAAAGTGAAATTATGGAGAAATGATTGGATACACACTTGTAAACAAAGATCGACTTCGCGCACAACCCGGGAAGTTCCTCCTGAGGCAAGAGCGTATGGCACCATTCCGACCTACTTGTCTTGTTTCCCGGACGCATGGTCGAGAAAGCTATACCTACAGTTTAGGTTGAATGTTCTTCCGACCAAAGAGTATCTTTGTTTTTGGAACCTGGCATTGGCTCCGGACCCCATGTGTCGTCTGTGTAAAACTGAACATGAAACACTCAAGCATCTGACGATCAATTGTCCTGGTCTAGTGAAAGAAAGGAACATTCTTTTCGGGCCTGTGACAAAGAACTATCAGTGCCTGTCCAGGGACGACTGGTGGAAAGCCATGTTTGTAGAAACTAAAAGACCACTGCTATACGCATTAGTCATCTTTCTTCGAGCTGTGAAAAATCGATTGGACAGTCTCGCGGTATCTTAGTTGGAGGAGTCATTCGACACACAACTTGACAATCTTGTACACAGACCCGAGGCTACGCAAATGAAATAATGAGATGTGGCCTCATGCTGGTTGTAAAAATCCTAAATGTGTTTTTGCTTTTTTCTTCTTTTTTTTTTTAAAGGTTTAAAAATAAACCATATAAAAAAATAAAAAAAAAAAAAATAAATAAATTTCGATTGTTTCCAATACAGTGGTGTGCAGGGGACGAGGGTCCTTAAACCCATGACTCTTTTCTTACTTACTGCTATCAATATACTCCATGGTATGCCGCTCTTGAACCAGGAACACACGGAACACATGAAACAGAGAGTGCAACACACTGCACGTGTTTCATGCTTTGGGAGAGCTTATGAGTAGAATTGACCCTCCTCCACAACAGCCATGGTGGACAGACTCAAGCAGCTAGACTCAAGAGTCTCCAGTAGGTTAGCAGCTCTAGCAGCTACACTCAAGAGTCTTCAGTAGGTTAGTGGCTCTAGCAGCTAGACTCAAGGGTGTCCAGTAGGTTAGCAGCTCTAGCAGCTATAGCAGCTAGACTCAAGAGACTCCAGTCGGTTAGCAGCTCTAGCTGTTAGACTCAAGCGTCTCCAGTAGGTTGGCAGCTCTAGCTGCTAGACTGAAGAGTCTCCAGTAGGTTAGCAGCTTTAGCAGCTAGACTCAAGAGTCTCCCATAGGTTAACAGCTCTAGCTGCTAGACTCAAGAGTCTCCAGTAGGTTAGCAGCTCTAGCAGCTAGACTGAAAAGTCTCCAGTAGGTAAGCAGCTCTAGCAGCTATCACGTAGCATGAAACACAGAGCGGGACACACCTCCATAGGGATCATTCTATTCTCAGCCAGGGGGAGTTGGGCTACATTTAGGCCACTTTCCTTGTCCCTTTTGGCTGCATGTAGGTTTCCTTTTCTGGATACTGTTACCATACAAGCTATTATTTTTTGAGAAGGTGCAGTACCACTGAGAACATACAGATGTCCTCAAGAGTAATATTAGATTTCGTATGAGGACATCTGTATGTTGCCAGTGGTAATGCACTTCTGCAATCTCAAGGTGATTTCTTACAAGGACATCTGTATGTTGTCAGTGGTACTCACCCTTCCCAATAAACTATGTTGTGAGGACATCTGTAAGCTGCAGTTCATATGGGAGATGTGTTAGGGAGAATTCTCATTCTATGGCTAATTTCCCTTACCTATAGAGTCCCCCAGCAGCTTTGCTGGATTTGAAGGGTTTGTTTTTTTCTCCTGCTAAGAGTGTGACTCTTTTCCCCACTCTTAGGCATTTTTTGCTATGTGTGTTCTAGGCTATTTTTTGTGTTTAATGTCTATGGGGTTATCTTACCCTCATAGGAACCATCTTTTTACACATGTGTTACACAGCACCCCCCGTGCAGTAACACAGGGGTGTCGTTGTGACGTCCAAACATAGACTCCATACCCTGGGACTGACCACTGTCTCCCAGGGCATGTAAAGTCCCCATTGTCTTTACTAGTCAAATGTTATGAACTAGACCACTACAACCCATCTTACTATGGAGGTACTGGGAAGGGTTAATAGTTTTCCCTGGTGTTCATTTTCGAGAGGGTACCGTACAGTCCCTCTCTCAAAAGTTTCTGGCTGGTGGCAGTGGTTACTACCGAAAATATTCGACCGTCAACATTTTCCTATGGGATTTTCCCATTGTGCGAGGCTACCACATTTACTGACAGCCTCTAACATACCGCCGGTTTATTCTTATATTATCTTTACTCCGGTAGGATTTGTTTGCCAGAACTTTGATATAAATTCTTTCTCGTGTCTTTCTGGAAACTCCTAACCCAGGTCGGGGATCCTTTGTTCGTCCTTTTGGCGTGCTTCTGCCAAGAAGCCCTCCTTTCGGCGCCATTGAGTGTGGGGTGGGTCCATTGTGTGGGAGGGGGAGTAGGACCCCTGGACAGGGTTGCCGCAGCAACTCATGTCGCACTTTAACCTGATAGGCTGGAGGGTCTCCCGCCAAGGTGACCACTCCACTGTGTGAGTGACAGCTAGGCTGTGTGAGTGACAGCTAGGCTGTATGAATGGGGATCTTTTTGCATAAAAGCAGGGTCCTGAGGACTGGAAGAACAAGACGTTGGCACTGGAACTACGGAACCGAAGAGGAGAGAAGCCAAAGACATCTGCAATGACTGAACCACCGGTGAAGCCCTGCTGCAGCGTTTCACCACTTTTCTCCACACGACGAGAGGAGATCTCCATCTCAAAGAGCCTTCTTCCCTTGAGCTGGTGGGGCCAACCAGTTTGCCAATCACCTTCTCGGACCTGCCTGGGTCGAATCGCCAGTGCCCAGCACTTGGAGGTCGGATAGCCAGGTAGCCATCCACCCGAACCGCGATTTAAAGGAGCTTACTTTTTTATTCTTTGGTCAGCAACGGGCTGGTTTCTTCCCTGGGTAGTGCAGTAACTCGAACCTTCCTCCACGACGAGAGCCTCTCTTCCTCTGCTGGATCCCTCAAACTGCAGGAACTACCGGGAACAACCGCCACCGCAGGAGCCTCTTCTTCATTTTAAGGTACTTTGGTCCGCCAGGCCTCCCTTTTCGTGTGGGAGCGCTAAAGGTGTTTTAAATCCTTTACCTACCTGTTGGGTTGGCTGCCCCTATCGTCTAACATTCTCTTTCACCTCCTGCATCCACCTTTTCGAATTGTTAACCAAAGACTTGACTGCAACTATAAGAACCTTTTGCTCCTAGGCTCCTTGTCCTGTACCACTGACTCTGGCACAGGCCTATTGACACTGGCTGAATTTGTTAGAACTGCCTTCTCTAGATTGCTTCTCAACTAGAACTGTGTTGATGCACCTAATTCTTCTAAGCCCCTTTCTTCCTTCCCACTTTTTAACTTGTGAAGTGCCATTTTGCTCGGTTTTCATTTAAGTATTCTCTATGCTAAACTACTGCCTTGCCTAAACTTGTTCACAAACTTCTGGGAAGTGTTGCTAGGGCATGTAAGAAGATATTCCTGTATAACCCGTGCTTTCCCTCCCTTGTGAGAAATTGCTAGAGTGCCATTTGTGTTTGGTTTTCACTTTGCCGTTTTGCTCAATTTTCACTCTTGCTCAAACTTGTCTACAATTTAACTAGGGAGTTGTGTATACTTTTCTTGACTGATTTTAACATGCTTTATTAATTGTGATTAAGGTGTTGAACTAGAAGTGTGAAAAATAAATATATATTCTTTTTAATACAAAGCTTTGGTCAGTGTTTCCTTGTACCATAGTGCTGTAGTCATATTGTGTAAACCCTGAATACTGCTCATCTCCCTCTTGAGATAAGTCTGACTGCTCAGCCACAGCTACCAACTAAATCTTTGTGGTACAGACTGATACCAAAGGGGATTTATTGCTCATACCTGTAGTCTTAATCTTCTCTAGTGCTCCCTAAGGGAACTGCACAGGATTCTGCCTAACACTGGTGTACAGAGGTGGGATAAAAGTATTGGATTTACATTTTAGTGTGCTGCTAGTACCTTGGTTCAATTAACCACAAGGCTAACAATCACAAAACGTTTATTTTAAACAAAGTCAAAGTATGGAAAGTTACAGCCAGGAGACCCTCCTTACTAAAACTGCTGATTATCTAAAAGATCTGTGCAGACAGAAAGGTCTTCCTGTCAAAGGCAAGAAATCAGAAATGATTCATAGACTGTTGGAAAAACAAAGTCTGGATAGTGGTGCTGTAGGGCCTACTACTCCAGCAAATGCAGCAAACAATGAGGATGATAATGTTGAAAATGTTATTATTGAAGCAGATGAGGAAGAGGAGGATAACAATGTCACCCCCTCTGGCCCTCTGCCTGCTCAAAGGCCTCAGTCTGTGGCTACTGGATTCTTGTCAGGTCCCACATTAAGTCCTAAATGTATCACTCTAGAAAAAAATACACTTGAGCTAGAATTCAAAAGAATTAGTACCCTAACTGAACAGAGACATCAAGAACTAAGGCTCAAAGAATTGGAGTTCAATCATGAGCTTGAGATGAAGAAATCGTCTTTGGAAAATGCTTCTCTCCCCGAATCCTCTAGATCTTCCAGTCCAAAAAGACCCCGGATGCCTAAATAGATTGTGGGTATGTATGAACCTAAGTTGGATGTATTAGATTGGTTAGCAATGTTTGAATATAATCATGGGCTCCAGGATATCACAGGGAATCAGTTGATCCCCTGGTTATTCTCTAGACTCCCCCCTGTTGCATCTGATGTGGTAATGGAGTTGGGGGAGGTGGATAGGATGGATTATGAATGTGTAAAACTAGCTTTAGTAGCTAGATTTGGGAAGACTCCTTCCCAGTACCTTAAGAGGTTTAGGACCCTCAAAAAGCATGATAGTTCCCCTTGGGCTACTTGGGTGAATGAGTGTTTGAAGAACTTAGAGGGATGGATTAAGGGTTACAGAGTTAACACTTATGAAGGAATGAGAAATCTTGTAATGTTGGAGTCTATCTATGATGCCTGCTCTCCTGAGCTCAGACAACACTTAGCTGATTCAAAAGAACTAGATTCTAAGAAACTGGCTAAGGCTGTTGACTTGTGGGTTGCCAACAGGGCTACTCACAAGGATTCAGGGGTCACTCAGAAAAAGGATGAGGGAAAGCAGCCTAAGAAAGACAACAAAGGGAATTCAACTAATTCCAATTCCAAAGAGGCCCCCAAACAAAATTCTAAGGGTAAACCCCAAGGGAAACCTAATCAGACTAGTGTACCTTCTGGTCCCACACCAGGAGGGGGTCAGAACAAGCCACCATTCATAAAGACATTTGGGAAATGTTATGTTTGTGGCTCTACTGATCATGTGAAAGGGGATCCCAGATGTAAGGGTAAACCTTCAGGGGTCCACACTGTCTCCTTAGCCTTCACTCCAGAGGATGAAGTACACATGGTCAGTGGAAACTTTCAACTACTAGCTGAAGACCCCATCAGAGTCTCAGCTAGTGTATCTTTAGTATCCCTATGGTTGTGGGAACAACAGAATTTAGATGTATATAATTCTATCCCTCCTAATACTAAAGAGTATTATAAAGACAGTGTCCCAGTAAATGGTCAGGAGACCCCTGCCATTAGAGACACTGGGGCCAGCATAACTGTGGTGGATGAATCTTATTTCAAGGTGGAGGATGTTGCTAAGGCTCCCAAACACCTCACCAAGTTAGCTGGAGGGCCTGTGCAGATGCTTTCCCAATTACCAGCTCTCATCCAGTGCAATGAAATGACTGTGAGGATACCTGTTAGTGTGCAATCTGAAGTGCCTGGAAGGATTCTTTTACGGAATGACCTTAAGGAACTGGGGTAGTGTTCAGTACTCCGAGACCTCCCAGTAAAAGATTGCGGGAGCTCACCAGACCTGCCAGGGCGAGGACCTTGAGGGGCTCTCCTGAGGAGATGATAGACAAAGAAATCACTCCTACTCCACTGGAGTTACTAACTGCTATTTCAAAGCACCCAGAAGCAGAGGGGAAACCAAAGACTTCAAGAATAAACCAGCAGAAAGCACTCCAGAGCTTCTAACCAGGAAATCTCCTAGGTTGTCAAAAATCAAGCCTGTGATTCCTCCTCCAGCTGAGGCTGAGAGTGAGATACCACCCTGTGTGGTTGAACTAGAGCCTGAGGACTCAGATCTAGTGGAAGGCCAGGAACTCATTGGAGATCTTGACCCTGTGGACCATCCTGAGCTGCAGTCTTTACTGGCAGAAGGTGGCCACAACAGGGCAGACTTCAGTAGGGGACAAAGAGAATGTCCAACTCTGGAAGCTCCTCAGCTTAAAGGGCAAGAGCCTGGGAAGTACAGGTTACACTGGGAAGATGGTCTCTTCTATAGTGAACCAATTAGTCAATCCCTGGAGACTACAAAAGACTTGTAGTTCCCCAAGAAAACAGACTCCAATTCTTGCAACTAGCACATGAGATACCTTTGGCTGGTCACTTGAGTTTCATGAAGACCAAGTAAAGGCTATCTCTCTATTTTTATTGGCCTAAAATGGCGGCTGAGGTAGGTAAGTTTGCAAGAGTTGCCACACTTGCCAAACTTCTGGTAAAAGTGGCTCCAAGAACGTGGCACCTTTAGTGCCTCTCCCTGTGGTGGGAGTACCATTTGAGAGGGTCAGAATCGACATTGTTGGTCCCCTTGATCTTCCAACATCTTCAGGCAACAGGTTTATACTTGTTGTAGTAGACCATGCTACTAGATACCCTGAAGCAATTCCTGTGAGAACGGTTACAACTTAGGCTGTAGCTAAGGCCCTCCTTGGCATTTTTTACCAGGGTTGGGTTTCCTAAGGAGGTAATATCCGACAGGGGGTCAACTTTTATGTCCCACTACATGAAGGCCATTCGGGAAAACTGTGGAGTTACCTACAAGTTCTCAACAGCATACCACCCTCAGACAAATGGATTGGTAGAAAGGTTCAACAGAACCATGAAGAGCATGATAGGAGCTTTAGAGGATCCCCTTAAGAAAAAGTGGGATCTCCTACTGCCATGCATTCTCTTTGCATATAGAGATGTCCCTCAGGAAGGGTGGGTTACAGTCCCTTCAAACTTCTCTATGGCCATCCGGTCAGAGGTCCATTGGCCCTGATCAAGGAGGGGTTGGAGAGTGCTCCTTCCCCCAACCCAGTCAGAGTCACTGACTATGTGATAGGACTCCGGAGGAGGATGTCACACATGATGGCTGAAGCAAGTGATAACTTGAAAGCAGGTCAGGCTCTGGTGAAGCATTGGCATGACCAGAAGGTCAACATGGTTGAGTTCGCTCAAGACCAGCTAGTTCTTGTTATGGTACCAACAAGGCAGGGGGCCTTGCAGGACAAATGGATGGGACACTTCAAGATTGTGGGAAAACTTGGAGAGGTGAACTATCTGGTGGACTTAGGCAATCCTAAGGAGGCTCCTAGAGTCTTTCACACCAGCCGTCTAAAAGCTTATGTCTCAAGACCAGAACTGGGAGCTTTGCTTCTAGCTTCAGCGCAAGAGGAGGAGGAGGGAGTGAACCTCTACCTGACCTCCTGAGAGGCAAACCTTTAGATGAGAAAGTAGAAGGAGTTAATCTCTCTTCTAATCTGACACCTGAACAACAGGAGGAGTGCAAAGCTTTCTTAAATCAATTTGCCCCTCTGTTTTCCCTAGGACCAGGCTTGACCCCTTGGGGCCAGCATGATATCAATACTAGTGACTGTTTGCCTGTCAAAAGCAGAGGTTACAGGATGTCAGAAAATGTAAGAACCCACATCAAAGGAGAGGTCAACAAGATGCTTGATCTCGGGGTAATAGAGCCCTCTACTAGTCCATGGTCTATCCCAGTTGTGTTAGTACCAAAGGCAGGATCCAAGGAGTTGAGATTCTGTGTGGACTATAGAGCCCTAAATGCAGTCACTAATACTGATGCCCATCCTTTAGCAAGGACAGATGAGCTGGTGGATAGACTTGGCTCAGCCAAGTTCCTCAGCACATTTGATCTCACGTCAGGCTATTGGCAAATATCCCTGACTGACCATGCCAAGGAGAAAACTGCATTCTCCACCCCAGTGGGCTCATACCAGTTTAAGGTTATGCCTTTTGGACTAAATAATGCACCTGCTACATTCCAAAGGATGGTTAATCAGGTTCTGAATGGGATGGAGGACTTCTGCATGGCATACCTGGATGACATTGCAGTGTTCAGCCCTACTTGGAAAGATCATGTTGACCACCTAGGATATGTTTTGCAGGCTCTGGAACAGGCCCATCTGACCATAAAGGCAAGCAAATGTCAAATTGGTCAGAGTAAAGTGGTCTACCTTGGGCATGAGGTAGGAGGAGTTGAAATAGGGCCTTTGCTAAGCAAGATTGAAGCAGTGCAAGATTGAACAACCCCTTCTACTGAAACCCAAGTGAGTTCCTTCCTAGGCCTCACTGGGTACTACAGGAATTTAATTGAGAACTATGGATCTATAGCTTCTCCTCTGAATGGAATCTCCTCTCCAAAATTCCCTAAAAAGTTCAAATGGAATGAAGAGTGCAATCAGGCCTTTGAAAGCCTGAAGAAAGCCCTTTGTCAAGCTCCAGTTCTCAGAGCGCCTGACTACCACCAATCCTTCATTGTGCAGACAGATGCTTCTAATATAGGCATAGTTGCAGTCCTCAGTCAACCGGATGAGAAAGGTAGGGAGCACCCCGGTTGCTTCATCGGTCGGAAACTGAAGGAACCTGAAACAAGGTGGGCAACTATTGAGAGAGAATGTTTTGTCATTGTGTGGTCTTTGAAGAACTTTAGACCATACTTGTAGGGATCTACTTTCATTATTCAAGCCGACCACCAACCCTTGGAATGGTTGATGCAAATGAAAGGGGAAAACCCAAAACTGCTAACATGGTCAATCTGCCTCCAAGGGTTTGATTTTACCATTGAGCACAGGTCAGGATGTAACCATCAACATGCTGATGGTCTCTCTAGGATGTTTATAACCGACTAGAGGTAAGAGACTCATCCAGGAGTGGATTAGATCCTCCCATCCATTTGTCTGGGCGAAGGGGGGGGGGGCGAGTGTTAGGGAGAATTCTCATTCTATAGCTAATTTCCCTTACCTGGATTTGAAGGGTTTGTTTTTTTCTCCTGCTAAGAGTTTGACTCTTTTTCCCACTCATAGGCATTTTTTACTATGTGTGTTCTAGGCTATTTTTTGTGTTTAATGGCTATGAGGTTATCTCACCCTCATAGGAACCATCTTTTACACATGTGTTACACAGCACCGTCCGTGCAGTAACACAGGGGTGTCGCAGCAAACCCTAAACACAGACTCCATTCCCTGGGACTGACTACTGTCTCCCAGGGCATATAAATCCCCATTGACTTTACCTGTCAAATGTTATGAACTAAACCACTACAACCCATCTTACTATGGAGGTACTGGGAAGGGTTAATAGTTTTCCCTGGTGTTCATTTTTGAGAGGGTACCATACAGTCCCTCTCTCAAAAGTTTATGGCTGGTGGCAGTGGTTACTACCGAAAATACTTCCCTATGGAATTTTCCCATTGTTTGAGGCTACCACATTTACTGACAGCCCTAACATACCGCCGGTTTATTCTTATATTAACTTCACTCCGGTAGGTTTTATTTGCCAGAACTTTGATATTAATTCTTTCTCGTGTCTTTTTCGAAACTCTTAACCCAGGTCGGGGATCCTTTGTTCGTCCTTTTGGTGGGCTTCTGCCTTTTGGCGCCACTGAGTCTGGGGTGGGTCCATTGTGTGGGAGGGGGAGTAAGACCCCTGGACAGGGTTGCCACAGCAACTCATGTCGCACTCTAACCTGATAGGCTGGAGGGTCTCCCGCCAAGGTGTTTACTCCATTGTGTGAGTGACAGCTAGGCTGTATGAATGGGGATATTTTTGCATAAAAGCAGGGTCCTGAGGACTGGAAGAGCAAGACGTCACCACTGGAACTATGGAAGCGAAGAGGAGAGAAGCCAAAGACATCTGCAATGACTGAACGACCAGTGAAGCCCTGCTTCAGCGTCTCACCACTTTTCTCCACATGACGAGAGGAGATCTTCATCTGAATGAGCCTTCTTCCCTTGAGCTGGTGGGGCCAACCAGTTTGCCAATCGCCTTCTCGGACCTGCCTTGGTCGAATCGCCAGTTCCCAGATAGCCAGCTTGGAGGTCGGAGGCTGGGAGGCCGGATAGCCAGGCATCCATCAACCCAGACTGCGATTTAAAGGAGCGTACCTTTTTATTCGTTGGACAGCACCGTGGCTGGTTTCATCCCTGGGTAGTGCAGTAATTCGAACCTTTTTCCACGACAAGTGCCTCTCTTCCTCTGCTGGATCCCCAGAACTGCAGGAACAACCGCCACCGCAGGAGCCTTTTCTTCATTTTGAGGTACTTTGTTCCGCCATGCCTCCCTTTTTCGTGTGGTAGCGCTAAAGGTGTTTTAAATCCTTTACCTACCTGTTGGGTTGGCCGCCCCTATCGTCTAAAATTGTCTTTCACCTCCTGCATCCACTGTTCCGAATCGTTAACCAAAGACTTGACTGCAGCTACAAGAACATTTTGCTCCTAGGCTCTTTGTCCTGTACCACTGACTCTGGCATAGGCCTATTGACTCTGGCTGAATTTGTTAGAACTGCCTTCTCTAGATTGCTTCTCAACTAGAACTGTGTTGATGCACCTAATTCTTCTAAGCCCCTTTCTTCCTTCCCACTTTATAACTTGTGAAGTGCCATTTTGCTCGGTTTTCATTTAAGTATTCTCTATGCTAAATTACTGCCTTGTCTAAACTTGTTCACAAACTTCTGGGAAGTGTTGCTAGGGTGTTTAAGAAGATATTATTGTATAACTTGTGCTTTCCCTCCCTTGTGAGAAATTGCTAGAGTGCCATTTGTGTTTGGTTTTCACTGTGCCATTTTTCTCAGTTTTCATTCTTGCTCAAACTTGTCTACAATTTAACTAGGGAGTTGTGTATACTTTTCTTGACTGATTTTAACTTGCTTTATTGATTGTGATTAAGGTGTTGAACTAGAAGTGTGAAAAATAAATATATATTCTTTTTAATACAAAGCTTTGGTCAGTGTTTCCTTGTACCATAGTACTGTAGCCCTATTGTGTAAACCCTGAATACTGCTGCCTGAGTACGAGGTCCCTTAGCGCCATGGCGGATTTAACACCTGCTTTTAGCAGGTGTTAAAATCCATGGCGCTAAGGGACCATGGAGTTAATTACGCCACCGTAATTTACGGTGGCGTAATTAACGCCTTCCCCGCTCCCATTATGCCCTATGGGGGAAAAATGGGAATGGGGAAGGGTAAATGGGTATTGGGGACTTACCGCCCCGCCAAGGTCGGAATGGGGCGGTAAGTCCGCCAACCACCATGGCGTAAACGTAGTTTACGCCATGGTGGTAAAGTCACGGCCCAGGTGGTAACTTTCCGCCTGGGTCGTAATGAGGCCCGTTGTGAGGACATCTGTATGCTGTCAGTGGCACTGAACCTCTCCAATAAAATAAGTTGTGAGGACATCTGTATGCAGTCAGTGGCACTACACCTCTCCAAAAAAATAAGTTGTGAGGACAGTGGCACTCCACCTTTCCAATTAAATAAACGTCGCTCTGTATATTACTCTGTTGGTTACGTTATGTTATTTGGCATTTATTTAGTGCTCTATATATCATTGGTATGACCTCAAAGCGCTGGTAGGTTGAACGCCGTTGGTCACCGTAGTCCAGGTCAGTTGAAAGAGTAAGGTGTCATAGGGTGCATGGGTGCACCAGTTATGTGTGCAGCTGATGTGATTGCCTGATGGTAGCTGCCTTCTGGCATTAGGTGTGATGGTTTTGTTATCAGTTGAATGTGTGCAGTCTGGTGGGAGGACATTTAGAGTGGGTTCTGGCTGCGTTTGGCCTGTAGGACACTTATGTGAGCAGCTAGGCCAGTTTGTCATGGGATATAGCTGCATTTTATTAGAATTATGAGGTGTCGGTGAGGAAGTGTTCGTATGTGAGCAGCTAGGCCGAATTGATCGAGGGGTGTAGTTGCACTCAAATTGTGTGATGGTGTAGAGCAGAGAGTAAGAATAGTGAAATGCATAGGTGAGTGTTTGTGTGGAGTTATTTTTTTTTTAAATTTATTTGCATTTTTAGAGTGCACAGCTGCCCACGGGCATCGTGGCGCTGTTACAAGAAGGTTTACTTAACACAGGCGAATAACATGAAAGGCAGTGGACATGGTTGCAGACATGGTTGAAGATACGAGGTTACATGGGACAGTGCAGTTTGGTATAGCAGTATACAGAAATTATTTGCATTGCAGTAGAGTTCACTTAAACAAGGTGGTTTTCAGAGCTTTTCTAAAGGCACTGAGGGATGTTTCCGCTCTCAGTTTGGGTGGTAGGGAGTTCCATGCTTTTGGTGCTAGGACTTCGAAACTCGAGCCGCCAGCTTTAACTCTGTTGAAGTTAGGGACTAAGAGTTGGTTCGCGTACAGGTCCCTTTTGGGCCTGATTGTTTGGACTGGTTGTATCCGATCGGTGAGGTAGCTAGGGGCAGAATGGGATATGCATCTGTGGGTAATGTTTAGGGTCTTGAACTGGATGCGCTCTTTGACTGGGAGCCAGTGAGCATTTTGTCTTGCTAGGGAGATATGTTCCCTCTTCGGAATATTGAGGGCAGCTCTCAAGGCGTTGTTCTGTGTGATTTGGAGTCCATTAATGTTTTTAGCAGAGGTGCCTAATAGGAGGACGTTGCAATAGTCCAATTTGGCACCTATGGTGGCCCTGGCTATGTTGAGGCAGTTTGTAGTGGATAGGTGAGGTTTTACTGCATTAATAATTTTGGTTGTTAAGGCTGCTGAGGATGAGATGTAGCTGACATATCTATCCATGGAGAGGGTGGAATCTAGATAGACTCGCAGAGTTTTTACTGCAGAAGAGACCGGGATGACCTAGTTCTCAATTAGGAAGGTGTTATATTTGCCGTCAAGTTTGCTAAGGGATTCTTTGGGGCCCACCAGTAGGATCTCTGTCTTGTCTCCATTGAGACAGAGGCCATTGGTTTGCCATCTAGGCCTGGATGATGGCCTATGTGTGTTGTAGGGCTTTTAGATCTTGGTTGTAATCGCCAGTTAGAGGGAGAAGAATTTGAGTGTCGTCGGCATAATTGGTGAACATTATGCCGAATTCGTCTAAGGCGTTGAATAGAGGGAGTGTGAATAGGTTATATAGTGTGGGGGATGTTCAGGAGCCTTGTGGTACTCCGCAGTTGATGGGGGAGGGGGTGGCTGATGCTTGGTCTGAGTAGACTCGCATAGCTCTGCCTTCCAGGAAGGATGAGATCAATGTTGTGGCTTCGGTAGAGAAGTGAGCTGTATTGGTGAGGTGTGTCTTTAGAGTTTTGTGGTCGACTAGGTCAAACGCAGCCGACAGGTCAAGGAGTAAGAGGATGGCACATTTGCCTTTATCCATATTTTTTAGGAGTTGGTTTTTCAGGTCGAGTAGTGCAGACTCTGTGCCGTGGCGTGGACGAAAACCGGACTGTCTCTTGCCTAGGATGTTATGGGATTCGAGGTAGGCTTGTATCTGTAGATAGGCAGCCTTATCCAGGATTTTCAGCAGAAATGGCACTGTTGTAATGGGCCTGTGGTTGTTAGGGGAGTCTGCAACTAGTGTGGGCTTTTTCAACAGTGGGCGAACCCAGGCTTCTTTAAGTGAGGTGGGAACTGAGCCAGTGGCAAATGATTCATTGATGAAGGTTGCGATGAACGGCGCTAGGGACTCAGCGCAGTCTTTGATTATGTTTGCTGGACAGATGTCTCCTTTGCAGAGTCATGGGGCCTCATTACGACCCTGGCGGTAAGGGGTTTACGCCAGCGTTAGCTGCGCCGACCCCTTACCGCCAATTACGAGGTCCCCTAGCGCCATGGTGCTTTTAACACCTGCTTTTAGCAGGTGTTAAAATCCATGGCGCTAAGGGACCATGGAGTTAATTACGCCACCGTAATTTACGGTGGCGTAATTAACGCCTTCCCCACTCCCATTATGCCCTATGGGGCAAAAATGGGAATGGGGAAGGGTAAATGGGGATTGGGGACTTACCGCCCCGCCAAGGTCGGAATGGGGCGGTAAGTCCGCCAACCACCATGGCGTAAACGTAGTTTACGCCATGGTGGTAAAGTCACGGCCCAGGCGGTAACTTACCGCCTGGGTCGTAATGAGGCCCATGGTTTTATTTGTTTCATAATGTTTAAGACCTCAGGTGCGGTTACCTTTCTAAAGGTGAATGGCGGTGGAAGGTTGCTATTGTGTTGTGTAGGAGGTTTAGAGTTCGGGGTGGCTAGCGTTTTGTGTGGGGGCTTGGGTAGATTGTCAAGGTTGGTATTGATTTTCTTTTGGAGTAAATCTAGTTTGTCAAGCATGGCTTTCTGGATGTCATTACACCATTTCTCGTGTTTGACTGTTTGATGTTTGGACGTGGGAGGTACGGCCAGCTTGTTGAAGATGGCAAATAGCTCTTTTGAGTGCGATTGGGCATTGTCGATTCTAGTATTGTATGTGGCTGCTTTTGCTTTGGCTATGGCATTTTTGTATTGTTTGACAATCGTTAGGTAGGAATCGCGTGAAGGGGCAGAGGGGCTTGATTGCCATTTTTTGAGCGCTTGTCTTTTAAGTGATTTTAGGTCTTGTAGGTCTTGATCAAACCAAGAGTTGGCGTGAAAGAGTTTTTTCGCTTTTTTAGTCTCTAGTGGGGCAACTGTGTCTATGACTTCTTTGATGGTGGTGTTATAGAGATTGACTAGTTGTTCGGGGTTATTAGAGATGGGTGATGTTAGTGCTGAGACTTCTAGGAGGGGGCAGGTACTCTCTTTGGTGAGTAGTTTTTAGATCTAGCTAGGGTGGCTGGCATGGGAGGGTCTTGATTGGTGGCTGCATTTGTAGAGATGAAGAAGTAGATGAGGTGGTGACCAGTCCAAGGTTGAGGCGTGTTTGAGCTGATACCTTGCAGTTGTGGTTGACTAATCAATCTAGTATGCGGCCTTTAGTGTGAGTGGCAGAATCAATTCTCTGGACAAATTGAAGGTCTAGGAGAGCTTTGGCAAATGTTTTGCTCTGTTTGTCTTTTATGTTGTTGAGTCCGAGATTCATATCTCCTAGGAGAATGGCTTTGGTGTTTGGTTTGATGTTGTTACCTATGACGTGTAGGATGTCGGCTTGGAAGTTCAGGAGTGGGCCAGGGGGCCTGTAGATGAGGTGCATTGTTATGGTGTCGTTAGGTGAGAAAGAGATTTTAACTGATAAGGCATCAAAGTTTTCGGAGATGATGGGTTATATTTGTCTAGCCTTTAGTGTCTCTTTGACTATGAGAGCCACACCACCGCCTTTGTGTGTTGGTCTATCTTGGCGGAGGATGATGTACCCAGTGGGGAGGGACTGGCATATGGCTGGTCCAGAAGCTTCATGGAGCCAGGTTTCTGTGATGGCTAGAGCGTCTAGCTCGAGGTCAGAGATTAGGTCATGTATTTCTGTGGCGTGGGCTTGTAAAGATCTGGCATTAATGAGAGCAAATTGGATTGGGGGGATCGTGTGTGCTTGGTTTGGTGGTGTTGGTGTATTGTTTAGTGGCAGGATGTTGGGCTTTGGGAGGAGTGGTGGGTGGCTGGGGTGGCTGCAGTGTGGGTTTGCGAGTTTTGATGTGGGCTGTGCGGGCTCCTAATCTAGAGTTTCTTCTGTGCACTGGTAGTGTATGGGGTGTGTTTCTGGCAGTGGATTTGGACTTGGGTGCAGAGTTAGTGAGGGGGTGGCTGAGGATTGGTGATTAAGGAGCTTGTGGCTGAGTAAGGCTGGTAGGAATGGGGTAGGAGGAATGGAATTCAAGTGTGGGAGCCTGTTGGAGTGGTTGGTGTCCATGTTGAGTGTAGTGGATGTGGCCTGGGGCAGGTGGACAAATTCGACTTGGACTAGATGCATAAAGCAGGCAGATGCGACTTGACTGTTAGACTTAGTTAACTTAATGAGCTGGAGGTAGCAACTAGATTCAGACTGGCACAGTTAGGACATAATCAGTGGTTCCGGGGGCAGATCAGTGTAGTGGAGGTAAAAAGAATTGGAAATGTCACAGTTAGGCAGAAAACCACAATGCAGAAAGGCAGATTAGACTCAGTGGTGGTAACATCTAAAATCGAATTATCACAATTGTGCGAAAATCAGCAGTACCATGAGGCAATTAGAGGCAGTAGTGGCAACATCTAAATTCAAATTATCACAATTTCGCGAAAATCAGCAGTACCAGGACGCAATTAGAGGCAGTAGTGGCAACATCTAAATTCGAATGATCACAATTGTGCAAAAATCAGCAGTATCAGGAGGCAATTAGAGGCAGTAGTGGCAACATCTAAATTCGAATTATGACAATTGTGCAAAAATCAGCAGTGCCTGGAGGCAATTAGAGGCAGTGCGATGGTACAGGCAATGCCTAAATTTGACACACAGCGACGGTACAGGCAACGACTAGGATGCGAAGCTATATGCAATGAGTAACTGCAGTGACACATACTGTACACATATCTATACTGGCTAGTTGTAGATGCAGTATTGCAGAGAAGTGGGAGCTATTGTCACGTGGTGGAAGATTCTAGGAAGCGTCTGATGGAAGTCTGGGTGGAATGCTGTGCTTGCCATACACTGCGGGTGCGCTAGTCGAGTCTGTGCGGGTGACAAGCTTATTACGTGGCAGTAAGCATTGAGGTACAGCTAAGAGTTACGGTACCTTTAGGGGAGACGGTCAGGAGCACGGTGCACCTTGGTGGTCAGGGGCATCGTTTCTGGTGGTTGGCAGGGATCGGCAGGACAGGCACAGGACAGGCACCTTAGTGTGCGCCTTGTTGTGGGCCGGCTCACGCCTGCCGGTCTCCCAAGATCGGTGAAGTGGATGGGCTGGGCGGGGTGGACCAATCAGGTCGGCGATCACCATCCGGGCTGAGGTGCGATCATGGCGGCCATGATCTAAGGAGATCGATATTCTGGATTTCGGGCATGAGTCGCTTGTAGCGAAGCAATAGGCATATTTGGTGGCGACATTGCTCGGGATCTTGTTGGGCAGTTTATCATCGGTTGCTAGGGTTCAGTCGCTTAAGATGGTCGTGGTTGGTATTAGGGACAGAGCCTCGTCTTCACTGCTTTGCGGAACATCATATAGTATTGGGTGTGTCGAATATGTGGGGGAAGCGAGTTTCACAGAGTTGGGGACAAGGTTGAGAAGGAGGACCCTCCGATCTGGACAGAGTTAGAGGTTGGCATTACTAGAAGGAGGGCAGTGCTTGATTTTAGGGTGCGAGATGGGAGGTATGGTTTTATCTTTTCTTGTAGGTATAATGGGCCGGTCTTGTGCACTGCTCCGTGAGTGATGCATAGGGTCTTGAAGGAGGCCCTTTGTTCGACAGTGAGCCAGTGGAGGGTTTGGAGAGCTGGTGAGATGTGGTCTCTAGGAACTAGGGCAAAGAGCAGTTTTGCAGCAGCGTTTTGGGCTCTTTGGAGTTTGTTGAGTTGGTATGCCGGGGCTCCTAGGTATAGGGAGTTAGCATAGTCCAGTCTCGACATCACAATAGACATAACTGCGGCAAGTCTGTTCGGGAAGGAGAGGTAGGGAAAGATGCGTCTAAGCAGTTTGAGGTGGTTGTGTTAGCATTTTGACACATTGTTGATCTGACAGGAGAGGGTTAGGTCTGAGTCCATAGTGCAGCCTAGGTTTTTTACTGTGTCGGGGGGTGGCAGAGGGATGGGGGCCAGGGGAGCGGATGATGTAGAAGGGCTGTATTGCCACACACCATGATTTCAGTTTTAGCAGGGTTCAAGAGGAAGTGGTTTATTATTATCCTTCGATCAATATCGCAAATATAGGCTTCAAGGTCGGGGTGGGGGCTGGTGCCTGATTTGGGAAATCCCGGGATGATTTGGGTATCGTCAGCGTAGTTGTGATGATTCCAGGAAGTGTGGTCACATAGAGGTTGAACAGGAGAGCGAGCAGTACTCCAGTGTTCACCGAGCGAGCAGCTGAGACAAAAGGGGAGAGAAGGGTATATGTTTCCTGTTGCTGACGAAGGAGGTGATCCACTCAAGAGCAGTGCCACTGATTCCTAGGGAGTATAGGCAGTCAAGAAGGATTGAGTGGTTAAGCGTGTCAAAGACTGCAGAGAGATCAAGGAGAATTAGTGCAGCGCTTCCTTCAGAGTCTGCAGTGAACTTGAGGTCATCCCAGATCGAGGTCAGAGTGGTTTCTGTTCCATGTCGCGGTCTGAAGCCTGATTGTGCGGGATCGAAGAGACCGTTGGATTCTACAAAGGCGTTGAGCTGGGAGTGTGCTGTTCGGTGGATGAGTTTTGCAAGAAATCTGGTGTTGGAGATCGGTCTGTAGTTTTTGGGGTCAAGCACGCCAATGGATGCCTTTTTGTGAAGAGGCTTGACATGCGCTATTTTGAAGTCATCAGGGAAGATTCCAGAGGTGAGGGAGTCGTTTAGAACATTTCTTTCAGGAAAGACGCGGGTCTAAGGGGTCGAGAGGCGACCCGGATGGTTTGCTGGCAGATAGAAGGTCAAGGAACTCTTTTCTGGAGATGGGTTTGAAGGAGTTGAAGGTAGGGGAATTTGACATCAGGGAAATGGGATCAGGGGGTTTTGTTGGTGGGAGGGGGGAGAGGAAGGACAGTTTGCTGTTAAGGGATGTCGTCCTGTCAAGAGCAGTGGTGTAGAAGTGTAGGGAGAGGGAGTCGCAGAGTAATTGAGATGGTGTGGATTGGGTAGAAGTGCAAGTGGGTTTGACAAAGTCGTGGCCTACCCACGCGAGTAACTATCGCAGCAACGTTCTATGCCAATATACCCTGCTGCCTTCCACTTCGCCACATTGCGCCTAACGCTACCCTACTTCTTCAATCAAGCTCCTTCTCTTCAGGCTCCCACCTGCTGACAAGGGAAAGCCTGCACTTGTGCACTAAGATATCTGCAATAAAGCCTGACTGCCAGACTGAGTCTACCGGATCATCTACCCAGTCAGAACCTTATGATTGCTTGTTAAACATTACCATGTCCAGACCCCCTTTCTCCACACCTGAAAGTACACTATAACTATCTCTAGTGCTTAGCTGACACCTCATAGCACCACCTACAAACAACTCTGGCTCTCCCTGCTCCCATGGGAGGATAGCTCAGGGGCAACTTGCTCGCCTTGGAAGCAAGACGACACAGAGCAACACAGGTTTGATCCCCGGATCTGCGATTAGAAACCTCTGGGTATTAAGCGTGTTATAAATAACCTATCATATCACTGTGTTTTTGTTGTTAACATGCTTTTGTTGTCAAGGTACGCACCTGTCCCTACTATAGATTTACTTTCAAATGCCACGTGCCATCCCCTGCTATAGCCGCCTGCCTTAACACGAGCTAGCCCTTCTGGCCCGCATACTTACCAGGCTCTGCTTAATGTTTGTTTGTTTGTTTGTTTGTTTTATTAGTTATAATGTGCAGATATGCCCAGGGGTATCAAGGTGCAGCATTTACAAGAATATGCAAAGCTTAGTTACAAATATAGAATATACATGTGGCAATGAAAGTATATACAGAGCATAGTAAGGAGAACAAACAATATATACAGTATAAGTGCAAGTACGGGTGGGCGCACGAGGTTACACAGTGTGCGGGTAGCAGGAATTGATAGCCTTGGCATCTAGCTATCTTGGTGGTTCCTCGTTTTCAGCCTTGAAACTGCCATAGATCGGAATTTCAAGTCGGGCATATCTGCTCTCAAGTTGGGAGGCAAAAAGTTCCACAATTTGGCTGCTTTTATCGGAAAACTGTTACCTCCTATGGTGGCAAGTTTGAAGTTTGGGACAGCGAGACAGTCTTTGTATGCAGTTCTAAGGGGTCTAGCGGAAGCTTGTCTGTGGAACCTGTTGATCAAATAGATCGGTGCGGCATTGTTGAGAGATTTGTGCGTTAGAGATGCCGTTTTTAGGAGGATTTTGTCTCGAGTGGAGGGCCAGTTATTCTGTTGGCTAAGTCCTGAAATGTGCTCTCTTCTAGGGATGCCTAGGGCTGCTCTCAGGGCGTTATGCTGGAGGGTTTGTAACTTGTTGGTGGTAGCCTTGGAGGTTCCCAGGTAAAGGGTGTTGCAATAGTCGAGGCGGGACAGTATGAGGGCTCTAGCGAGTGTGAGGCAGCTCGTGTCTGACAGAAATAGTTTGGCTGAGCGGATTAATTTGCACCTGTATGCAGTTAAGGATGCCAGGGAGCACAATTGTCTTTTGAAGGAAAGGTTAGAGTCCAAGTAGAGACCCAGTGTTTTGACCTCCTGACCGACTTTTATATTATTCCCATCTATCATAAAGGAGTTGTAGGCAGGGCTAAGTTTCTTTAAACTAGGCGTAGTACCCATGATGATAAGCTCCGTTTTCCCATCTTTCAGGCATAGTCCGTGAGTGGCCATCCATGCCTGAATGATGGTGTACACCCTATTTAGCAAGGCCAAATCTTTTTCATAATCTCCAGAAAGCGGACGGAGGATCTGGGTATCATCTGCATAGTTAGTGTAGGTGATACCGAGATGATCCAAATCATCGAAAAGGGGCTTGGTAAATATGTTGTACAGTGTGGGGGAGACGCAGGAGCCCTGTGGGACACCACACATGATAGGAATGGGGTCTGATGCAGCAGTGGGGGAGAAGACTCTCATAGTTCTTCCGTTGAGGAATGAGGTGATCCATTTGATGGCGTCTGGCGAGAAGTGGGCTGCTGTATGGAGGTGTGAGCATAGGACAGAATGGTCGACCAAATCAAAAGCTGCAGATAAGTCAAGGAGGAGGAGCAAGGCAACTTGCCCTTTACCCCTGAGAGTATCGATCTGAGCTTTTAGGTCGATAAGTGCAGTTTCAGTCCTGTGTTGAGGACGGAACCCTGATTGTCTAGATCCTAAGAGGTGGTGTTCCTCCAGGTGCTTCTGTATTTGTACATAGGCAACCTTGTCAAGGATTTTTAGTAAAAAAGGAACAGTAGTTATAGGACGGTAATTTGCGGGTGTGGTTGGGTCCAGAGTAGGTTTTTTTAATAATGGAAGTATCCATGATTGTTTTAGGTTGGAAGGGATGGAGCCAGTGTTGAAGGAAGCGTTGATCAGTTTGGTGATAAAGGGGGAGAAGTCAAGGGCGGCATCTTTGATAAGCTGTGCTGGGCACAGATCTCCCTGGCAGTTAGATGGTTTCAAAGACAGGAGAATTTTTTCTACTTCAAGAGTATTGACTTTGGAGAACTTGAAGCGGATAGGATCTGTGGGCGTGTGCTTATCCTGAGTTTTGGAGGGGAGAGTGTCTTTTAGGGCAGCTTTTTTACTAGAGATTTTACTTTGAAGGGTCACGATTTTATTTGCCGAGGCATTTTGAATTTCAGAGCACCAGTTTTTATCTTTGGTGCAGGTATCAGGGGGGTGTATGGGGGTTTATACTTCTTTAAGTATAGAGAAGAGTTCTTTCATATTAGATTTAGCTTGGGAAATGCGAGAGTCAAGGGAGGTTCGTTTGGCCAGGTTGATTTCTTTTTTATAGAGTGTGGTTAGTTTGGAGAGTTTGAGTTTGTTTGCAGCCGAGGGGGATTTTTTCCAGGTGGCCTCGCATTTTCTCTTTTGCTACCTTAGGTTTTTGAGGAATGGGGTGTACCATTTGTTGAGGTGCGTTTTCAATTTACTGGGTCTGAGTTTGAGTGGGGCAATAAGGTCTAGCGAGGAAGCCATAACCTTGTTATATTCTTCAACCAGGATCTCTGGATCCAGGTTATCGGGGAGTGTGTTAAGTGTAGGGAGTAGATTCGGGATGAGTCTTTCTGGAGTAATATTATTTTTATTTCTAGTGAGAGTTGGAGGAGCCGTGGTGTTAGGCAGAGGTGGGGGTCTGTCCGTGGACAGCAGGAACGATAGCAGGTGGTGATCAGTCCAGACTAGTGGAGAGGTATTTGGGATTTTCGCTAAGCAGTTGTGGTAAGCCACCCAGTCAAGTATTCTACCTTTCGAGTGAGTGGGTGCCATACTTCTTTGCGCAAAGCCTAGTTCAGCAAGAGTGTTAGCTATGGTGCTGGCTGTTTGGTCTGCTGGGTCGTTAAAGCCCATGTTAAAGTCACCCAGGGTGAGAACTTGAGAGGAGCTTTTGAGATTGCTAGATAGAATGACATTAAGGTCTTCATCAAAGGTGCCAATAGGGCCTGGTGGGCGGTAGATCAAGTGGATATTAAGGGTCTGGGTATTAGTAAGTGGGGCTTTGACTGATAATGTTTCGCAGGAGAGGACATTGAAGGAGGAGGTTGCTAGTCTCATGGACAGACTGCATTTGTGTATGATGGCGACACCCCCTCCTCTGGAGTTAGGGCGATCTTGCCTCAGGATGGAATAGTTGTCTGGGACTGCTTGCATGAGGATAGGGCCTGCTGCAGGGTGTAGCCAAGTCTCAGTGAGAGCGAGGAAATCAAGATCTTCTTTGAGGATCAGATCTGCGATTTCTGTGGCATGAGCTACTAATGATCGGGCGCTGATCAAAGCTCCCTTGATTTTAGGGCTGCCTGTATTTTTAGTAGCAGTTGTATGACGTTTGTCTTGTGTAGATTCGAGAATGCCCTGACTGGGAAGGTTATGAGGGGGTCTCGTGGTGGGGTTGTAAGGTGGATTGGAAGTATTAGTTGAGGAACTGGAACGAGGAGGCTGTTTTTTGGACTTCTGTAGAGTGGGCAGTGAACGGGCGAGAGGCTCATAGATTTTGGCTAGTCTAGCTCTGAGTCCTAGGTTCCTATCTATGATAGTATGAGGGAGATTTGTGGGTAATAACTGAAGGTTATTTATGTCTAGGTGTGGTGCCTGGTTGGTGAGAGTAGTTGGAAAAGGCATGTTGGGTAAGTATGGGGCCATCTTAAGTTGAGTTACACTGTTTATGATGAGGATGAAGACGCAGGCGAACTGACTGGTAGTAAATGGACGCATACTGAGTAGTGGTGAGGATAATGGTAGGCTAAGGATAGGCTTGGGAACGCTAATTGGGCCAGTATGCATTTGTGTTAAGGACCTTGGTCATAGGACACCAGCTAGATTCAATAAGGCAATGAGGCTAAAAGCATAGAGCACTGTCTGAAATCAAAGGATGGCAGTGAGGCTAAGATGCACAAAACACCAATGGTTTAATGGTAAACCCGCAGACGTCTCAACTCTGTCACATACATTCGACCACGCTTGCTGGGCTTTGTAAGTTTGGTTCTATTCACCCTTACCTGGGCTTGTGTAACTGTCTGCTGTGATTGTTTAATGAAGCACCTTGTACCCATTACGTGTGTTACCTTGCGCCAGCCCTTTGGCTCACATACCTACTGCTCATTGTTCAAAGTATTGACACAGTTATTAATTACATATGTTTTATATTGCTGCACAGAAAGCTTGGCTTCCCACTTTGCCACAATATGCTGACATGTCTCACTATGCCACCCTACTAGATTGTACCTTTGCCCACACAGGTATGCCCACTTATGGTCGCACCCCCTCTCGTACCTGACCTAGTGCTGTTAACCTCACTGCACACCAACACCTAGGACTAGCCCCCCCGCCTACATATACACTAACTTAATGACACCAACTCTTGCAGCCTACCTACATGTGACCCTGTGTGCTCCTACTACAAGGCAGCACCTGCCTCCACCATGCCTCACCTGAACCTCAGACCAGTGCTCACCTTCGCTTATTACCCTGGCACTAACATACTGACTGTGCCCCCTATACTCCCTGACTCCTCTACTATTCCACCGACACGCTTCTTACCTCCCATCATCACACATCACCCTAAACCACATCCACAGCAAGCCGACTCAGATGCTCACCCTAACGAGATTACTGAAACAAATCAATGTGCTAACGTCCAATCTATTCCGAGCCAGTCTATTCCTTACCCACCACACTGCAGAAACAACAGACGGACTCCCCGAACTGACAAGCACCCTAGTTTCTTCGCCTCTACCACCAATCCCTCGATCCCCTGGAGGAACACACACTTGAACTCCAGAATATCCTCACAATTGTTTGCTTCTTCCAATAGACACCCTAGTGGATCCAAAGCCAGGAACTCCAAAACCAGCAGATCCAAAGCCTTAAATTCACCTATCACTATCCTCTCAACCTCTAGCAGCTCTACCACTAAAGTGAACTCTGGCAAACCACAAACCTCGCCTCAACCACAGAATACAGACTGTACTCACTCCTTAACACCAACCATTAAGCTGAAAGATTCCACCATCCAGGGTGCCCTTATCAAGGCCAGATCACTTCTAGCTCAAGCCCTAGATATCGCAGACTTGATCACATCCAATGATCTTGACTTCTTAGCCATCACCAAAACATGGCTGCATGCAGCAGCAGATGTCCCTGCAAGGCTCTCACGCTTGTTGTCCCCAAAAACTATTCAGTATACAGGACCGACAGACCCACTAGCAAAGGTGGTGGAGAAACAATCATCGCTAAAAACAATATTAACATCAGGGAAACACCTAATCTCACCTTCCACGCAGGCAAATTACTATCGGTCAAAATGACCATCTCCCCAACAACTACGTTGAACATTCATCTCATCTAAAGACCTCCTGGCCCTACCTCGTCATTTGATGACAACATAGCACAACTCCTCTCCACCAATACCAAGACCAGCACCCATACCCCACTGCTCAGAGATTTCAATTTGTGTTTTAATGACCCTAATGACAACCACGCCCTGGCCTCAGCCAACACCATCTCAGCACTAGGCTACTCTCAACGGATACACAACTACACCCAAACTAAAGGCTGCATCCTCGACTGGCTTGCGGACCTCAACTGTAACACCAACATAACTTCCAACTTCCACTGCCCTTTGTCTGACTATCATATAATCCTTTTTAACATAGGGGGCGTGGCTTGAGCTCATGCCGTGAGGACGCTTTCAACCGTGGCTCCTGCCCTGACCCTGGAAAGACCCTGCGTTCTTTAAATAAAAGGCAAGACCGAGCGACTTGACCCGCACCGGAGGCTCCGACAAGCTTTTCCTCAGCCCTAGGACTGCACAAATCCTAAAATCAGAGTGTGGGTGGGAGAAGAGACGACAGCAAACCCGAGACCCCCGGGCTTCAAGATGGCCGACGCAGCCTCAGCTCGGCAGTGAGGGGGAGGAGCGGCTGGAAGTTCGCCTCTGAGTGAGCCCGCCCGACACACCGAGAAGGCACGACAGAGCACATCGAGGGATACAGAGACCGGCCCGCCAGCTGGAGGGACCTGGCACACACGGGAAGACGCCGTAGGGGATAAAAGGTATGTGGCACGCCCACACGTCTGAGGCCCACTGACAGAGCCACACTACGTGCAGAGGGGCCAGGTCCTGGTGATTCCTGGACATAATTTGTCGTTGTCACCCATGCAACAACGAACGACCCAGAGACATTATTTGCTGAAGGTACTGAATGGGTCAAACATCGAAACAAGGCACTGGGGGCAGCGTACTGAGGCACACTGCATGCTGTACTACACAGATCCTGGGCCCTATAACCTCTATAAACCGTGAACGGCTGGTCCCTAGACATAACACGTGAATCACCAGGAGCAATACTACCCATGCAAGACCACTACATCCCTCTCCACTCTCGACCATCAACGGGGCCATCACTGGGGCCATGCCATCCACAAAACAAAAAAAGGAAACAACGATCATGGTCTCCTTCAATGCCAAACAGAAAGGGTAACCACAGGACGGCACCAGAAACCCCAGAAGCACAAGCACAACCCGCAGAGAGCCCCGCTAACAGTGACAATCAGGTGTTCGAAGCAATTGCAGTCCTGCGTACTTTCATTGACACCAGAATTGGGGAGATCAAGTCGGACATGCAACTGATGAGACAAGATGTGAGAAACCTCACGGAAAGAGTCACCACGGCCGAAATGACCCTGAAGGAGACAGCTGGAACCACCAGCGACCTGGAGAGGCGACTGATGGAGCTTGAAAGGAAGAACGCAGCGCTGGAAGCCCGAGCAGAAGATGCCGAAGGGTGAGCCCGGCATAATAACATACGGGTTCTGGGGATTCCGAAGGGAGTGGAAGGGCCCAACGCAACAGACTTCATTGAAAACATGATACTCCAGGAGATTGGAGCAGAGAAATTGCTGCAGGGGTTCACGGTGGAACGTGCCCACAGATCACTACAAAAAGGCCCCCTCCGGGTTCGCATCTGTGACCCATGATAGCTAGGATACTGAACTTCCGCGATAGGGAAATCATTCTGAGGTTCTCCAGAGAGGGATGAGAGATCCGCTGGGATAACGCCAAACTAGCCATATACCCGGACTACACCCCAGCGGTGCAGAGAGCCCGGAACTCCTTTGTGCCAGTTAAGCTGAAACTCAGGAAACTGAACCTCAAATATATGCTCATGTACCCGTCCCGCCTCAAGGTCCTTTACAAAGGGTGTGCCGTGTTTCTTGAAGCACCTGCAGCGGCCAACATGTGGCTGGAGCACAACAACCTGGATGATGGCCGTGAAGCTGTTACATGAGGAACGTTCAGACAGCCACGGGGGGGAGGAACTCATCAAGTGAAGCCTGCTCAGGTGCACAAGAACATTAAGATGACCGCCACAGTATTTTATGAGGCAGGGGCAAGCGGGGGCCTCTGACTGGGCAACAGCGCACACCCCACGAACCATTCAGTGTCAGCTGGTTGCTGACACACCACAGGCATAGTTGCAGTCCTCAGTCAACTGGATGAGAAAGGTAGGGAGCACCCCGTTTGCTTCATCGGTAGGAAACTGAAGGAACCTGAAAGGTGGGCAACTATTGAGAGAGAAAGTTTTGTCATTGTGTGGTCTTTGAAGAAGTTTAGACCATACTTGTATGGATCTACTTTCATTATTCAAGCCGACCACCAACCCTTGAGATGGTTGATGCAAATGAAAGGGGAAACCCCAAAACTGCTAACATGGTCAATCTGCCTCCAAGGGTTTGATTTTACCATTGAGCACAGGTCAGGATGTAACCATCAAAATGCTGATGGTCTCTCTAGGATGTTTATAACCAACTAGAGGTAAGAGACTCATCCAGGAGTGGATTAGATCCTCCCGTCCATTTGTCTGGGTGAGGGGGGGGGCCAGTGTTAGGGAGAATTCTCATTCTATAGCTAATTTCCCTTACCTGGATTTGAAGGGTTTGTTTTTTTTCTCCTGCTAAGAGTTTGACTCTTTTTCCCACTCGAAGGCATTTTTTACTATGTGTGTCCTAGGCTATTTTTTGTGTTTAATGTCTATGAGGTTATCTCACCCTCATAGGAACCATCTTTTACACATGTGTTACACAGCACCCTCCGTGCAGTAACACAGGGGTGTCGCATCGAACCCTAAACATAGACTCCATACCCTGGGACTGACTACAGTCTCCCAGGGCATGTAAATCCCCATTGACTTTACTAGTCAAATGTTATGAACTAAACCACTACAACCCATTTTACTATGGAGGTACTGGGAAGGGTTAATAGTTTTTCCCTGGTGTTCATTTTTGAGTACAGTCCCTCTCTCAAAAGTTTCTGGCTGGTGGCAGTGGTTACTACCAAAAATATTCGACCGTAAATATTTCCCTATGGAATTTTCCCATTGTTTGAGGCTACCACATTTACTGACAGCCCTAACATACCGCCGGTTTATTCTTATATTAACTTCACTCCGGTAGGTTTTATTTGCCAGAACTTTGATATTAATTCTTTCTCGTGTCTTTCTCGAAACTCTTAACCCAGGTCGGGGATCCTTTGTTCGTCCTTTTGGTGGGCTTCTGCCAAGAAGCCCTCCTTTTGGCGCCACTGAGTCTGGGGTGGGTCCATTGTGTGGGAGGGGGGGTAGGACCCCTGGACAGGGTTGCCACAGCAACTCATGTCACACTCTAACCTGATAGGCTGGAGGGTCTCCCGCCAAGGCGATCACTCCACTGTGTGAGTGACAGCTAGGCTGTATGAATGGGGATATTTTTGCATAAAAGCAGGGTCCTGAGGACTGGAAGAGCAAGACGGCACCACTGGAACTATGGAACTGAAGAGGAGAGAAGCCAAAGACATCTGCAACGACTGGACCACCGGTGAAGCCCTGCTTCAGCATCTCACCACTTTTCTCCACACGACGAGAGGAGATCTTCATCTGAAAGAGCCTTCTTCCCTTGAGCTGGTGGGGCCAACCAGTTTGCCAATCGCCTTCTCGGACCTGCCTTGGTCGAATCGCCAGTGCCCAGATAGCCAGCTTGGGGGCCGGAGGCTTGGAGGCCGGAGAGCCAGGCATCCATCAACCCAGACTGCGATTTAAAGGAGCATACCTTTTTATTCGTTGGACAGCACCGCGGCTGGTTTCCTCCCTGGGTAGTGCAGTAATTCGAACCTTCTTCCACGACAAGTGCCTCTCTTCCTCTGCTGGATCCCCAGAACTGCAGGAACAACTGCCACCGCAGGAGCCACTTCTTCATTTTAAGGTACTTTGTTCCGCCAGGCCTCCCTTTTCGTGTGGTAGCACTAAAGGTGTTTTAAATCCTTTACCTACCTGTTGGGTTGGCCGCCCCTATCGTCTAACATTGTCTTTCACCTCCTGCATCCACCGTTCCTAATCGTTAACCAAAGACTTGACTGCAGCTACAAGAACATTTTGCTCCTAGGCTCTTTGTCCTGTACCACTGACTCTGGCACAGGCCTATTGTCTCTGGCTGAATTTGTTAGAACTGCCTTCTCTAGATTGCTTCTCAACTAGAACTGTGTTGATGCACCTAATTCTTCTAAGCCCCTTTCTTCCTTCCCACTTTTTAACTTGTGAAGTGCCATTTTGCTCGGTTTTCATTTAAGTATTCTCTATGCTAAACTACTGCCTTGCCTAAACTTGTTCACAAACTTCTGGGAAGTGTTGCTAGGGTGTGTAAGAAGATATTCCTGTATCACTTGTGCTTTCCCTCCCTTGTGAGAAATTGCTAGAGTGCCATTTGTGTTTGGTTTTCACTGTGCCATTTTGCTCAGTTTTCACTCTTGCTCAAACTTGTCTACAATTTAACTAGGGAGTTGTGTATACTTTTCTTGACTGATTTTAACTTGCTTTATTAATTGTGATTAAGGTGTTGAACTAGAAGTGTGAAAAATAAATATATATTCTTTTTAATACAAAGCTTTGGCCAGTGTTTCCTTGTACCATAGTACTGTAGCCCTATTGTGTAAACCCTGAATACTGCTCATCTCCCTCTTGAGATAAGTCTGACTGCTTAGCCACAGCTACCAACTAAATCTTTGTGGCACAGACTAATACCAAAGGGGATTTATTGCTCATACATGTAGTCTTAATCTTCTGTAGTGCTCCCTAAGGGAACTGCACAGGATTCTGCCTAACAAGGTGCATTACCACTGACAAATGTCTTCTTCTGTTCACCACCTGTTTCAATTTCTATTTCCTGTTTCCCTGGTTCTTGTTTATTTTATTTTTTGGGGCATTGTAGTACCACTGACAATAAACAGATGTCCTCATAAAAAATGTCAATGTAATTTCTTATGAGGACATCTGTATGTTGTCAGTGGTACTGCACCTTTCCAATTAAATAAACGTCGCTCTGTATATTACTCTGTTGGTTATGTTATGTTATTCAGCATTTATATAGTGCTCTATATATCATTGGTATGACCTCGAAGCGCTGGTAGGTTGAACGCCCTTGGTGACCGTAGTCCAGGTCAGTTGAAAGAGTAAGGTGTCATAGGGTGCATGGGTGCACCAGTTATGTGTGCAGCTGATGTGATTGCCTGATGGTAGCTGCATTCTGGCATTAGGTGTGGTGGTTTTGTTATCAGTTGAATGTGTGCAGTCTGGTGGGTGGACATCTAGAGTGGGTTCTGGCTGCGTTTGGCCTGTAGGACACTTATGTGAGCAGCTAGGCCGGTTTGTCATGGGATATAGCTGTATTTTTTTAGAATTATGAGGTGTCCGTGAGGAAGTGTTCGTGTGAGCAGCTAGGCCGAATTGATCGAGGGGTGTAGTTGCACTCAAATTGTGTGGTGGTGTAGAGCAGAGAGTAATAATAGTGATATGCATAGGTGAGTGTTTGTGTGGAGTTATTATTATTTTTTTTAATTTATTTGCATTTTTAGAGTGCAGAGCTGCCCACGGGCATCGTGGCGCTGTTACAAGAAGGTTTACTTAACAAAGGCGAATAACATGAAAGGCAGTGGACATGGTTACAGACATGGTTGAAGGTACGATGTTACATGGGACAGTGCAGTTTGGTATAGCAGTATACAGAAATTATTTGCATTGCAGTAGAGTTCACTTAAACAACGTGGTTTTCAGAGCTTTTCTGTTTCCGCTCTCAGTTTGGGTGGTAGGGAGTTCCATGCTTTTGGTGCTAGGACTTCGAAGCTCGAGCCGCCAGCTTTAACTCTGTTGAAGTTAGGGACTAAGAGTTGGTCCGCGTACAGGTCCCTTTTGGGCCTGGTTGTTTGGACTGATTGTATCCGATCAGTGAGGTAGCTAGGGGCAGAATGGGATATGCATCTGTGGGTAATGGTTAGGGTCTTGAACTGGATGCGCTCTTTGACTGGGAGCCAGTGGGCATTTTGTCTTGCTAGGGAGATATGTTCCCTCTTCGGAATATTGAGGGCAGCTCTCAAGGCGTTGTTCTGTGTGATTTGGAGTCTATTAATGTTTTTTTAGCAGAGGTGCCTAATAGGAGGACGTTGCAATAGTCCAATTTGGCATCTATGGTGGCCCTGGCTATGTTGAGGCAGTTTGTAGTGGATAGGTGAGGTTTTACTGCATTAATTATTTTGGTTGTTAAGGCTGCTGAGGATGAGATGTAGCTGGCATGTCTATCCATGGAGAGGGTGGAATCTAGATAGACTCCCAGAGTTTTTACAGCAGAAGAGACCGGGATGACCAGGTTCTCAATTAGGAAGGTGCTATATTTGCCGTCAAGTTTGCTAAGGGATTTTTTGGGGCCCACCAGTAGGATCTCTGTCTTGTCTCCAATGAGACAGAGGCCATTGGCTGCCATCCAGGCCTGGATGATGGCATATGTGTGTTGTAGGGCTTTTAGATCTTGGTTGTAATCGCCAGTTAGAGGGAGAAGAATTTGAGTGTCGTCGGCATAATTGGTGAACGTTATGCCGAATTCTTCTAAGTCGTTGAATAGAGGGAGTTTAAATAGGTTATATAGTGTGGGGGAGGTGCAGGAGCCTTCTGGTACTCCGCAGTTGATGGGGGAGGGGGTGGCTGATGCTTGGTCTGAGTAGACTCGCATAGCTCTGCCTTCCAGGAAGGATGAGATCCATGTTGTGGCTTCGGTAGAGAAGTGAGCTGTATTGGTGTGGTGTGTCTTTAGAGTTTTGTGGTTGACTAGGTCAAACGCAGCCGACAGGTCAAGGAGTAAGAGGATGGCACATTTGCCTTTATCCATATTTTTTAGGAGTTGGTTTTTCAGGTCGAGTAGCGCAGACTCTGTGCCGTGGTGTGGGCGAAAACCGGACTGTCTCTTGCCTAGGATGTTATGGGATTCGAGGTAGGCTTGTATCTGTAGATAGGCAGCCTTATCCAGGATTTTCAGCAGAAATGGCACTGTTGTGATGGGCCTGTAGTTGTTTGGGGAGTCTGGATCTAGTGTGGGCTTTTTCACCAGTGGGCGAACCCAGGCTTCTTTAAGTGAGGAGGGAACTGAGCCAGTGGCAAATGATGCATTGATGAAGGTTGCGATGAACGGCGCTAGGGACTCAGCGCAGTCTTTGATTATGTTTGCTGGACAGGTGTCTCCTTTGCAGAGTGATGGTTTTATTTGTTTCATAATGTTTAAGACCTCAGTTGCGGTTACCTTTCTAAAGGTGAATGGCGGTGGAAGGTTGCTATTATGTTGTGTAGGAGGTTTATAGTTCGGGGTGGCTAGCGATTTGTGAGGGGGCTTGGGTGGATTGTTAAGGTTGGCTTTGATTTTCTTTTGGAGTAAATCTAGTTTGTCAAGCATGGCTTTCTGGATGTCATTACACCATTTCTCGTCTTTGACTGTTTGATGTTTGGATGTGGGAGGTACGACCAGCTCGTTGAAGATGGCGAATAGCTCTTTTGAGTGCGATTGGGCATTGTCGATTCTAGTATTGTATGTGGCTTCTTTTGCTTTGGCTATGGCATTTTGAAAGCACTAGTATGGGAAATGTTTCACCCTTCCGACGACAAGCTTCCATGAACGAACTGCACACCATGATGAGCACTACCCCCACGCCTGGGTGGCAAAGTGCCCACCCCCACCATGCGTGAACTGGAGGGGTTGCCCACAAGAAGGGCAAGAACGGCACCCCGGATGAGGCAACATCCACTAGCTCTCATGTTTCACATGCCAAGACTGTAACGAGAATCGCTTGTTTTGTTTGTTTGTTTTTTGTTTGTTTGATGGTTATTATTTAAAATTGGTACTGCTGCATAATGGACCTCTTGTAACGTGAATGTCTTTTACCAATATGCCAATAAAACATTTAAAAATCAATAATCACTTTTAACATAGCCAAGAACTCAGGAGTTGATTCCACTCCATCGCAGGCTCCCGCTGCACCATTCAGAAACTCACGTAGTATTACAGTAATCAATATCCTCCCTCTGCTTCACCCCATCACAGCAATCCATAACCTGCAAACTGAAGACTCTTCAGACTTGGTGGGCCTTTACAATCAAACTCTTCAAACAGCTATTGACAAAGTAGTGCCTCTTGCTCTACGTAAAGCTAAACCACTATCCCACCTCAACACTTGGTACACACCTAACCTGAAAGCCCTGCGAAATATGAAAAGAGCAGCGGAATCCAAGCGGAAAGAATTCCCGACGTTACGTGACAAAAGAGCTTTTCCAAAGCCTAAAAAACTACAATCAGGCAATCCTTCACACTTAATGTGCCACGTACAACGAGAGAATCGCAAACGCTAAACCAGAGTCCAAGGAACTCTTCGCCATCCTGAGAGAACTTGAGTCCTCAGTCACACCACGAGAAATCTGCATCAAAGACGAGAGCTGGTGCTCCGGTTTGTTTGTTTTTGTTTGTTTGTTTGTTTAATTCACTTATAATGCGCACCAATCCGAAGGTAGCCGGGCGCAGCAGTACAGGATATGCAAGGTTTAAGTTACAGGTTGCAGATTACATGCAGAGAAAATTATATACAGGGCATAGACAGTCAGTTACGGATTACATACAGGTAAAATATATACAAATTATACAAATTACACAGGGGACAACATATGTACAGGCTCTAGTAGGGCGTATGTCCCGAGCAGAGGGGAAGATGAAAATGTATACATGGGCATCAAATAGTCGGGTCTATAACGTATATCTCCACTGGGTGGTATTCAAAAAAGCCCTAATTGACAAAATGGTCCTTCTCCAAACTAAAATAGAAACCAATAACATCAGCCTCAAACCTGCCCAAACGATACCTAGCCCCATCGCTTGCAAATTAGATGTGCTATTTGAATTCTCACCCATCTCTAACATTGAAACTGAAAAAATCATTGCCAGCCTCAAACCCTCAAGATGTCAGGGTGACATCTGTCCAGCCTCACTGATTAAAGACTGTGCATCTGAACTGTCCGACTACATCACTAGATTAATCAACACATCCGAAAGTGGCTCTGTCCCATCGAATCTCAAAGATGCTTGGGTCCTTCTGCTTTTAAAAAAACCTACACTAGACTCCAATACACTGACCAACTACTGACTCATTACCACAGTACCATTTCTCTTAAATATTGAGGATAGAGCTGCTTGTCTCCAGATTCAAAACCATCTGGAAACTAATAATCTCCTCGACACTCCACAATCTGGCTTTATCCCAAGACACGGGACGGGAACAGCACTACTTGACCTTAAAATACAAATGGATGAGCTGAAAAATAATGGGAACCTAGCTCTCCTCCTCTTGTTAGACCTCTCTGCAGTGTTCATCAGCCCACTTCTCACCCAAAGCTATCCAATGGATACAATCCTTCCTAACGAATAGCACTATGAGAGTTTTCTCACCGCTCTCTGTGGCTGTACCTGTACCGGTCACGTATGGAGTACTTCAAGGTTTGTGTGTCTTCCCGACTCTACACAACATATTCACAAAGCAATTATCTGACCGAATTGACAAACTGGGTGTCACCTACACTAATTATGCAGATGACACCCAAATCCTCTTACTCATCACCGCCTCCCACGACATTGGCTCTGAATCCCTGAACAAAATCTATCAAACCATCCAGGCCTAGATGGCCATACATGAGTTGTGCCTCAACGATGATAAGACGGAACTCGTCCTCATAGGATCCCAACACCGTCTCAATAAACTATCTAACTCCTTCGAATCATTTAACATAGATGGCAACACTATCAAGCTGTCAAAAGAAGTGAAAACCCTCGGTTTTTACTTGGACTCCACCTTAACCTTAACTCGACAAGTTAACGCCACTGCATCAGCCGCAGTTTACACATCTAAGCTCATTAATGCCTGTAGACCATTCTTATCACCTGACAGCTGCATTACCCTAGCTAGAGCCCTCATATTGACTAGACTAGACTATAGCAATGCTATGTATGCGAGCACCAAGCTCCAGAATATCAATAAACTATAGGTGATCCAAAACAACGCACTGAGAGCAGCACTGAATATACCTAAAAAGTCCCACATCTCAGCGACCAGAAGGAACACTCACTGGCTGCCCATCCATGAACGCATCCTATTTAAAACACTCACCACTGTTGCTGGCCTACCTTTCATGTATTGTTTTTTTTTTTTATTCTGCCTTCTGTTGCCATGTATTTTTTATTCCTCCCCCCACATTGCTTCCCTCACACCTCAGTGCTGCCCTTCATTCAACCATGTTGTACCTTTTTCCTCCCTGTGCTGTTATTCTTCACTCTGCCCCTCCATGCTAAATATAAAATGCAATAAACAACTACAAATGTCAAAACTATTGGCTTGTCAATGCTTGTGTTATTCCAGGTAATGTCTACTATGCACAATGCAAGAAGAGTCAGATGAAGATGTCAAACCATAGGTTAAGCCCCGTCCTGTCCTCACGCTCCACCACCTCTCCCCCATCACTCCAGCCATCCAACTCCCTGCTTCTTGGCTGTATAGTACAACTAGATCTCTTTTTGCACTTCCATCACCGGCCTCAAGGGGGAGTATTACAGGTAGATGTCAAGAAGCACTGATGTATGAATGAAGATGAGAAATGATAGGTTAAGCCCCGTCTTGCCCTCACGCTTCCCCGCCTCCCCCATCACTCCAGCCATCCCACTCCCTGCTTCTTGGCTGCAGAGTACCCGTAGTTCCCTTTCTGCACTTCCAGCACTTGCCTCAAGGGGGGGCATTACAGGTAGATGCCAAGTAGCACTGATGTATGAATGAGGATGGCAAACCATAGGTTAAGCTCCTCCTCCACCTCACTCCCACTGCTCTCGCTATGCCACTCCTTGCTTCTTGGCTGCAGAGTACCACTAGTTCCCTTTCTGCACTTCCACCACTGGCCTTAAGGGGGGGCATTACAGGTGGATGCCAATTAGCACTGATGTATGAATGAGGATGGCAAGTCATAGGTTAATCCCCTGCCCACCTCACTCCCACTGCTCCTGCCATCCCAATCTCTGCTTCTTGGCTGCAGAGTACCACTAGTTCCCTTACTGCACTTCCACCACTGGCCTCAAGGGGGAGTATTACAGGTAGATGCCAAGAAACACTGATGTATGAATGAAGATGACAAATGATAGGTTAAGCCCCGTCCTGCCCTCATGCTCCCCCGCCTCCCCCATCACTCCAGCCATCCCACTCCCTGCTTCTTGGCCGCAGAGTACCCGTAGTTCCCTTTCTGCACTTCCAGCACTGGCCTCAAGGGGGGCATTACAGGTAGATGCCAAGTAGCACTGATGTGTGAATGAAGATGGAAAACCATAGGTTAAGCCTGGCCTGCCCCTCCCCACCTCACTCCCACTGCTCCTGCCATTCCAATCCCTGCTTCTTGGCTGCAGAGTACCACTAGCTCCTTTTCTGCACTTCCACCACTGGCCTCAAGGGGGGGCATTACAGGTATATGCCAAGTAGCACTGATGTAGGAATGAGGATGCTATGGATGCTTGTGATTTTGGGATATTGTTGTGCTAGAGTCGCTCTTGTTTGCTCTCCCCTACTGGGGGCTACACCTTCATGCTTCAGGGGGCGCTGTGCCACCCAAGGCATTAAGTTAATAATTGCATCTTTCAGACGCTGGCCTTCAGTGCACAGAAGCATGGATGGAAGCCAGGGAGGGATGCTGTGGCTGCCCAGGCAATGGGGGTACCTCAGCCTCCCCGCGCCCTCATTATCCGCCATGCCCTATGAGTGACATGTAAATAGTGCCATGTGTGCACATGTGTGTGCGGCTGCAGTCCTGGGGCTATTCATGATAACATTCTCTGTTCCGCCCTGAAGTCTTCCTCTGCTGCTGCTCAAGCACAGACACATTTCAGGGATAGGGATTGTAATCATGTGACGTCTGATGTGTTTCTCCTTCTCTTTCCCTCTCTGTGTCTCCTGTAGGTCCCTCCTCTGCAGGAGAGGAGTGTAATGGAACCGCAGCTGTATATGCGGCCCCCGGGGGCTCCGCCCTGCTGCAGGTCACAGCCTCGGACCGGGCCTTCTGCCGTGGGAGGTGTCGCTTTCACTGGAGGAGGAGGAATGACACATGGACTGTGGCCGCAGCGTTGATCCCTCCGTGCTGGCAAATGCCCCACTGCCGACTCCTCCCCGGCGGGAGCCTGGAGCTGTCCCGCATCACCCCGGAGGAGGCGGGAGATTACACTCTGTGCATGAGGGCAGAAGACCCGGAGCTCAGGCCTGAAGAGTGGAAAACGAGACGCAAGTGCTTCCTGCTGCAGCTGCAAGGTAAAGGGGGTTCAGCGAAAAAAGAAGACTGGGATCTGTTTTTACAGAGGCGTCTCAGGCGCCGTATTGAAAAACATGGCTCCCGCTGTGTTTGTGGTCGGGGAAAATCATGGTAGTTCATTATAAAACCGCTGCCACCAGCCATTTCAATAGGAAAGGGTGGCATTTGACTGCCACATGAGTATTTAGACACAGGGGATACTATGTAATCCCTAAGGCACTCTGTAGTAAGATAATGTTTCACAAAAAAAGAAAGAAGTGTTCACCAAATGATAGTCAGGATGTTTTGGCTGGTGTCTCCCTTCCCCACGTTTTTAGCACAGGACAAGGTGAGAATCTTGAGCACAGCACATTCCTGGATTTCTCCGGCATGAGTTTACCATTCCTTTTCTCTGTATCAGGGCCTTCTGCGTTCAAGTATCTTCTCATGCAAGTCTCTTTCTTTAGAGGGCCTGATATGCCAAAACAACAAACAGTTTCTTCTGATAACCTTCACGTTGGGTGATTATTATCAATCCCAGGATCCCCACAGCAGGGCTCTGATCCTTTTAGTCTTTCAAAGTACTTGCCAATTCAAACAGAGGCTTCCAAAGGGATATAACGTCTCGCTGGGTCACTCTGTAATTCTATGGCAAGTGCATGCTTCCCAATATCACAGTTTGTACGGCGTTCCCCTTAGCCCAATGCAAATGCCAGTTTCACAATTTCCTTTCTATTTGTACAAGGGGTTTGTCTTGACCCTTGTATGACCACCTTGACACCTGACGCCGGCCTTCTCTATGGCCTCTTGGTACTTGTAGTTTCAGTTTAATACTGTCCTCGTTCAGGAGAGGGGTACCAGACAGAGACCTTTGAATAGGCACCCACGTGGCGCTGGACCACTCTATAGCTGGTAACAAGTTTGTTCACAAAAGACCTCTGGCTCTTAATCATCTTAATGTTGCCACTGCAACTTTGAGTCTAACACAGTCCGGCCCACTATCAGGTTCTGGCTGCAAAGATGTGTTTTTTTTTTGGGGGGGGCGTTAAGAACTGCTCTTTGAGCATTATTTTGAATCACCTGAAGTTTTTTGATGTTGCGATTGTTTGAACCTGCCTAGAGGGCATTGCAATAGTCTATCCTGGATAGGATAAGAGCTCTGGCAAGTGTAATGCAACTGTCTGTTGTCAGGAAAGGTCTGCAAGTGTTGATGAGTTTGGAGATTTATGCTGCTACAGATGCAGTGGCATTAACCTGCCTGGTTAAGGTTAGTGCTGAGTCCAGGCAGACACCCAGGGTTTTTACTTCTTTGGAGACATTCATAGTGTTCCCATCAATCATGAAGGATTTGAAGGATTACTAGACAAGTTAAAAGTATTCACATTAATATTGGGCCTCATTACAACTCTGGTGGTAGCAGTGCCGGTAAAACCAGCAGGCTGCTGCCGGAGTTGTGATTTTTTCTGGCACCTGGCTTCACAGAAACACTGGGGGATTACAACCCTGGTGTTCCTAGAAGTTAGGCGTGGGAAAATCGTTAATCCCCAGTCCCATTTGAGTCCCATAGGACTCAATGGGAATGGGGATGACGGTAGCACCAGCACTGTCAATAACAGTGCCGGTGCTACCATGAAAATCTGGGAGTGGATGCTGTTCTTCCCGCAAACATGTACTTTGCCAGTCCGGTAACAACAGTGGCTTACCGGCACTGTTGTTACCATTGTTACTGGACCGGCAAGGTTGTAATGAGGCCCATTGTCTGTCACGCCTAAACAAATAACAAAAAAAGCAATGAAAACATAAAATCCAAAATCCAAGTATACATTTTAAATCCAAGCTTTCTTCTTTTTATTTACAATAACAGTCACTATTTTACGTTCGCTCCCCCTCTTTTCTACTGGAACAAAGTGTGAATCCTTGGGGCATACTTAACTGTGTGCCTGCTCTTGCTCCTGTGCCAGTGGAAGGCACCAGAATCTCTTTGTAAGTCACTGATGTGAATCCAGCTCTTGTTGCCCTCCACCTTCACAGCAGTCGGAGTCATGAAAATCACTCAGTGTGGCCCATGGAAATGCTGCTCATTTCAGCATCTGATGAAGAAACAGATGTAAATCAGGTCCTCAAGGAGCAACTGTGGCTGGTGTAGATCTTCAGTTCCTTGACGTTTTCTCCCATTGACTGTTGATGAAAGAACACAACCTTTGAAGATACAAGTCTGATACTCTTGGTTAAAGCCCTAAGGTATTCTCTAAACTCCTCACCAAGAATCTCTGCTGACTTGTGTGGATCTGATGTTGTGCATGCATGTGAGAGTGATGTGTGTAACCTATACCAAGTCACAATCTCATGTGTACTGAGATGGTGCTCCTTTCCTGGCCGATTTCTCAAATAAAACAAGGCCAACGGCAAGCAGTACAACCAGTTCTTCCTTAAATCACTACACAATTTTGACAAACCAATTTTAAGAACTACATTCACATGTTCCACAATGCCTTTGGCCTGATGGTGGTACACAGACCACAATGTGTGATTGATCCCCAATAGCGAAGTGATTTCTGAAAACAAGACATTAAAGAAGTGGGTCTCATTATCAGAATTTAGGACCTCACAAATTCCCCACCTTCGAAATACCTCCCTCACCAAGAATTTTGCTGCCGAGGTAGCATCAGGGTGTACACAGAACAAACTACAAACCATTGGGAAAATGGGCAGACTACTACAATAAGGTATCGAAAATGATTACACCTTTGTACCATATCTACAAAATCAATATGGAGCTCCCGAAATGGCCTGAAGGCCGGGGCAACACTTCTCTTACCGTCTTCATGGTGTTTCCAGGATTTAATTCACTGCAAACTATACAAGTCCCTACAAATGTGCTCATATGTTCCCGGAGATTTGGTATAATCCATTCCTCCTAGAGCTCTTCTGCGATTTGTCACAGAAAAGTGTGCGACGGGTAATGTAGTTAATATAGAGCAGCATAAAGCAGCTCAACAGGCATCACTGCCCTCCCCAAAAACTCCTGTCTCCACAGCAAATCTATGGGCAATAGGCACATCACCTCTTTGCCCATAGCTCCTTTTCATCTTTAAGTGCTCTCCGCTGCATATCCACAATCTGAAGCAAAGGGACCGCAGTCCCCAGGGATCTGTCATCCAAGTGGCCAGGATGCGGCCATCGCTTTTTGATCTAGTTCCTGGGGGTGGACCAGTCCGGGAGGATCACCTGGGTGAGGGGTCTTCGAGGAAATGGAGTGGGACACTGGATGGTGAGACGTGGCATCCCCTTCCCTGTAACACCTTTTCTCTATCCTACCAGGTAGGATACTTTTAACTCACCCCCCCCCATTTATGACACAAACACTTTCTCATGGGCAGATCACTGTGAGAGAAAATGGACTAACACCCGAGCCGTATACCTGACATGTCCCAACACAATGGTCAGGCAGAGTCAGGCAATTACTGATAATTACACAAACATGACTTCCTTCATCACACTTCCCCACACATGGATAAAAGGCAGAGCACAAAAGCACGTTCTGAGAAATGCAAAACACATGAGGAAGCAGCAGTTCCAAGATGCCAGATTAATGCGAGGAGAAAGATGGCAATACCAGGGAGGGTTGCAAGGAAACAAGTGTCTTTGACCTTTTTGGAGAAAAAATGCTACTTTCATGAGCTTTTGAGAATACAAAACATAAGAACTGGAATTAAATCTGAAGAAATGTGCATTGTGTGTCGGAGGTACCAAGGCAGGGAGGACTGTTTCCCACTGTGGTACTGTCCTTGGCTCCTACAACAGAGCAGCGCCAGTAAAGTCAGCAGATCCAGTGAGTCTGGGAGAAGGATAGCAGGCCAGTCTGTGTTAGAAACAAGGTTGCAAGCATCAACATTGTATGAAGAAATCTGAAGAGAGCAATGTGTGAAGCGTATGTAATGAGCGACGCAAATGTATTTTAACATCGAAGGAGTGACTAAACTTTTGAAGCCAAGATAGATTCCATAGACAGAGTGGTCTGGCACCACATTGTCGCTTATTGGAAGGTCTCTGTTAGGTATCCAACTGTGAGGTGGCAAATGTAAATTGTGAATTTGAAATAAAAGTGGTCCTGCAATGGGTCAAGCTAAACCCTGTGCACATTCAACAGTATTCAATAGCTACTACGAACTGCAATTGGTCTGAGTCCAGCAGAGGGAGGCTAATTGTTTAAGAGGGAGACTAATTGTGTAAGAGGAAGAAGGGAGAGGAAGAAGGATCTGAGGTGAACCAGGGGATCCAGGTGAACTGTGAGTCACCCGAGAAATACATTTCTCTGAATTTTGGATAAGGGGATCTGAGCCCAGAAGAGGAGGATTTAAAGTAACAATTGTGGTATAAAAAGGGACCTGAGCTCGGCTGAGGGGGATCCAGGTGGAATCACCTGAATTGAGTACTTATAAGAGGAACATAACTTTGTGATTTGTTTTTGATAAATCAGGCCCTCTGAATCAATAGACTTTGATGTATTGCAAAAGTCACTGGCGCTAGAGATTTATTTTATTGATTTAGCTGATTTCTCAACTTTACAATATTTTTTATATCAAATTCATAAAATCTATTTAATGATTAATTCATTGTTTACAAAGATGAGTTAGATCTAAATTTAGAATAAGGTTTCCAACAACCAAAACATGATTTCAGACAAATAAAATTTGCAAGCATATTTGTGAACATAATTGAAAAATAATGGTTAGAAAACGTAATTAAAGACATGAAGATGAAGAAGCAACAACATATCAGCAAAGGAACATAAAAATATACAACATGGCAAATCAAGCAAAGACTTTTAGAAGCTTAGTTGTATGGCTAGAATTTCAAGTCTAATACGATTTTTCAAATTCTAAATTAATAACAGATCAGCACCATTTATGTCCATCTGGTAGTTGCAAAGCATTGAGACAGTAAGTTGTTGCTATGCGCATGCTCATGGTGGGTGTTGCGACTATTGTAGCCCACCTGAGTTCTGGTGGGATGCTTGCAATTGTGACCATGTTTTTGGCAAAGAATTTGTTTCTCTCCACAGATAGTTCTATGCAATCCGTGATCAGATGTTCTAATGTTTCTTTGTGTGGTACATTAACACAGAATCCGCAAAAAAACTCATTGTGACTGATCAGTTTCCTTTGGGCCATTAGGTCACGGGTTGGCCATAAACTCAATCATAACCTCAATATAGCAGACAGTATTTGGGGATTTGGGGCCTTACACAAGTATGGTTCAATGGACCTCATTTTCTTTTCACCAAAAAGACGCTGGTCAAAATGTTCATAGGTTAAGCAAGTCGGTCGTGTGTTAATCCAATCTTGTGGAATATCTTTTATTTTTAGCTTTGTTTGGGTCATTGATCAAAGTTTCCAGGTTAATGTCAGCAGTTGCCATTATTTCCACAACATAGTTATACCACCCTTGCACAAAGTGATGTTTAGAAGTGAACATATAGTTGGCAAGTATTGTTAGTAGGGAGTCAAACTTGGAATAGGTCAGACATTTGCAAAATAGGGCACAAAGTTACCATTGATATTTGGCTTGCAGAGAGGTGAGTCCTAACTCGTATCTCAACCAAGATCCCGGAATGCACTGTGGGACATTTAGAATTGCACGCCAATATTTGGCCTCAAGTTTGTTCAAAAAGTTGCATTTCATAATGGTAGTTGCTTCTAACCCATATTACAGTGTAGGAGTAATTTTTTGGTACCAGAAGATGTTTGCTGGCCAGATAGAAAATGTAACACATTTATACAAGATTAGTTTAGTCTGAGATATAGCAGAAGCTTGTTTTACTGATTGTCCGACTTGGACTGGTCGACATTCTACAACCATCATCGACTACATATATTTATCACCAGCCATAACCAGCATATTATTGGAATTCCAAATAATATCTACTAATCAGAGTGATCACTCGATCCTCTCGATAGCAGTTGCGGGAGAGGAAGACCCCGCGCCCTGGCCTCCAGCTCCCCGGATAGTTATTGTGGGCGGGAACACCAGATTAAGAATCAGCAAAGATCTGTTAGCCACCATTCCGCAGGTTTTCCAACAAACGCCACTCCCAGATGATCAGAAAATAAATTATGATTGGGTCCTTCTCCCTTTCCAAAAAAACAAACCTCCCAAAGGGAATTCGATCTACCAACATTACTACAACCAAGAAATAGTAAAAAAAGAAAATTGTTGCGGCAAAACCTGCTTAAATGGAGAAAAGATCCAAACCCGAGAAACCTGGAAAATATCCGGAAAGCAAAACAAGCATACAGAAATTGCAACAAATCGAACGCGATGGCCATGCAGAAAACAGATGGCGAAGCTATGTTGCAAACACTCAGAAATAAGAACTTGAGCTCTCTATGGGATCTGCTAAATAACAATCCCCAGCAGGAACAAGCGATGGTATCTAATGTCACTCAAAAGAATTGGATCGCACATTTTTCTAATCTCTATAAATCGCGGAATAGTGACGAACTTATTAAGATAGCGACAATCTCAAATCAATGGACCATCTCCTGGGAAAAGCATATATTTGCAGAAATGATTGGCAAACTAAATTCTTCCAGAGCACCCAGACCTGATGGGTTATCTAATGCTGTCCTGAAGCGTGATCCGGAGACCTGGGCGAACCTAATGGATCTCATATTAACACTAATAAATATAGTCAAGTTACTACCAACTACTTGGACCAAAGCAGTACTGATTCCAATTTATAAACAGGGCGACAGAGACAATCCGGCCAACTTCAGACCTATTGCCTTGCTAAATCCATTGGAAAAATTGTTTGCATCATATCTGCCATGAAAATTGACCATATGGGCGAAAGCTTCTAACCGTTTGGACAGTCGACAAACCGGCTTTACCCTGAACATAGGAACTAATGTAAACCTTCTAATTTTAAACTTGTTAAAACACGAAGCCATAAGAAACAACATGCCCTTTTAGGCAGCGTTTATAGACTTACATATGGCCTTCGATGCCATAAACAGGTCCATCCTGTGGAACAACTTGCTAAATGGAATTGCCCACTGGAAATTAGCGAATCTATCAAACTATTATATTCCAACACGACAGTTTCGATTAGATTAACAAAATAAGGTACAACTACGGAGGCGATAAGAACCTGGAACTGCCTAAAACAGGGATGCCCTTTAGCAGCGACCCTGTATAATCTGTATACTGCTGATTACTCCCTGAAGATCGACACTGCAAATCTCAATCCACCAAAGATAAATTCAATTCCGATTCCATACTTGATGTATGCTGACGACATCGTACTCCTTGATAAAACTCCATCTGAACTACAGGAGAATTTACATATGACAGAATCATACATGACCAATAACGAACTTCAGATAAATATTAAAAAAAACAAAATCATGGGATTAACCAATTATCATAAATCGTCTTGCCAAAACAGACCAAATTTCACACTGGACACCAAAGTGCTGAACACGGTTACCTCGTTCAAATATCTTGGTGTATTATTAAACCAACAAAAGGAAGAAACAGCCTGGTTGACCAGTCTTGAAGGAAAAATCCAACTGCTGGCACGGCAAGGCGTGATGCTGCATAGACGCTATGGGATGTTCTCTGCAAAACCGATCATAGTGTTTTACCGCCAAAAGGTAATTCCGATCATCACTTATGGTAGCGATGCCATGATTATTGCCAATAAAATAAACTGGCAAAAGCTAGAGGCATTGTTCTGGCGCAAAATGTTCCAGCTTCCAAGGAACTACCCGATGCCCAAAATACGTTTTGAGGTAGCCCTACATTCACTTGCCTCAATAGTACACTGGAAGCAGTTTGATCTCCTTCGTAAGATCATAAATGAAGACACAGTTCCAGCGCTGCAGATACTTAAAATAACCCCACAAGCAAAGCATAATACCAGCTTGAAAGCACGGAAGAATGCGCTGCTTAACCAACTGACAAAAGAAGAAATTACGAAGGAAATGTTGATAAACCGACCACAGGTTGCAAAGATCAAACTTCAGCGCAATGATTGGTCTAGAACAATAGCAGAAAAGGCAGTATACTCAATGAACTTACAATGCCCAATTGACATACGAGCACTGAATGAACTCCCACATTATTTGGAACTTTTTCCAGATCCAGTCATTCGAACCATCTTCATGAAACTACGACTAAACATCCTCCCTACTAGACAAAGACTATCTCAAATTCGAAATATAACAAAGGAGGAAAACCTTTGCCGCTTTTGTAAGAATAAAGAAATAACAGAGTCTCTCATGCATTTAATCATGATATGCCCTGCACTAGCGGACAAGAGAACCCTCTTTGGAGAACTATTCAAGATCTCAGAACAACAAGAACAAGGTGATTCAAGATGGCTAAAACTCCTCCAAGGCAAAAACAATAAGCTGTTATACACAGTTGTACAATTCCTGGACAATATCTTGGAGCTTACACAAATTGCCTAAAGTAATTTTTTGTGTCTCTTGGCCCCTGTTGCTTTTCAGAGGATATGTCATAGTGTTCTAATATGTAAATAATGCAGGCGCTCCTCTCCAGAAAGAACATAGCATGATAACCTGTTCTGAGATGAGAGTTTGCAGCACATGCATTTTGCTCACTGTACCTTTCACAGATGGGAAATATCCATTTGTATATCAGTCTTTGTCCCGCCCACGTGGGCAGTCCAGCACCAAAATGCTACGGCAATTCCTCTCTGAACAAGAGTACCAACACCAATGCCATACATGTGGTTCAGCCTATTTGGGCCTCATCAGTGAGTTGAAGATGTGCCTCTCTGAGCACAGTGAGCAGGGAGTCCACGTCTGGTTGCCCCCAGGTAACTCAGGGCAACCACACTGTGATTATGCAACAGGATGGCCATCGAAAGCCAGACCCAAGTAGATATAGTTCGACACAATTGCAAGATTAACATTTTTAACTTTCCGCTCCATTTTGTTCCTTGCTGTACATTTAGGTGCATACATAACTACCTGAGATTTCTCTATGTTGATAACAAGTTCATTTTCATCAAAGTACTGGGACAGTGCAGAGATTAATTGCTGAAGCCCGGATGGAGTTTTAGAAATTAAGACTAGATCGTCAGCGTACCAGAGAGCATGTACCATGACATTGTTCATTTTAGGTGAATCGGAGACAATGTTCATAAAAGAGAATCTTACATTAATGGATGACGAAGTTAAAGAGGGCTGCAGCAAGTGTGCAGCCTTGCTTCAGCCCTCTTGCAGTGCATATTGCTGATGATAGAAGGCCAGCATAGAAAGTCTAATTTGAACTGATGTACAAGAATGTAGCTGATAAATAATATCTACCAAGCTTGATGGACAATGTGCTTCAATAAGTTTGTCTATTAATTTAACCCTCGACACTCAGTCAAAGGCAGCCTTCAAGTCGATAAAGGCAAAATAGATTGGAACTTTTGTATTGTGTGCTTGTTTTTTCAGTGCATTCAGAGTGAGAAGGTTTACTGCCATTCCGATACCTGCAACAAAACCCGTTTGATTCGGGTCCCGTTGTTTGAACTCATCCATCCATTGATTAAAGTCAAGCAACTCCCAGCGTGCAAAGATTTTACCTGGCGTGTCGAGGAGAGCGATGGGGCAGTAATTAGAAGGCAATCCTCGGTCACCCTTTTTGAAGATGGGAATTATCAAGGATGTTTGCAATGAGTCTGGGATCTTTTGAATTTGTAGAATATGTTGGAAAATAGCATTCAATATGATGGCCCATTGCTTAGGATGTTCTTTTAACAAAAAGTTTGTCAGGCCATCAGGGCCTACTGCCCTGGAACTTGAGGATTTGGTAATGAATTCTTCAATGATCTCTTCTGAGCAGAGTAACTTCCATGCTTAATCTGGTTGTATAATATAGTTGTAAGTTTTGAATTTTTCATCCATGTATAGTGTGGAAAAATGTGTTATCCAGTTAATTTCAGAAACACCATTCGGTTGCGAGTCTTCTTGCTTTTGACCTGATCTTTCATTCAAAAGCAACCAGATTTGTGAGCTGTTCTTCCCCGCAATGGAAGACATGAATGTTCCACTGTCCTTTTGGAACCTGTTTGCCTTATACGAACAAGTCCAATTCTTATATTTACATTTGATGGATTGTCTAGTTTTTTTTTCTTTCCACAATCAGCAATCTTGTATTTGTATTTGTTTTATTTGTATAGCGCGGACCAGGCCCAGGGGCAACCAGGCACATATCTTAGTGGAATATTACATTACAGGTAGTAGTACATTACATTACGGGTGGGGCCTGTCGTAGACAGTGGTCCCAGCAGATTGCAAACAGAGTATACAGTTGACGTTACACATCATAGATGTACAATTGATGTTACACAACATAGATGTACAATTGACATTACAAATCATGGCAGCGAACAAAGCTAGGTCCCAGATGGCCCGTTCAGACAGAAGAGTGGTTGTTAATGGGATGTAGCTAACCAAAGCTTGGCTTGTGTTGGAATTGGTTAAAAGTGGGTAGCGTTCTGATCGTGAGTGGTACAGTGTTCCATAGCTTGGCTGCCAGGACTGGGAATCTAGTGCCACCAGCAGAATGAAGCTTGAATCTAGGGACCGCAAGACCTAGGGTTTGTGCAGATCTGAGTGTTCGTGCTGGAGTATATTGGGTGAATCGCAAGGCTAAGTATGAGGGGGCCTGGTGGTTAACACATTTGTATGTGAGGGCCAGTGCTTTCAAGGAGATTCTTTGGGCGACTAAGAGCCAGTTGAGGTTCTTCCTGGTTTCTGAAATGTGGGCAGATCGGGGGATGTTGAGGGCTGCTCTAATGGCATTGTTTTGGATCGTCTGAAGTTTGTTAAGATTTCCCTGGTTAGTGCCCTGGTACAGTGCATTGCAGTAGTCCAATTTGGACATGACCAGGGTCCTGGCCAGGGTAATGCAATTCTGGGCAGTAAGGAAAGGGCGACAGGCTGAGATCAATTTGCAGGTGTATGCCGATGCAGCGGCCACTGCATTGGTTTGTCTGGTGAGCGTCAAGGAGGCGTCCAGGTGTATACCCAAAGTTTTGGTGTCTTTAGATACTTTAATCAGATTGCCATCAATGTTAAAGGAGCCGAACAGGTGACTCAATTTGTTGAGTCTCTGTTGCGTGCCTAAGATGAGAAGCTCAGTCTTGTCATTGTTGAGGCATACTTCATGCTGGGCCATCCAGGCTTGTATGACAAGGTAGAAGCCATTAAGGGCTTTAGAATCAGAAATGTAGTCACCAGTGATGGGTATGAGTATCTGGGTGTCATCAGCGTAATTCGTGTAGGTGACACCCAGATAGTCAAGCACATCATATAGAGGTTTGGTGAAAACATTGTAGAGAGTTGGGGAAACACGGAACCCTTGCGGGACCCCACAAGGGACTGGTGTGGGAACGGCCGATGCAGGAGGGGAGAAAACTCTCATGTGTCTGTTGTCAAGGAATGACCTGATCCAGTTGGATGCATTGTCAGAGAAATGGGCTGCTGACTTCAGGTGCCGACATAGTATTTGGTGATTGACCAAATCAAAGGCAGCTGATAAGTCCAGTAATAGTAGAAGGGCCAGTTTACCGTTATCTTTAAGGTCCTCAATTTGAGTTTTGAGATCAAGTAAAGCTGTTTTGGTCCCGTGCATAGGTCTGAAGCCAGATTGTCTTGATCCGAGGAGGTTATTGGTTTCTAAGTAGTTCTGAATCTGCAGGTAAGCTGCTCTGTCCAGTATTTTGAGAAGGAATGGTACGGTGGTGATTGGTCTGTAGTTAGTTGGTGTTTCAGGGTCTAGGGTCGTTTTTTTTAGGAGAGGGATAACCCACACGTCCTTTAAGTTGTTGGGTACCGTACCCGTTCGGAATGAGGAGTTAATGAAGGTGGTTATGAAAGGAGCAAGGTCATGTGCTGCTTCCTTGATGATAGATGGTGGGCAGGAGTCACCTTGGCAGTTAGAGGGTTTTAAATTGCGAATGATGTTTTCGACCTCAAGGATGGTGAGTGGGGTGAAGCAAAAAGGGGAGTGAGTAAATGAGGCCATCGGAGTGTGGGACGGTTTAGTCGGGGGGTTGGTGAGTAGGGTGGTTTGTTTGGCATTAATTTTAGATTGCAAGGTGGTGATTTTGTTAAGGAGAGCGTTTTGGATGTTGTTGCACCAGTTACTCTCTTTAGTGCAGGTGTCAGGTGCAGGGGATGGGGATTCCAATTTTTTAAGGATTTAAAGCTAATAGCTCCTTAATATTGGATTCCGCTTGTACGATGCGTTGGTTATAGGTGTCCCTTTTGGCTTGTAGGATTGCTTCCTTGTAGTTGTGGTTGGTGATGATGAGGCGATCTTTGTTAGAGTCACATGGGTGGCTCTTCCAAAATGATTCAGCCTTGCGCTTTTCTTTGCGTAAAGTTCTTAGCTGCGGGGTGAACCAGGAGTTCAAGTGGGCTTGTTGTTTGGCTTTCCGTAATTTGAGCGGTGCTATATTGTCAATGGCTTTGAGCAGTGTTTGATTGAAGGTGTCTACTAGGACTGTGGGGTCGTTATGTTGGGACACGCATTTATTCAGGATGGGAAGGATGAGGGGGAGGAGTTTATCCTTGTTGATGTCTTTTTTATTCTTTGTGGGAATGGCTGGAGCTATCATAGGAGTGGTGTGAGGGATGGTCGCTGGTAAGTGGAAGATGATGATGTGGTGGTCAGACCAGGCACAAGCGTGGTTGAAGCTTATGGATGTGTTGCAGTTAAGGTCAGTAATCCAATCAAAAGTCCTTCCCTTAATATGGGTAGGTTCGTCAATGCGTTGATGGAAGCCTAAATTAGCTAGTGTAGTGGCTACTTCGGAGGCTAAGTGATCCTTGGTGTCGAGAAGGCCCAGGTTAAGGTCACCTAGAAGCAATACCTGAGAGTTTGGTTTGGTATTGACGGTAAGGATGGCCGTGATCTCATCTATGAAGGGGCCAAGTGGTCCTGGAGGTCTATAGATAAGGTTGAGGGTGGCAGTGTTAGTTGAAGATAGAGTGAGTTTCACAGAAAGGGATTCTGCGGAACTAAGCTCAGTGTTGGGGATAATTCTGAGTCTAATGTTATTTCTGTGTATAAATGCGACACCGCCTCCTTTGGATGTTGTTTGACGGTCAGCTCTAATGATAGAGTACCCATTGAGGATAGCAAGTGCAAGGAGTGGGCCGGAGGCTGCGTGTAGCCAGGTTTCGGTAATGGCTATAAAATCGAGGTTTTGAGTGGTGATAAGGTCAGAGATGTCCAACGCGTGGGCGGTAATAGATCTAGCGTTGATGAGGGCACCCTTGAGTTCTTTGGCGGAGAGGGTGCTGTGGGATGATGGTGGCTTCTGTGTGGTAGTGGTGTTATGTGTGTGCTGAGTGCCGGAGGCACCAGGGGCGCAAGGCAATCTGGATCCCAGTCTGAGATTCCTGACTTGGAGCGTGCACGGTTGATTGGGTGTAGGTTTGGTGGCGAAGTGTTGGAGCCATAGGGCAGGGTCATTGAGGTATGGATTACTAATGGCATTGTGGGAGATAAGGGGGTGGAGTGACGCGGGCTGGTCTTAGCAGTGCTAGGAGTGGGGGGACAAAGCAATGTGGCAATGAGGAACCCTATGAAGGTGGCGAGAGTAGGGTGGCTAGCGGATGGCAGTGGCTGCATGTCGTGATCCGTGTCCTGACCGTCTGTGACTCAAAGGCAGAGGTTCAGCTAGTCTGGCAAGGAAGTACATGTGCAAAATGCAATCAATTACTCAATGACTCAAAGGCAGAGGTTCAGCTAGTCTGGCAAGGAAGTACATGTGCAAAATGCAATCAATGACTCAGTGACTCAAAGGCAGAGGTTCAGCTAGTCTGGCAAGGAAGTACATGTGCAACATGCAATCAATGACTCAATGACTCAAAGGCAGAGGTTCAGCTAGTCTGGCAAGGAAGTACATGTGCAAAATGCAATCAATGACTCAATGGGCCTCATTCCGAGGTTGGAGGTAACCATGGAGTAAATAGCTCCATGGTAAGCAACCATGGAGCTATTTACTCCATGGAAATCCGGCATGGTGAATGGAGTAATTACCGGTCCATTCCAAGGTTGGAGGGACCGGTAAGTCCCCATTCACCATACCGGTTCCCCATCCCCATTCCTGCCCCCATAGGGCTCAATGGGAATGGGGAAGGAGTAAATTACGGCACCGTAAATTACAGTGCCGTAATTTACTCCAAGGTCACTTTGCGGGTCCCGTTATTTACTCCTGCTAAAAGCAGGAGGTAAAGAGGGACCCGCAAAGGGAACTCGGAATACGGAGGTAAGTGTTAACGGTCACCGTTGCCATTAACGGTGACCGTTAACCCTTACCTCCAGCCTCGGAATGAGGCCCAATGACTCAAAGGCAGAGGTTCAGCTAGTCTGGCAAGGAAGTACATTTGCAAAATGCAATCAATGACTCAGTGACTCAAAGGCAGAGGTTCAGCTAGTCTGGCAAGGAAGTACATGTGCAAAATGCAATCAATGACTCAATGACTCAAGGGCAGAGGTTCAGCTAGTCTAACTGGGTGAGTACAGCAAGTGGTGAGTGATTGGGATAGCGACATACGCTATGCGAATACTGCACAGGGAGACTGTTGAGCGTAAATAAGAGCCTTTAGAAGAGGCATTGAATCGTAATGTTAATAGACAATAAACAAGTGATACTAAATTGGTGAGTACGCTCCAAGCGAAGAGAGGTGAGTGACCTTAGTAAACAGTCTGGGCAAGAGGAGCGACAACAAGGTGACTTCTACCATATTAGGTACAAGTAGGTTAGTGTAGCAAAGTGTCTTACCGCCTTTCTTGTTATGCGATCAAGTTCCATACGTGTTCTGTACAACAATGGTACGAAAGGCGTGACGATAGGGTGCTGCTGCAGAGCAGTGTCCAGCGCCGTAGCGGACAGGGGCAGACAGGAGGGGCCTTTGGCTCACGGGCCTTAGGCTGCTAGTGCCGGCTTCCGCCTCTGGTTTTTTGGGGCGATAGATATGTTGATGTGGTTGCTAGGCAACCGAGATGAGCATCGTGATGATGATCCTCATGGCGGCCATCTTGTGGCCGATATCCTCGGGCTGCTACGGCAGATATTTCGTGCAAAAAGGTGCAGAGGTGCACAATGCAGGCAGGTGCAGGCACTCAGTAGTGCCAGTTGCAATTCAGGCAAGTCGGGGAGATGGGAGTTTGTGTCCCAGCTGCTCCGGCAGCGTGGGAGCGACGTCGGGCCTCGGCGCGAGATGGCGAGATGAAGGTGCAGGGCTCCTGCAGGGCTCCTGCCCGGATAAAGAGTGGGCTGAGGGGCAGACAGAAGGGGCCTTTGGCTCACGGGCCTTAGGCTGCTAGGGCCGGCTTCCGCCTCCGTTTTTTCGGGGCGATAGATATGTTGATGTGGTTGATCTATTGACAGCTCTCAGTGCCTTCCTCTTGTTTATTTTCATTTGTTGAAGTTGGGGATCATAGGTGTGGCAATTGGTCTTTGTTTGGGCATTTTGCAGATTAATTTGTTTCTTGGTTCTAAATGGATCTAGTGTGCCTACATAGGACTTGCAGCCTATGTTAGCTTGATGATTTTGTATGGCCGCTATCAGCAATTGTAGTTTGTCAGGTGGCCACCAGAAACAAGTTTTTGCATTATTGATGACTAAGTTTCTTGGCATCCGTTTGTGTCGATTGATAAGAGGATCACTCCAAGGCCAAGTTAAAGTTAGCACATGGTGATCACTAGTAACCTCTTTTAGAATTTCAAATTGTGCCGCTCGCATAAAAAGATTATCTGAGAGGAATATGTAGTCGATGATGCTTTTCGATTTTCCTCTCTCCCATGTTGGTTGGGGCGGAATATCTTCGGGCAATGAACCATTAGTCATTCAGTAACATCTGTCTTCCATAAAGTTTTTCAAACATTTGATACCTTGAAAGTCAGTCTTTTTAGCAGTATTCATGCTTTTAAGGTTGAAATCACACACTATTATCGTTGACATGATGTTATCTGTTTTGGCTATTGTTTCCATTAAGGTGGACAGTTCTTTGTAGAAAACATTATCAGCAATTGCTGCTGGGTTTTTATACAGATTGATCAATGCCAGATCTTGCTTTCCATTTGAGATTTTAGCCAGCTGTAAGAACTTGTTTGGTGACATCCAAGGTTGTAGCACACATCCTGCACTTATTTTAACTGCTACTAGTAGTCCCGCCATAGGTCTATCATTAGTTGCAGGTATTGCTGGTATCAAGGAGATTTCATGGTCATCCCATATTGGTGGATTTATCATCCATGTTTCCTGGAGTGCTATAATGTCAAATTAATTGAGATCTTTGTTTGGGATTGATTGCAGGTGACTATTCCCTCTAGTGTTCCAGCTTAGTAGAGTGGCAGTGGATTTGTGTACATCTAGTAATGGTTATAATTGTTGGGAGTGATCACAGAACGCGCAATTGTAGTTTTGTTGAATCTTTTGTTTTGGTTGGATCTGATTTTCCTCAAATCTGTGTTCATTGGGCTGCTGTCCTAAACGTTCCAGCTCCTGGGCTAATAGGAAGCCCATTTCAAACAGGATCATCTTAGCCTTCCAAATTTTGTTCATCACTAAGCCTGATTTGATCCATAAACGTACCACTGATAGATTGTTATCGCAGAGAAATTCGACCTGATCAAAATCAGCAGATGAAACATCTTCTAATTGATGTACTTCATTGAAAATATTTAAAATACTGCTTCTGCACAGGTCATCCTTTGCGTGTGGAAATTCTTGACATTTAAGTATCAGAGTGTGATGGTTTTCAAAGTTTCTTATTTTTTGTTCATTCTTGAGAATTTTCAAAGTGTCATCTCGTCTTGAATTCTCCTGTGTTTCTTTTCCCCATCATATTCAATTTGTTAGGATCTCCAGCTGTATTTGTGTAATTGGTGGTCCTCTTCAAGTTGGGTTGTTGCTGTAATTGCTGATGACTTGTGCAGTAGTTCATATGTCGTTTGTGTCGGAAAATGTCTCTGATCCCCTTCACTACTTGCTTGCAATTTTCCCACAGATGTGCATTGAGAGTAAATTGATAGTGGAACCTCCATTAATCGTTGTCGCAAGTAGGCATCAACAGCTATTTTAATTTGTTGAACTGGATCATCTACTGTTAGTTGTGCTTGTGAACCTGCCAGTGTATTAATCGCAGGAGTTATTACTTGCAGACTCAGTGCCTGAGGAGGTATTACCTGTATGCTTGGACTTTGAGATGATGTCAAAATATTAGTGGTAGATATTACTCGTTGTGTGCTCCTTGTTTGAGGTGGTGGTACATTTGTTTTTGGATCATTCGGTAATTCGTTGGCTACATTGTCAACCATTTCTACTAGCTGGTCCAATGGCGGATGTGCTGGGGACAAAATGTTTGCCGTTGATGGCTCTTTAGGCTCAGGTCTGTTCTTGGAATTTAGCAAGATATCATTCTCTGATGTGGTCAGTTTTCAAATTGCATCGGATTGATTAAGTACTAGTGCTGGTTGTGTAGATTCTACTACCAATATACTAGCTTTACCTTTCACATTTGTCTTTGCCTTTGGAATGTTCTGGTATGGCTTTGACATTAAGTGTCTTGGACGACTCTTAGCAGGCAGATGTTGCTGGAACACATCATAATTTTCTTTATTCGATGGTAGTGATATGACAATTGGTTCTTTATCTAGACTGATCCATGAAGAGTCTAGTACGGTTACTGCATCCTCACTGCCCTCTACCAGACAGATTATGTGCGTAAATATTGGTAAAGCAGATTGGGTTGACTCCTGTACTCTGTCTTGTGAAAACTGAACATTCGACGAAGATTTGGCGCTTGATTGAATAGCTGGGTTTGTAGAAGTAAAGGTTCCAGAGTTTTTGTCCATCCATTCAACTAATCTTTGAATTTGGATTGATTGAGCATTTAACTTTGTCTCTAGCGATTCAAAGAGCTTGTATAAGCTTTTAATTGTTGTGCTTAACATATTTAAGGTTACCTCCATTAATCCAGTAGTGGATTGTGTTGGTGTATTCTCTATGGGAGCTCGTCCTCGTCTTGGAGTAGGTTGTAAGTATGAGGCAGCACTGGAAATGCTGGAGTCCATAGAACATCGTGCCATGTAGTCCGGAGAGATGTTAGAGGAGGTCGTAATGTTTCTTGCGCTAGCGTGAATTGATACATTTGTAAATACTTTGTCGCTTTCTGTAATTTCTTCCAAACTCGATGGTTGTACCTCTGGGTTTTTATCAGCAATTTTGCAGCTTGTTTTAAAGTGATATCCGATATGGCTTGGTTTGGATTTTGCAGAGTTGTTTCCTCTTTTGATTGTGGCACCAGTTGTGAATCACCAACACACTTTTCTATGTCTGTTATGCTTCCCACAGGATTCAGCATTGGTTCTGTATTTTGGGAGCTTGTTTTAACATTGCCATTGATTGAATTGGCAGCAGGTGCTACCGTGTTTAGAACTTCTTTGTTTGGAGTCTCATTTTCGTTCGGCTTAGCACAAAACAACCTGATGTCCTTAGTAGTGGTCAGCAGTCGAGGAATAGGTGTTAATGTTATTGATTTGCGGGATGGCGCCCGTTTTGTTTTTGTTAGTTTTTTAGACTGGTTGGCTACAGGGGTCAGTGCTAATGCTGTTTGCCCTGGCATATTTGTTTTGAGAGTGTATACTTGCATTTGTGGTTTGGCTAAAAGCCACTCAGTATTTTTTTTGTATTTTTGTCATGCACCATGCTGAGTCAAAGCAAGAATAGGTGTTTGTTAGGTAACTGAACTCCTACTTGCTGCTTCATCAGTTCGAGACCATACACTTTAGAGAAATTGAAATAATAGTCCTTGTATCAGCACTGCAGTATTCACCTGCTGGGTGTTGAAGTCCACGTAGTACAAAACAGTGAAATGCAAGTCCTGGTAAGCGCAGAAGAGAAAAAGCAGTCCTTTTGGATCTTGCAATGCAGAGAGTGAGCGGACAAGCGGTACTTGAGGGTACTTGCTGCGGTGCGCGCGTGTGATGTGCGCAGCCTCCCTGATTTATACATGCCTTCTAGGGGGTGTGTCACAAAGCCTGCTGGGTGTTGAAGTCCACGCAGTACAAAACAGTGAAATGCAAGTCCTGGTAAGCGCGGAAGAGAAAAAGCAGTCCTTTTGGATCTTGCAACGCAGAGAGTGAGCAGCCAAGCGGTACTTGAGGGTACTTGCTGCGGTGGCGCTAGAGCTTGTTCACACAGGAACTAACCTTGCATAACTGGTCTGGGTCTTGTAGTCCGCTGTAATAAGCCAAGGGTTTATGGCCTAGTGATGGTTTCTGTGCCAGGACCGCTGTATATCACCTGCCCTTCTGAATGCCAGAATAGATGATGGGTTGCCAAGACTGGAGCATTGCTGATCGCTGCCTTGAGTTCCTGAAAGCAGGTCACCATCTCTGTGGACCATTCCATCAGACCCTTAACATTCTGTGCTCCCTTAAATCCTTGCAGTAAGGGCCTTGTGTAACTATAGTAGTCAAAAATCCATGATGTACAGAGTCCCAAGAGCTGCTGCATTTGTTTCACTTTGACTGGCTGGGGCGTATTCTGAACTGCAGTGTCTCTCTCGGGTATTACTTTTATTCCTGCAGGTTATATCACTTGTCCCAAATATACTACCTCTGTCTGGCAGTATTGAAATTTTTGTTTGTCCACCTTGTACCCCTTCTCCATAAGCAGGGTGAAGAGGGTCATTGAATCCTCTCGACACTGCTCTTCTGAAGTGCTACGGACTAGTACATCATCCACGTACTGGATTATTGTACTGGACACATGTAAATTCCCCAAATCCATCTGAACCACCCTATTAAAAAAACTCAGTGATTCCCAGTACCCCTGGGTCAACCTTGTGTGCTGAAATCTCTAACCACGATATTTAAATACTGTGAGGTGCTGAGAATCAGGTGGAAGGAGATAGAGAAAAATGCATTTTTAAATCGATCACAGTAAAATAGTTTGACCCAGTAGGGACATTACAGAGAATGGTGGCAGGATTTGGTACCACCGAGAACTCTGACTCAAGAATGTTATTTATAGGACGTAAATCCTGAACTATCCTCCAACTGGACCCCTTTGCTTTCTTCACAGGATAGATGGCTGTGTTGCATGGGGATGCAGAAGGTTGTATTGTGCCTTGCTTCAAAAACACCAGAATGGCCTCATAAATCCCTTTGTCAGCCTCTCTAGACATGCTGTATTGCCTGACACATGGCAATATCGCACCAGGTTTCAATTTTATCCATACTGCTCCAAAACTCTTTAACAGCCCCACATCAAGAGGATTGTTGGTCCACAAGTGGTCCGGCACATTCTCTAAATCCTCCTTCCAATATGGAGATGCATTTCTAACAAAGATCAATGTCTGTGGTACCTCCCTTTGTTCTTTCACTATCTGGCAAGGCAACCCAATCTCGAAATCCATCCCATCTGTGTCTTCGGCATCCTCTTACAATTGTTAGTCAGACACGTCCCTTAGTGATAACGTCAGTTTGATGCACAAAACTGTGCACCACTCTCTGCTTTCCTCATAAGTGCCTGAGAGAACCACACTGCCTTCTTGATGGCCTCTGCTTCCAGGAGAATCGTGACAATGGAGCCTGGTGTTACCTCCTGCGACTCAGTGGGCCAAAACAAAAATGTAATCGGTATCCACCACGTATGATCTCTGATTCCCGGGACCCACATCAAAACAAACTTTACTCCATAAAGAAACAAAGCTGAAGGTACCAGGGCTACCCCTGTCACGCTGTCATCATACCATGCCTGTGAAAGCGCTGCCTCTCTCACCGGATGCAAACCTGAGTTCAAACATAGTATACATTCCTCCATGAAGTCGATCGACATGTTGAGGAGTACTGAAGAGATATCTGCCCAAGAGATTTGCCGTGGTATCTGTACAATACAACAAGGCAGCAGATATATGTTGTGTACCTACTTTAATACGTAGCTCCTCTGTGTAAGGAACTGACAGGGTAGCCCCAAAGAAATCATGTGTGTCCATCATTTTGCCTGACAAGTGGAACTCATGTTTCTTGATGCAAGATTTAGTAGCCCCTATATCGACCATAAATGAAAACGTTCAGTCACCTACCTTTACCCCTTCTGGGGTTCTGTCACGACCCTCAACCAAAACCCCCTCTGGCAAACCCATTAGCTAGGTGGAGTCAGGACTCGGGCCTCTAGACCCTGGCATCCTCTTCAAAAGCCCTCATGTAAAAACATCATTCAGTATATTCAGTCCTGCGTTGTCTGCGCACAAAATAAATCACAGAAACAAAAACCATCTGGTCTCCGACAACCATTGGACATTCCTCCAGTTCCATGGCACACTCTTTCCCTTGACTTCATCACTGATCTACCTCCAAACCAAGGGTTCAACACCATCCTCGTAGTTGTGGACTTATTCTCGAAGATGACCCATTTTATTCCTCTCAAAGGCCTACCAGACGCAGCCACTTTAGCAAATGTGTTCCTGAAGGGCGTGGTTAAGCTACATGGTTGTTTGTTTGGGAGACCCAAATCTAACTCTGGGGGCAGAAGTTGAATTTAGAAGTGCGACCAATAGCTTCCAGGTGAAAGTTGGACAAAAATGGGGCAGACAGGAGTGCATGCGTGGGGCAGACAGGAGTGCATGCGTGGGGCAGGCAGGAGTGCATGCGTGGGGCAGACAGGAGTGCATGCGTGGGGCAGACAGGAGTGCGTGCCTGGGGCAGACAGGAGTGCGTGCGTGGGGCAGACAGGAGTGCGCGCGTGGGGCAGACAGGAGTGCATGTGTGGGGCTGGAATGCATGAGTGCGTGGGGCAGACAGCAGTGCATGCGTGGGGCTGGAATGCATGAGTGCGTGGGGCAGACAGGAGTGCGCAGGGCGGGCTGGAATGCATGAGTGCATGAAGCAGACAGGAGTGCGCAGGGCGGGCTGGAATGCATGAGTGCATGGAGCAGACAGGAGTGCGCAGGGCGGGCTGGAATGCATGAGTGTGTGGAGATGACAGGAGTGCGCAGGGCGGGCTGGAATGCATGAGTGCGTGGAGCAGTCCGGAGTGTATGGAGTGGATAGGAGTGCATGCAACAGACTGGAGCGCATAGAATTGAGTGACATATATAGTATGGTTTGGAATGCACAGATCGTTTGAAAGAGCATAGAACCCATCATATCACACCACCACCCTTACTCTCTCATTACATCACCACTCAACTAGAACACAGAGATACTATTACACCATTCGGTATAACTGTTCTCATATCAACATCCGCCGCTCACTCCACATCATTCTAAGTAAACACTGCTGTTACACACCTCCCAGCCAGGCGTTCTCCTCAGGCCTAACGCAGCCACATCCGGTCTGGATAAATCCTGCCAGAATGAACACATACTCCTGCTCTCTCAACCACCACACCTACTGCAAAGAAGCAGCTATTACACAAATACCGCACAAGCTGCACACATACCTGGTGCCCACACGCATTTTTTGACTCCCTCTACTCTCTCTACTGATCTGAACTTCGGTTCCCAAGGGCGTTCAACCTACCAGCGCCTAAAGACCATACCAATGGTATATAAGGAGCTATATAAATGCAAAATAACATAACATAACATAACATTCAGTTCTGGTCTCTGATCGAGGCAGCCAGTTTGTTTCAAACTTCTGGAAAAAATGTTGTGCAATGGCACAGACCGACGTTCGGCTGTCTACCAGTCACCATCCCCAAACGGACGGCCAAACCGAGAGAACCAATGAGATACTCGAGCAATATTTACGGTGCACGCTGCACCACGAACAAAGGAATTGGAAAGACCTACTATGGATAGCCGAATATGCATATAACAATTCTTTGCATTCAAGCATGGGACAAATGCCCTTCTATACCCTTTATGGCAGACATCCACATACCTCTGAACTAGACCTTGCAGCCAGCTTGGAAATGCCAGCGGTAAAGACTCTACACACAACCATTACTCAGGCTTTCAAAAGGGGAAAGGAACACCTTATTAATGCCAAAGAAAAACAAAAGAGATTTGCCGACCAACACCGGAAAAAGGCCCCTGATTATCAAGTAGGAGACAAAGTTTGGTTAGCCGCTAAATTCGTACCCATCAAGGAAACCCTGACCTTTCATCCCAGGTTCTTAGGACCCTATACTATTAAGGCAATTATTAACCCAGGAGCCGTGAAACTGGATTTACCACCTAATCTACACATCCACCCGGTATTCCATGTGTCCCTCCTGAAAACAATGCAACCCAGCACACGGATTGGGACACCACCTAAGCCCATACTTGTTGACGGAGAACCAGAATTCGAAGTCAAAGATATCTTGGACTCTAAATACTCTAGTACCAAGCTATATTATCTCGTCAATCGGAAAGGATTTGGACCACAAGATAGATCCTGGGAGCCCAGTGAGAATGTCCATGCACCACGTCTAATCAGGAAATTCCATCGGAACTTCCCAACCAAACCTGGGCCAGACAGAAGGAACAACATGGGAGGGGCCTTAGGGGGAGTGCTGTCATGACCCTTGGCCAAAACCCCCTCTGGCAAACCCATTGGCCAGGTGGAGTCAGGACTCAGGCCTCTAGAGCCTGGCATCCTCTTCAAAAGCCCTCATGGCTTGGGAACTACTTTATTGTATTGTCAGCCAACATGGAGGCATCCACATAGCTTGGTTCCTAAGAACCAAGCTATGCGGTCTAGTGTTTTGGGTGTGGTAGCCTAGGGACTACTTCACCTGGACTATTTAGTTGGGGCTATTTAAACCACACCCGAGCAAGACAACATGCTTTGCGTTACTTTGCAGCTTGCAACGTGACGCTCACCGTGTCCAACTATTCCCTCGAACCTCAGAGAAGCAGAACCTGCAAGGAGACAAAAGGAACATCATTAGCAGCAGCATCTTGCCTGCAGTCTTCATCTTTAAACACTCACAGCTACTGAGAACAGCTTCCTCGAATCTGCACGCCTCCCGGACAGAACGACCTGAAAGAGGAAGATAGAGGCAACATTAAAGAAATCAGTAGAGACATTTACAAATTATGAACTGCTCAAAAGGCTTACCTGGCTGGTCGCCTCTCGGCTGGCACCACTTTGGACATTCCACTCGCGCTGAAGAACACTGCGACCTACAAGGAAGGAAAACACAGGTTAGCAAAGGCAAGACTTCGCAGCGCTGCGCATATCGCTTACTTACCGCATCATAGTGCTCTTAATGCGCCATCATTTACCAGCGGGGCTCAACCAAGCCAGTTCGCCGCGCTGATGCTCCCCATACCTAAAGGAGAAAAAAGAGACATTTTAAACAAAGGAAGGCATGCAGGATAGCAACAAAACTAAAGAACAGCAATAAGACCTACCTGAACAATATCAAACGGGCCAGCGTCAGTGAAGTAAGTGGACCGCGCTCGCCCATGAAAGACAACGCGCCCCTGCAAATAAGGCAGGACGGAGAGCACGCCTAATTCTACCACAAGGTGGGGAGGGGGACTTAAATCATATGGGGGTGGAGGGAGGATACTTACCCCAGTCAGCCAGTCTTGAACACAGTCCTCTTGTATTTTCAGGCAGAACCTTCCCCGCAGACCACATCAGGGCAAAGCTGAGAAGCATACCAGCGAGTAATCCGGCTGGGTGGCGTCCCTGTGGATACGAGGTGTGCGTAACAGAACGCTAAACCTACCATAACAAATCCACCTGGGTGCCATGGAGACATCAGAAATGGAACAATTGGCCCAATTACTAGGAGAGCTTTGTGCTGAGGTTCATTCTGCTCGACAAGAGACTAATGCCCTCCGTAGAGACCTAATAGTGACCAAAAAACGCACTGAAGAGATTAGCAGGCAATACTTGCAATCACAGGCAGGACAGACGCCTCTACCTGGAAGAAATCCAACGATGCAAAACCCCGCCATACCACCCACTCCGGTACAGATCACGTTACCTGGAACAGTGCCCCTAGCAGCACCAGAAAGGTTCTCAGGCAACCCACGGAAGTATGCGGCATTCATCAATCAGTGCCGCCTTCATTTTCTTCGTAGGCCTGGAGCATTTCCAAACAACCAAGCTCGGGTAGCTTTTGTCTTATCATACCTGAGTGGTAGTGCAGCAGACTGGTTGGTGCCGTTGGTAACCCATGACGATCCTCTATTACATGACTTTGGGGGTTCCAGAGAGAAATGGAAAAACGTTTTCCTCGCCATACCCAGGAACAAGCAGTAGACAATGAACTCTTGTCTCCCCGACAGGGGAATCAGGACTTGTTAACGTACATTGCTACCTTCAACAGACTGTTTGCCGAAGCTAGGTGGCCAGAAAACAAAAGAACCACGTTATTCCATCGAGGCTTGCGAGGCGAATTAAAGGACGTCGTAGCCCAGGTGGTTGATCCACCCAGAGACTGTGCAGAATTCATAAATCTGGTCGTGCAGCTAGACCACCAGTTGCAGGACCGAAAGGCAGACCGGTCTAAGACGGACCCTCGGACCGTGTGTGTTCGACCAAGGGAAAACACACCCCGTGTACCTGAACATGCTGTAGAACCCATGCAGATTGGAGGGATACGGCCTCCATTAACAAAACAAGAGCAGGACAAAAGAAGACAACAGCAGCTTTGTTTGTATTGTGGGAAATAAGGACATTTCCTGAAGGACTGTCCAGTAAAACCCCCAAGAAGAACAGTTGGGGCCACAGAGAAGGATGAAGCTAAGGAATCAGAAAACTACCAAGCTCGACAAATGTAGAGTTCAGTTTGTCGAGTGAGACGAAAGAGTTTCTGACCTCGCACTTTGCAATACCAGTGATCTTAATTAACCACCAACAGTCATCAAGAATGCATGCCGTTGAAGCATAGATCGATAGCGGAGCAGTTGGAAATTATATTGATCAAGATCTGGAAGCAGAGATGGGGTTTCCTTTGTGTTCTAAGCCAACTATGGACAAGGTAACCACCGTGGATGGGACAGAAATCGCTTCCGGACCAGTAACCCAGTGCACAGCCGGGGTAACCTTGCTGTGCCAGGACGGACATCGGGAGTCTATTTCATTCGATCTCATCAAGGCACCTCAGTTTAGGCTAATACTAGGATGCCATGGTTGCTTGCTCCTAACCCTTTGATAGACTGGCAGGCACGAACAGTAACCTTCCCCGGTGACTGCTCCCCTGCCTGCTATTACCAAGAGGAGAAACCCGACGTCTGTATCCCCATGACTCCCGGAGCGACAGTATCAACCCTGGGAGCAACTAATACCATGCCAAGTGAATACCATGATTTCCGTGATGTTTTCCGAAAGGACCAAGCCAATACATTGCCACCGCACAGGCCCTATGACTGTCAGATCGACCTAGTTCCTGGTGCACAAATCCCTTGCGGCAGGATCTACGCTCTCACAGAACCAGAAAACCTTCATTTGAAATCCTATTTAGACCAGTACCTTGTAACAGATTTATCTGTCCTTCGAAGTCCCCCGCAGCCAGTCCTTTGTTCTTCATACTGAAAAAGGAAGGAGACTTGAGAACCTGTATTGACTACCGCACATTGAACCAGATCACCGTGAAGAACCACTACCAAGGGAACCACTACCAAGGGAACCCGGACCTTTCATCCCAGATTCTTAGGACCCTATACCATTAAGGCAATTATCAACCCAGCCATGAAACTGGATTTACCACCTAATCTAGACATCCATCCGGTATTCCATGTGTCCCTCCTGAAACCAATGCAACCCGGCACACGGATTCCGACACCACCTAAGCCCATACTTGTTGACGGAGAACCAGAATTCGAAGTCAAAGATAACTTGGACTCTAAATACTCTAGGACCAAGCTATATTATCTCGTCGATTGGAAAGGATTTGGACCGCAGTGAGAATATCCATGCACCACGTCTAATCAGGAAATTCCATCGGAACTTCCCAACCAAACCTGGGCCAGACAGAAGGAACACCATGGGAGGGGCCTTAGGGGGGAGTGCTGTCACGACCCTCGCACAAAACCCCCTCTAGCAAACCCATTGGCCAGGTGGAGTCAGGACTCGGGCCTCTAGAGCCTGGAATCCTCTTCAAAAGCCCTCATGGGGCCATTCCTGGCGCCTATGGCGCCAGGCTCATACACCATGAAAAACAATGTGCTTGGGAACTACTTTATTGTATTGTCAGCCAACATGGAGGCATCCACATAGCTTGGTTCCTAAGAACCAAGCTATGCGGTCTAGTGTTTTGGGTGTGGCAGGCCTGGAACTACTTTCCCTGGTACTACTTTAGCTGGGCTATATAAACCACACCCTGACTGCAGAACATGCTTCGTGTTACTTTGCAGCTTGCAACGTGACGCTCACCGTGTCCAGCTATTTCCTCGAACCTCAGAGAAGCAGAACCTGCAAAGAGACAAAAGGAACATCATTAGCAGCAGCATCTTACCTGCAGTCTTCATCTTTAAACACTCGCAGCTTCTGAGAACAGCTTCCTCGAATCTGAACGCCTCCCGGACAGAACAACCTGAAAGAGGAAGATAGAGGCAACATTAAAGAAAGCAGTAGAGACATTTACAAATTACGAACTGCTCAAAAGGCTTACCTGGCTGGGCGCCTCTCGGCAGGCACCACTCCGTACATTCCACTTGCGCTGAAGAACACCGCGACCTACAAGGAAGGAAAACACAGGTTAGCAAAGGCAAGACTTTGCAGTGCTGCGCATAGCGCCTACTTACCGCATCATAGCGCTCTTAATGCACCATAATTTACCAGCGGGACTCCGCCAAGCCAGTTCACTGCGCTGAAGCTCCGCATACCTAAGGGAGAAAAAAGAGACATTTTAAACAAAGAAAGGCATGCAGGATAGCAACAAAACTAAAGAACAGCAATAAGACCTACCTGAACAATATCAAACGGGCCAGTGTCATTGAAGTAACTGGACCGCACTCGCCCATGAAAGACAATGCGCCTCTGCAAAAAGGCAGGACGAAGAGCACGCCTAATTCTACCACAAGGTGAGGAGAGGGCACCAGAGGGACTGAAATCATACAGGGGTGGAGGGAGGATACTTACCCCAGTCGGCCAGTCTTGAACCCAGTCCTCCTGTATTTTCAGGCAGAACCTTCCCCGCAGACCACATCAGGGCAAAGCTGAGAAGCATACCAGCGAGTAACCCGGCTGGGTGGCGTCCTTGTGGATAACAGGTGAGCGTAACAGGTTCCTCTTCCAGATCAGCAGGAACAGACAGGATTGGACACATCTGAGATCTCTGTGGGCTGTCCTTATCCGGATACATGTGAGCACCGGGGAGCAGGAAGTGATTTCCTCCAAATACACTTAGTCCAGTATAGTAAGTGAACGTTCCTTGTGGTAAAGGATTTTTCTTTCATGCCTGTACCAATGCCTGTGCTTGCATAGTTGGTTGAAACTTATAGATCTATGCAGCCCCAGGCACCGGGTTCTTTTCAACCCGTACTTGCTGTGATTGCTTTGAACCTGGGGCATATGGCATGGTCGGGGGCTGCATTTGCTTGACTCCTACTTTGAAATACTGTTACCTGTTTTGAATATCTGGTTTCACGTGTCACATTCTCCCAAAACAACCAACACTGGATCCCATACAGTCCTCCATATTTACCTCCCATAGTCCCATTAAACCAATGCCCCATTCCTCTGAACCTGCCAAATTACCTCTCATTTGCCTGTAAGCGGAAGCATACCCGGCCTTCCAACCTTGTGCCATATCTGATTCAATGTGTCCCTGTTGTCCCGATTGTCCGCGTTGTCCCTCTGTGGAGATGGTAATCACTGCTCCTTCCAAACAGATCTTCGCTAGATTTTTCTGAACAAGCTTGGCCTCTGCCTTTTGTGCCTGCTCTGTGCTCTCTTTTTCCCTTTCTTGCCTCCTCTTAGAAAAATGCACAATGTGTGCCTGAATTTCTGGCCAACCCTTGGCCTCCATTGCCACTTACCTTATCCAGATCATGACGGGCTTCTTTAGGGAGGCCCTTTTTCAACATGTGATAAAAAATAGCCACATTCTGCTCCCATGCTTCTCCCATCTCTGCCCTCCACATATCCTGAATTAACTTGGTATGTGTGGTATGATCATCATCCAATTTCATTGTATTTTCCAAAATAGAGTTTATATCCGGCTGTATCTAAACTCATGCGTAAAAAGGGATGGATGTGCCAGGGGGCCACCGGTAAATTGGGAAATTACTCACAGACCTTCGACACAGTCCAGACCAAACTTTGGAAGTCTAGCCCACTTTGCTCGTAGTTGTTAATCATGCATTTTCAGGATGCTCTGGCTCTCAGCGGCTACGGGACGGGATGATCGTCCGTGGCAGGACAGTAGCCCTTACTCAGCTCTAGATGAAAGGAGAAGGATTGTTCTGGTGTAGCAGATCTCAAAACATGGTAGGCAAGAACGGCAGGAACATTCAGCGATGGTCACCACAGTGGGGCGACGCAAGGACTGCAAATGCTCATGGCATGGCGCATTCTCATAAATCGCGACCCACAGGAGCTAGGACAACAAAATCTGACGGGAGGGTTCCAGGACCACAAGCTAGCGATTCCCAGAGTCTGGAGTCTGAAATTAGGATGGCGGTAATCCTGTGCGATACCCTGGGTCCAAGCTGGTCAGTTCACTGGATGGCCCAGGAACACTTCCGAAGAGGCTCTTTGCGAGCGTAAGTAGGAGATGCGAGAATAGTTGTTCCCACCACTTCAAAGGGATGAATTGCCCTTGCAGGCCTTCTTGGTTCAATGAAGAAACAGGGGTCTGATGGAACAACTGCGGGTTCACGGTGCCAAACCTTCCTAGCACATCACCGGTGGTTCCTCAAGTCTGTTTTCTTGTTAAGGATACTTGGCTCCTTATGAGGTTCAGCGTAAGCCTCAGTAGATCGACCTGGAATGGATGCAGAGCCCCTTCTCTTATCCAAGATTCGGTTTGAGCTCAAATCTCAGATAGCCAATTGAAGATCTGCTCACTTGCATGCATGCTATACGTTGGCCAATCATTGCCCAGGGTGGTTCTAGTCATTCATGGCTACCAGAAATAATGGCACCTGTAGTGTGGATTGGAACCAGACAGTGCCAACCCTCTTCCTGGGCATTAGCACATGTGACATGCAGGAGACAGCGAAAGATGCGGTAATCGCGGGAGGCTGCATGCCCAAATAAGGAATACCAGGGTCTATCAACCTGGGGGAAGACAAAGGGACAAATGGCCAAAGGACAGAACAAAAGACTTTGTGGCATGGCCATTTTTGGCACTGGCCACAGTCTTGCACCAAACACAGTAAATGCGGTATGGTCCATAAAAACAAAGTAAAAATACTTTAAAAGTAAACTGCTGCCTCCATTTCATCCTAGGCCCACTTGTACAAACACCAAAATATTCTAAGAGTGTGGCTAGGACTGAAAATAAATAAAAGGACCCCTATGTGCGGTACTTTAAGGTACTTGGCACATAGATAAAGAGTTACCAAGAAATGGCAACAAAGTCTAAGACTATCTGAAACATAGTTTCCCAGTAATGACAGCCTGACGGAAATGTCAGTTTCCCCATAACAAATGAGCGAAAGCCCATAAGAGTGCAGCTGAAGGCTGTGCTCCACTGGAAAAAGCCAAGTTAGGTAAGCCAAAAAAAAGTTTGGGGGGTTCACAAATGGAGGGAAAATTGCACCTAAGGTAAATCTTACACTCACCCTTCCCAGGACAGGGGGACATAATCCACCCTTGGATGAGTTCATGTTCAGGTCGACTAAACATTCTGGACAACTGTAAGGAAGGCATGGTAACAACAGTAAAACAGACACAAGTGACCACAGTTCAAGGGTTTTTATTGAACTTTTCGTAAGGGTGTAGAAAATACCTATCTAAACCTAAATCTACAGATGGGAGCAAGCTACGTCCATAAAATAATAATAATGCAGTCCTAGTGGAGTCTTGCCAAAATAAAAGGGCCTATACTAAAAAAAACTATTGCCAATCCTTACTGCTAATTTACAAATATTGTGCGTAATGTTCATGAAATAGAAATAAGTGTTCTTAAAATAACATGTCAGGATGATCGGGCCCTTGACCCCCCTTCCCCACGTTTTCAGCCGGGGCAAAGCGGTTTGATCGAGATAATCACCAAGTCTGTCTTCTTTGACATGAGGATACAGTGATTTCCTTCTTACAAGTATACAGCACGGGGGCTTCACCCTGGATCCCCCTCAGCCGAGCTCAGATCCCTGTTATTTTATGAATTATACTGTGGCTCCCCCTCTTCCGGGCTCAGATCCTACTTTTTACAAAGTTCAGAGAATATTTGTGTTCTCGGGTGATTCACGGTTCACCCCGGATGCCTTCAGCTCAGATCCTTCCTCTTTTCAATTAGTAGCCCTCAGCCGGGCTCAGACCAATTGTAGTTCACCTTGGTTTATCGAAGACTTTCGAATGTGCATGGGTTTAGCTGACCAGTTGCAGGACCATTTTGATACAAACTTCCATTTTACATTACAGTTGTCATTCAGTGGCATACCTAATACAGACCTTCAAATGAGCACCCATGTGGCGCCGGACCACTCTGTATACCATATCTCACTTGGCCTCCCAAAGTTCATTTACTCCTTTTATTTTCAATTATATTCGGGTCGCTCATCACATAAGTTTCACACACTGTCCTCTTTGGATTTCTTCATACAATGTTGCTGTTTGCAACCTTGGTTCAAACAAAAGCTGGTTTGGTATCAGTCTGTCTGACTCACAGGTTGTGCTGTCTTTACTGGCGCTGCTTTGTTGTAGGAGCCAAGGACAGTACCATGGCAATCATTCCTCCCCGCCTCTCATATACCTGTGATAGTACAGCACCTATCCAAGTGTCAGAGGCATCTGTCTGCACAAAAAAGCATGTTTGTAGTGAGGGGCCCTGAGGACAGGGGCCTGGCACATGGAGTCTTTTAAGCCATTAAAGGTCTTCTCACACTCCTCAGGCCAAGAGATCTTCTTGGGTTTCTTAGGAGTTGTGAGAGCAGTCAGGGGGGCAGCTATGGTACCATAGTCTGCCATGAAGTGTTACGCTCACCTGGTATCCACAGGGACACCATCCAGCCGGGTTACTCGCTGGTATGCTTCTCAGCTTTGCCCTGATGTGATCTGCAGGGAAGGTTCTGCCTGAAAATACAGGAGGACTGTGTTCAAGACTGACCGACTGGGGGAAGTATCCTCCCTCCACCCCCGTATGATTTCAGTCCCTCTGGCTCCCTCTCCTCACCTTGTGGTAGAATTAGGCGTGCTCTCCGTCCTGCCTTCTTTGCGGGGGCGCGTTGTCTTTCATGGGCGAGCGCGGTCCAGTTACTTCAATGACACTGGCCCGTTTGATATTGTTCAGGTAGGTCTTATTGCTGTTCTTTAGTTTTGTTGTTATCCTGCATGCCTTTCTTTGTTTAAAATGTCTCTTTTTTCTCCCTTAGGTATGCGGAGGATCAGCGCGGCGAACTGGCTTGGTTGAGCCCCGCTGATAAATGATGGCGCATTAAGAGCGCTATGATGCGGTAAGTAAGCGCTATGCGCAGCGCTCCGAAGTCTTGCCTTTGCTATCCTGTGTTTTCCTTCCTTGTAGGTCGCGGTGTTGTTCAGCGCGAGTGGAATGTCCGGAGTGGTGCCCGCCGAGAGGCGACCAGCCAGGTAAGCCTTTTGAGCAGTTCGTAATTTGTAAATGTCTCTACTGACTGCTTTCTTTAATGTTGCCTCTATCTTCCTCTTTCAGGTCGTTCTGTCCGGGAGGCGTGCAGATTCAAGGAAGCTGTTCTCAGTAGCTGCAAGTGTTTAAAGATGAAGACTGCAGGTAAGACGCTGCTGCTAATGATGTTCCTTTTGTCTCTTTGCAGGTTCTGCTTCTCCGAGGTTCGAGGAAATAGCTGGACACGGTGAGCGTCACGTTGTAAGATGCAAAGTAACACGAAGCATGTTCTGCAGTCAGGGTGTGGTTTATATAGCCCAGGTAAAGTAGTACCAGGGAAAGTAGTTGCAGGCCTGCCACACCCAAAACACTAGACCGCATAGCTTGGTTCTTAGGAAACAAGCTATGTGGATGCCTCCCTGTTGGCTGACAATACAATAAAGTAGTTCCCAAGGACATTGTTTTTCATTGTGTATGAGGCTGGCGCCATAGGCGCCAAGACTGGCACCATGAGGGCTTTTGAAGAGGATGCCAGGCTCTAGAGGCCTGAGTCCTGACTCCACCTGGCCAATGGGTTTGCCAGAGGGGGTTTTGGGCGAGGGTCGTGACATGAAGTTTTGATAGTACCCAGTGAGACCTAAGAAGGCTCACACCTGAATTTGTGTAGTGGGGGTAGGCCAGTCTTGTACTGCTTGTACTTTACTGGATAGAGGCTGAATCCTCCCTCCACCTACTTCATGTCCAAGATAGACCACAGATCCTTGTGCAATCTGGCACTTACTGGCCTTTATGCTCAAGGGAGCCTTCTGGAGAGCCTGCAATACTATTCCCAGGTGTTTCACATGTTCTTCCCAGGTGGCACTGAAGACTGCTATGTCATCCAGATATGCTAAGCAGAATTCATCCAACCCATTTAGGACATGATTCACAAGCCTTTGAAAAGTAGCAGGTGCATTCTTAGGCCAAAGGGCATTACCCATAAATGGTAAAAAAAAAAACCTATGGGGTTGATAATGCTGTCTTCTCCTTGGTATGTTCTGCTATGGCTATCTGCTAATACCCTGCAGTGAGGTCAAATGTGCTGAGGTACTTGGATGCACTCAAGGTATCCACCAGCTCATCAGTTCTAGTCAAGTGGTGAGCATCTGTCTTGGTGAGAGCATTCATAGCCCTGTAATCCACACAGAACCTCAGTTCAGAGGTACCTGCCTTTGGCACCAGAACCACAGGACTGGACCATGGACTACTAGATGGTTCAATCACCCCAAGATCTAACATTTTGTTATGTTATGTTAATTAAATATATTAACCGCGCGTATGCCTGAGGGCACCATGGTGCTGAAGCGTGAGCAGGAGTTAATTTTACCAGAGTCTAGAACACAAATATTTTCAGTGATCAACAGGAGAGGTGGTCCACGGTCTCACGCAGAGTGAGGGAAAGAGCGTTCCATGCCTTGGCAGCAACCACCGAGAAGGCACGCCCGCCTGTTTGAGACAGTCTGAACCGAAGAACCGCAACAAGAGAGGCAGAATCTAAACAAAGACGACGAGTAGGAGTGTGGTGTGAAAATGTAGCCTGAAAGTATTGTGCACCCATGCCATAAAAGGTGCAGTGTACAACACACATGGATTTTAACAGAATCCGATTTTCCACCAGATGCCAGTGGAGCTGTCTCAGCAGCGGGGTCATATGGCTCCAAAAGGAGGATGAAGAATGGCCCGTGTTAGGAAGAATCCTATGAGGTTCCCTCAGGGAACACTACAGAAGATTAGAACTACAGGTATATGCAATAGATCTCCTTTGGTATCAGTCTGTACCACACAGATTTAGTTGGTAGCTGTGGCTGAGCAGTCAGACTTATCTCAAGAGGGAGATGAGCAGTATTCAGGGTTTACACAATAGGACTATAATACTATGGAACAAGGAAACACTGACCAAAGCTTTGTATCAAAAAGAAGATATATATTTATTGTATACACTCTTAGTTCAACACACAAATAACTATCATTAAAGCAAGTTAAAACAGTCAAGAAAAGTATACACAACTCCCTATTTAAATTGTAGACAAGTATGAGCAGAGTGAAAACGGAGCAAAACGCACAGTGTAAAACAAGCCAAAATGGCACTCTAACAATTTCTTCAGAGGGAAGAAAATGTCAAATTATATAGGGTTAGACTCCCAAACACACCAGCAACCCTTCCCAATCGGATTGTGAACAAGTTATGCAAGGTAGTACTTTAGAATTAGCAATACTAGGTGAAAACCGAGCAAAATGGCACTTCAACAATATTTAAAAGGGAAGGAAAGGTGGTTATAAGAGTTGAGGTGCACCAACACATTTCTTGATGAAAAGCAAACTAGAGAAGGCAGTTGTAACAGAATTAGCAAGAGTCAATAGGCCAGTGCCAGAGTCAGTAGTACAAGGCAAAGTGCCCAGGTTCAAACGGTTCTAGTAGCTGCAGTCAAGTCTTTGTTTAACGGTTGAAAAGGAGGGTGCAGAAGGTAAAAAGATAATGTTAGACGATAGGGATGGCTAGCCCAGAAGGTGAGTAAAGGATTTAAAACACCTTTAGCAGTACCCAACAAAACGGGAGGCCTGGCGGAACAATGTACCTTAAAAGTGGAAGAGGCTCTGGCGGTGGTGGTAGTTCCTGGCAGTTCCTGCAGTTCGAGCGATCCAGCAGAGGAAGAGAGGCTCTCGTTGTGGAAAAAGGTTCCAGTTACTGCACTGCCCAGGGATGAAGCCAGCCATGGGGGAAGCCAAAATGGAGTAAAATGTATGCTCCTTTAAATCGCGGTTGTGATGGACGGGTGCCTGGCTATCCGGTCTCCTTTTGCTTGGCACTTTCGATTCGACCAAGGCAGGACCTGGAAGGCGATTGGCGAACTGGTTGGTCCCACCAGTTCAAGAGAAGAAGGCTCTTGCAGGGAAGATCTTTGTTGAGAAAAGTGGTGAGGATCTGCAGCAGGGCTTCACCGGTGGTTCAGTCGTTGCAGATGTCTTTGGCTTCTCTCCTCTTCGGATTTCTCAGGTCCTGTGGCGACATCTATCTTCTAGGGCACAGGTACCTGCATTTATGAAGAAAAACCCACATTCATACAGCCTAACTATCACTCACACATTGGGGTGGCTATCCTGGAGGGCTAACCCCCAGCCTATCAGGCAGAGTGCGACTTGGGTTGCTTAGGCAACCCTGTCCAGGGTGCCTATTCCACATCCCACACATCCTGTCTACCCCAGACTCACTGGCATCTAAGGGAGGGCTTCTGTCCAGAAGACTGCCAAAACGATGAACAAAGGGCCCCGACCTCGGTTAAATATTATTAAAGATCTGGCAAAAAAAAAAACACCGGAGTAAAGTTAATATTAAAATAAACCGGTGGTATGTTAGAGGCTGTCAGTAAAAGTGGTAGCCTCGAACAATGAGAAAATTCCATAGGAAAATATTTGCGGTCGAATATTTATGGTAGTAACCACTGCCACCAGCCAGAAACTTTGGAGAGAAGGACTGGACAGTACCCTCTCGAAAATGAACACCAGGGAAAAACTATTAACTCTTCCCAGTACTTTCATAATAAGATGGTTTGTACTGGTTTTGTTCATAACTATTGACTAGCAAAGTCAATGGTAACTTTGCATGCCCTGGGAGACAGTAGTCAGTCCCAGGGTATGGAGTATATGTTTGGGGGTCACTATGACGCCCCTGTCTTACTGCACTGTGGGTGCTATGTGACACAAATGTAAAAAGATGATACCTATGGAGTGAGAAATACTCCATAGCCCATAGGCACAAAAATAGCCTGAAACACACATCATACATATGCCTTGTCAATCTGGAAAAATGAATACCCTTCATTTGGATGATAGACGTATCTTGATGGCTGAAGGCCAACCGTCTTATGCACAGAATTATAGAAATACAGACTGCTATGCTTGACTAACAAGCGGCCATTTTAAACGTAGCAAGAATCGCCATTTGGCTTGTTAACCATTGCTCATTGCTTTCTGTCTAAACTGCTTTGCAGCTTGCAATTCTTGCGAATTCTGCTTACTCTGCTCAAGTGTTAACATTGTTGTCTGAATATGAAAGGGCAAGGCCGCGGGACTGAGGAGTTCGTTGAAACTCCTCATGAGCAGCCCAGAAAGGAATGCCCACGCTCCCTCTCTGTAGCCTTGTGGGAGAGCTGCAGGGCATTTAATCATTTCACAGCTGCCAGCCAGTCTCGTACTGTGGTAGAATATGTTAGAATAAAGCAGCTAAAGGCTTGAATTATGCTCTTCTTACGGCCCCCCTTCACAAAACCCTTTAGAGCGTGTCGGCTCCCAGGACACGAATAGCACCTCATAGATAGCAAAGCTTGGAATGTGACTCTTCCCCCGTGTGCAGCTTGCTTCCAAGAACAGACGCACAATGTTCTGTTCAACAACTAGAAGATGCCTCCGCACTTTCTAAATTGCACATTGTTACTAGAATAGACATCGAAAGTGTCATAATTGTCATACTCGTCGGAAATGTCCATCATCATCCCGAGTTCAAAGAAACTCAATAAAAGGGGGGTGTTAAACATGACATAGCTGATTGTATGATATGCATTTTGTATATATGTAACTGATGTACGTAATTCGCTCTCTTGCGTCCCTCGAGGTCTAGAGAATACACATCGCGGGGCGTGAGACCACAGTTGGCCAATTGGGACTATTTTGCAATAAACCTTAGCATTGGGAATTTGAACCTTGTGTCTGGCGCATCCTTTCGTGTATGGTTATTGACTTGTTTCCATATCGCGAGGGACCCCTAAGGGCCCCTTCCAGCCTAAGAGTGGGAAAAGGAGTTGATGGGGCCCCTGAGGGACCCTCGAATGTGGAAACAAGGCACAGTTACCACACACAAATGGATACACCAGACACAAGGTTCTAGGGTTTATTGCAATACAAAATAGTTCCAATTGGCCAAGTGGTCTCACGCTCCTCTATGTGTGTCTAACCAGACCTCGGGGACGCAAGCCAAGATGAGTTGTACCTCAGTTACATATATACAAAAGGAGCATCTTACAATCAGCAATGACAAAATGTGACACATTTGATGCTGCCCCCAATTAATTTCCCTTTGAATTAGAGGCGATGATTGACCATCATGATAAATATGACACCTTGCACTACCATATTTAGTAACAAATTGCAATCTTCATTTCTACAGACACCGTCCTTTGTTTGCGGGAACACAGCGTTTCTGTTTTACATAAGCGAGCTGTGCGTAGGAGACTGGCACATACCAGACTCCACTATCTCTAAATGTCGATTCCTGCTCTAGAGGTCAGCCCGCTCTCCCGGGGTCTCACTGGGTTTAACAAGGGGGGCCGTAAAGAAGAACAGAATTAAACTCTTTAAATGCTAGTTTTGTGTGTTTGCTATTCTTTCAGGAGACTCACTGGCATTCATGTACTGATTAAAAATGCCTCGCTCTCTGTTTCATGGATATATGAGGGAGGGAATCTGGCCTTTCTGTCTGGCTCTTCGGTGCAATGTTTCAACATGTTTTTGTAGCCTTAGACCATTCGGAGCGAAATAATATGTACAGCGAAGCAGTTTTACATGAGGCAAAAAAGGCAAGGTTAAAGAGAACAGAGAGAAAACAAAATGGCGATTCTAGTCATTTCAAAATGGCCGCACTCTAACTGGGCCAGTGACAGTCTAATGAGGGGATTGGTCTTCGGCCAATCAATTATCCTGGATTCCCTTCCACCTAAAGGGTGCCCAGTTTTCCTGGACTGACAGAGTCTCACTCTTAGCAGGAAAAAAAAAAAACCTAAAATCCAGCAAAGCTGCTGGGGGACTCTATATGTAAGGGAAATTAGCCTTTTAAGAGAATTCTTCCTAACAGCCCTAGCGGCAGCATTCTGCAATAGCTGGAGCCGATTTATCTAATAGCGTGGCTGAGCTAGATAAAGCGAGTTGCAGTAATCTAGACCACTCATAACAAGCGTGGCTACCACCGGTGCCTGACACTTTATGGGAACGAAAGGGAGAATGTTTGTAAGAATGCAGAGCTTGAAGTAGCCAGTCTTACATACTGCCGTAACCTGCTCATCCATGGCAAGGGAGGAAGACATTTTGACTCCCAGATTCCTAACCGATAAAACCAGTATATGAAGGGGGTCAAGCGATGAAGCCCAGCAGTCTATGGTCCAGTAAAGAAGGGGGGAAGTGGTACCAACAACCAACACCTTGAGACGCAGGATCTGGTAAGTAAGGCCCTCCGGCAGCACACAGATGTCAGCTGTGGCTCTGGAGGACTCCGGACAGCTGAGGCAGGAAGCGGAGGTCTGAAGCAGGTAAGCTGAGAGCCCCAACCGGGTAGCGCATGGGCCGCACTTGGAGTCTGGATCTCGTGGAGCTGATAAGCATTACGCTGCCTTCACAGCAGCCAGAGTGAACACAAAGTGCTGGGTGTGGCCCCGGACAGTGTTTAAATAACCCTGGGCTCCACCCAGCACCACTGGACCTCCATGTATCTTGAAGCAGAATTTCTGGGGGCCATCTTGGATCCCGTATGGCATCCTGCCCTGGGGGCCACCTTGATGTGGGCTGCAGTGCTCAACCAGTGTTGCCTTCGCCAACCAGCCATACATTGGGTCCAAATCCTGCCCACTGTGCGTGGCTGAGCTGGGAAAATTATGCCAGCAGGTGTTTGTGTAGGGATCATGACAGTAACCAACTTAAACTTGCACTGGAGAAGGTCGCAACTGAAGCAATCAGTTGGCTTACATCATTTCTCTCTGACAGAAAATCCAGTGTCCATTGGGGTGACAACTTCTCCTTTGAAGAGACTGTTAGGCAGAATCACATGCAGTACCCTTTGGGAACACTACACAAAATTAAGACAACAGGTGTAAGTACAATTTCACCTTTGGTACAAGCCAGTACTACAAAGTTATGTGGTAGCAGTGTCTGAGGAGCCAGACTTATCTCAGGAATTTGTGAGCAGTACAAATATTACACAAAGGACTTGCAATCAAAATAGTTCAAACAAACACTTCCTCAAGGTTTCTTGGTAAAAAAAGGATATACATTTATTTACACATTTAGTTAGAAAACATTCCACTAGCAAGAAGCAGCTCAATATCACACTATAATATACTACAGTACTAATTCAATATGTTTCTGAACAAGTTAGGTTCCCATGAAGAGGGAGCAAAATGGCACTTCAGTAACTTTCAAAAGGGGTTGAAAGACAAAAGTTATAAGAATCAACACACAGTTACTTTCATAGGCAGGGCAAATAGTTTCAGTTCACTACAAGAGGCAGTTCAATTCAATAGGCGTGGGCCAAAGTCAATGGTTCAGTGTCTTGGATAGGATAGCACAGTTTTGGTAGTAAACGGTTAAGTCTTTGCTACTGTTCAACGGTTAAGTCTTTGCTACTGTTCTTGGAAGTAGCTTGCAAGAAAAAGAGTTATATGTCGGATTAGGAGCAAACAAGGCTCCAAAGTTGGGAATGTTTCACAAACTTTCACCGCGGCAGAAGGGATTTCTCCACCGCATTTGCACAGTACCTTATGGGTGAAGAAAAGCTGTAGTTGAGGCAGTGGTTCCTGGCGGTTCCTGCAGATCTCCCTGTTCCTGAGCTTCAGTCCTGGGGACAAGAAGGAGGACGTCTGGAGGTTCCAGCACTGCCCAGGGAAGACGCCACAAGCTTGGCAAAACGTCAGTTTAAGGTGTGAGTGTGTTTAAGTCCACGAGCTGGTTTCCTTCTCACTGACTATCTGGTTTTCAACAGCACTCTGAAGAAAATTCGACCAGTATAGAGACAGTGTCCAGGTGGCTTGCGAGCTGGTTGTTCCCACCAGCTCAAGGGAAGAAGTTGTCCTTTAAGGGCTTCTCTGTTGTGGGAGTTTCAGGCAATTTGGACCTGCAGCAGGGCTTCACCGGGCAAACCGACGGTCCAAGAGTTGCAGCAGTCATCTTCCTTCAGCTCATCTTCGGTTCTTTCGTTCCAGTGGTCGACTCTGCCTTACACGTCCCAGAGACCTGCTTTTAAACAGTTTTCTCCCATTCATTCCAGCTTAGCTATCACTCACCCATCAGGGTGGCTGTCCTTGGACGACAGTCAGCCAGCCAATCACCACAGAATGCATTTGGGTCTCCTAGGGGACTAAGCACAAGGAGTTTTGGTCACCTCCCTCATCCTGTCCACCCCAGACACTCAGGCGCCAGAGGAGGGCTTCAGCACTGAAACCCGCCAAAGGCCAACGAACAAAGTGACCAAACCTGGTTTGGCACACAGAGACAAACACTAGAGGGAGCTTTCCGAAAAGAAACAGTGAAAAAAGATGACCGCAGTCTGTTTTTACAGAGGGGTCTTGGGCACCATATTGAAAAACATGGCTGACCCGATTTTTAGCTACCGTGTTCACAGTCGGGAAAAATCCTTGTAGTTAATTCTAAAACCACTGCCATCAGCCATTACAAGAGGAAAGGGTAGCATTTGACTGCTACATGAGTATTTAGACACAGGGGATGCTAGGCAACCCCTCCAGCACTCTATAGGAAGATAGTGTATGCTGGGTCTATGAATTTAAAAAGACTAGTAAAGGCAAACACTAGAAAGGCCTTTCCTAAAAGAAACAGCAAGAAAAGTTGACCAGAGTCTGTTTTTACAGGGGGGTCTTGGGCGCCATATTGAAAAACATGGCTGACCCGATCTTTAGCTACCGGTGTTCGCGGTCGGGAAAAATCATTGTAGTTCATTCTAAAACCACTGCCACCAGCCATTACAAGAAGAAAGGGTAGCATTTGACTGCTACATGAGTATTTAAACAAAGGGGATGTTAGGCAACCCCTCCAACACTCTGTAGGAAGATAGTGTGTCCTGGGTCTATGAATTTAAAAAGACTAGTAAAGTCAATTTAACTTTACATTCACTGGGAGACAGTAGTCAGTAGTAGTGAAGGTATTTAAACATTGGGAAGTCTGTAAGTCATCCCTGTGCCACTGCACTGAGGGTGCTGTGTGACACACAAGAAAAAGATGATGCGTATGGAGTTGTCTAAAACTCCATATCCAAAGAACACAAAAGTAAAACACACATCAAAATACATGAAAGAGTGGGAAAAAAGGCTCACTCTTTCCAGGTAAAAAATGAAAGTTCTAGAAATCTAGGGACATTAGCACATTTAGGAGAATTCTCCCTAACAGAGACCATTAGCTGTGGTGTGCCTCAAGGGGCTAGCTTGTCCCCCTGCTGTTTAACCTGTATACCAGATTCTTATGCCTGGTCCTAGACAAAATCAGAGCCTTTTTCACAAACTACGCTGACAACACCCGGCTGGTGGTGGAAATGAGTGGGGACTATGCACAGGACACCGCAAAGGTGGAGGCACTCTACAAATAATCAATTGAGAACTGGATGAACAACTGGCTGTGCTTAAATGCAAAAAAGACAGAGTTGATGGTCTTTGGAACTAATCAAGCTAGGGCCAAACGTAATTGCCAATATAAATCCTTTCTCATAAATGACTCCCAAATAAAGGTGGTCAATAAGGTGAAAACATTAGGAATGTATATGGAAGCGTCCTTGAGTGCAGAAGCTCAAGTCCTCCAGTTAAACAACTGCTCCCATTATCTTCGGCTCCTCAGGACAATCCGTCCCTAGTTAAGCGAAGATAACTGCTCCACAATTGCCAGAGCAACCCTTTTATCCAGGGACTTATCACCAAGGGCCAAATAATTCAAAATAGCGCGGTCAGGATCATAAAAAGGAAAACAAAAAAGGAACATATTAGCGAAAATGGAAGGAACTTGCACTGGTTAGCCATGGAGGATAGAATCCTTTGTAAGGCATTGGCTTTGACACACAGATGCATTCATGGGAAAGCCCCAGCCTACCTTAAAAGTAAACTGGTTGCATATCTGCCAAGACACACACTTAGATTAGACTAAAAAGGCCAAATAGAGATAGCCGGGTTCAAGAAAGCAAACGGATTGGGCAAAGCCTTCCACATCAAAGCTGCCACTATGTAGAACAATCTTTTATTTCTTTTTTATTTTATTATCTTGTGTTTTAACCATTTAAGATTTTTACAAGACTCCTTGTGAAGTCACAGTTCATGTTTTATACTTTCGTCACCACTTATTTAGGAGGAGGAAGAGAAGAGCGCAGACTTTGTCAGCCGTGGCCTAAAAGAAGTGTAAGCCGGCTGTGAAGATGAGGTCTAGGTCTAATGGCGATTTGTCAGTTGCAGATTATGTTGGGTGTTGGGTCTGCGATTTCCATTGGGAGTTTTTCTTTTTTTTAAGAGCTAGGTCTAAGAGTTTTGCAGCTGCCATAGACCATCTAGCCGAGTCCCCTGCTATTAGTCGACTCCAGCCGATTTCTTGGTCTATCACAGACGGATAGAGTATGAGTGTTGATAAGTACGCCTCTCTTTCCTTGCTCATTTGGGGACAAGTCGTGAGCAGGTGCCTTTTAGTTTCTGGATGAACCTGATGTTCGCTCAGCCGACACGCATTTTTGGAGGACAGGGATCTGATGGCTAAGATTTCCCTAGTGTGTAACACATTAAGTCGGGCTCTCATGATCAGTTTCCTCAGTCTTTTATCTGGGAATTTTTCGCAATACTTCAACTGAGCTTTTAGTTTGTTATGAGTGGGCGGAAGGTGGTTTAGTACCTTATTGGTCAGGATCTTGTCGTTCGTGGTGATCCAGTCTACCAGCTCCATTTTGGTTTTCACTCTTACAGTGTTACTGATAAGCTGAAATTCCGTGCAGGCTAACTCTTCCAGTTTTCCTTGGAGTTTTCTTACCCAGTTGTTGAGCGGTTTGCAGGTGCCACTCTTGATTTCTGCTGCTACCAACTAGTAGACTGGGAAAGAGTCGGTCATCAGAGTTTTTCTATACAACTGCATGGCGCTATGTTCCACCACTGCTGCTAGGGACAATAGGCCTAGTTGTCGCTGAATCGCTGTCATTGGTGCTGACTTTGGTAGGCCCAGGACCGATTTCCACGGGAAACCTTCTAATTGCACCCAGATTGATGTAGGCAAGTTTAGGTTGCCGCTCATTTCATATGTCAGCGCTGGCACAACTTTAGACTTGTAGAATTGTAAGGCCGGGGTCCATGACAATTTTCAAAATGTTTGGTCCACTGCTCTAGTTTGGGCCGTAAGGTTTCTTATTTTGTCCCATAGCGACTTTTGCATGGTGTTTTCTTTTAGCGAACTGTCAATCCATATACCGAGGTATTTATACTCTTTTTTTTCTTTTTCTCCCCTCGCAGGACTCTCAAATTTAGGTGACCTCTCCACTGGGTACCTAATTCGTATTTACTGTGCTACTGTTGCTCTGTAATTGTGGTAAACTAGGGCTTTTTCTCCCCTCGCAGGACTCTCAAACTTAGGTGGCCTCTCCACTGGGTACCTAATTCGTATTTACTGTGCTACTGTTGCTCTGTAATTGTGGTAAACTAGGGCCTTTTCTCCCCTCGCAGGACTCTCAAACTTAGGTGGCCTCTCCACTGGGTACCTAATTCGTATTTACTGTGCTACTGTTGCTCTGTAATTGTGGTAAACTACGGCTTTTTCTCCCCTCGTAGGACTCTCAAACTCAGGTGGCCTCTCCACTGGGTACCTAATTTGTATTTACTGTGCTACTGTTTCTCTGTAATTGTGGTAAACTAGACCTTGCCGCTTTCACTCCTGTTCTGCTTGCTCTCGTCTGTCTTCCCCCCCACTCCCTCCTTATTCCATGGTGCTCTCTATCTCTCCTATCTTCTCTAACTGCTTCTCCATTCACTATCCTGCTCTCCTCACTAAATCTGGTAGGAAAAAGTTTAAAAAAGGATATCTTTTTTTTATTTGTTTTTATTTGTTATAGCTGGTAAACCAACTTTTCATTTTCATACATTTTCATACATTTTCATAAAACATGATGAATACATTTATACTCGGGAGTTGCTTAAACCTATTTGTACAGAATTACAACAACAGAGTATATATACATAGTTTCTCGCAACTTGTATTTCATATGTCGGTCACTTTTCACTTTTATCCAATTTATTCGGATTTGGTTTCAGGAAAAATTAAATTTAAAAATTGTACAATTTCAATCTGTAAAGTTATTCTCGGATTAGAGAATAGAAGATTCCATACTTGTGTGCAGTCTGTGGTGCTCTTAACAAGCAATTTTTCCCCAAAACATTTCACTCTTATATTATATAATGCAGTGCCCTCAACCATAAGATGTTGTAGCGTTTCTTTTTGCTCCTTAATTTGAGTGTCGACAGAAATTCTGTTCCTTTGATATAACTTTTCTTCTAAACAAGATCTCATTTGTTTCGTACTGATTTAATCTAAATCTTAGATATTTCTGTCGGCATGCATGTGATGGGAATTTCAGCAGATATTCAGATATAACTCCATATCTTTTGGTTCCAAATGCATCAGAGTTGAAGTCTTTGAGTTTTGTACAAAGTTCCATATTCCTGATGCAGTCAGATTGATGAATTTTATTTTTTACACGATCAGGATTTGTCAGAAGAAGCTCAATCGATACCGAGGCATTGGATGCTTCATTTAATGTGTGATTTCTCCACTTTGTTGATATGCCATTTTTTGCTGTTAATAAATTTTGGGCCAATACATTTAGAAAGGTAGGTTTCTCTAACCCCTCCAGCATTTTCCGTAGAAGGGCACACTGCTTCCATAATGCATGAGCATACAGAGACACCAATCCCAGTTCAAATCTTAATATAGCCAGTGGTGTTCCAGGCAAAAGTGATAATACTCCTTTCCAATATCTAGCTTCTACACTGTCCCAAAATTTACGGTTTTGCGGCACCAGGGCCTCAACTCCGTATAACACAATGGGTATTACCTTGGACTTATAAAAGGACACTATATGTTTCAATGTGAACTTCCCATATTTTCTTAGGAGAACTTTCGATTGAGATATCAAGGCACTGAATTTAACTCTAATTTCGATGGTCATAGTGCTTAGAGTTTTCTTGTGCTCAATATACACTCCAAGATATTTATATTTCAGAACTTCAGTCAATACACAGTTTTGAAGGGACCATTTTGGGTGATATTTTTTCGATATATTGGTATTACAAACTAATATTTGGGATTTAGCTGTGTTGATCACAAGATTGTTTACCATTGCGTATGAACCTAATTGGTTTAGCATATTTTGCAGGCCAATGGGTGTACGAGACAGTAATACCAAATCGTCTGCATATAATAAATAGGCCACCTTTTTGGATCCTATACGGGGCGCATCTACTACACAGTTCATTAGGACAGGACCTAAATCGAGAATAAAGAAGTTAAACAGGAACGATGCGAGAGCACATCCCTGTTTAACCCCTCTATGTGTAGAGATGGCTGGTGATAATTTCCCTTCCATGTTTAGCTTGACTCGCATAGATGTGGTCGTATGTAGTAACATCACTAGATTTACTAGCGATGTTGGACACTGATGTTGTCTGAGTTTAGCTAGGAGCATAGCTCTATCTATATAGTCAAAGGCAGATTTGAAATCAATGAACCCCAAATATAGTGGGAGTCGGCTATCAGCTTGCTCAGATTGTATCATTGTTAGGGCCAGGATGTTTGGTATCGTGCCCATGCCTTTTACAAAACCAGACTGGAAAGGGTCTCTTAGGCAGTTTTTATCCACCCACTCATTAAGCTCTTTTAATATAATTCTACTAAATATCTTGGCAGGAGCATCCAATAAAAAAATTGGGCGATAGCTCATCGGTAGTTGACAGTCACCTTTTTTGTAAATCGGAACTGTGATTGCTTCCGTCCACGTTTTGAGTAATTTCTGATGTTTATTTGTAGCAGAGAATATTTTGTAGAGAATGGAACTCCAAACTTCGGGATGTTTTTTTCATCACGAAATTTGAGATCCCATCAGGGCCCACGGCGCGTGAATTGCTTGCGGTCATAATTAGTTTTGATCAAAACGGAGCCAGAACCTCAGCTCATCTCGAGAAATTAGTTTAGGGACCGTGCTTAAAGTTAATGCATATAATAGTTGGAAAAGTTCTATCCACTGATGTACCTCAACTGCTGTTGTTTGTAGATCTAATTGGCGGACATTGTTTGCTTGGTTTAATATGCCCACATTTTTGATATATTTTTACCAGCTAAAGTTGACAGCATAATAGCTCCATCTTTCTGGTTAAGTGAGGCTCGATGTCCTTTTAGCCAGTTGTTATAATTCAAGCGCACATTTATTATAAGAACCATTCTGACAGGGAGAGGATGCCTTGTTAGACTTCTCAATTCGGCACAATATGCTCTCTTCCTGATGAATATTGATCTATCAAAAATATGAATGTGCCTTTCTCCTTGTGTGTTCGAAGTTTTTTGTTGACTATACATTTGAATGACATTACTATATGTTAAACCTATGTCAGATGTTTGCCAATTGTTTAAGTTGTTTGAATCATATAGAATTTGGTTAAAGTGCAACAGGGCATTCTCCGTCCATCATAGGCGGTTCTTCCCACCATTTACCACAAAACATCCACCTTTCACTGTCTTTGGTTTGTCATCAATAGCTTCTGCCATTACTTGCCACCTAGCGCACAACATATTATGGTTACTTGCCACAGTTGGTGACACACAAAAAGAGCACATCACTGTCCATAGTGCAGGGTTTACATAAATAAAATCAATTGTAGAGACGGAATTTCCTGTCTTCCAGGTCGATGTGGGTGGAATATCTGTCTTAAACGCTCCATTCAAAACTTGCAAGTTTCTAAGGCCAACCATGGAATTCCACCGCAGTAGCCTTTCACTCTTTTGCACACCATTTGTTGCCAAGCAGTTCATATTCAAGTCTCCCACTAAAATGAAATACACAATGCTTTCCTCAGCAGAGACTAGATCAAATAATTTGTTAAGATCCCTAAAGAAACACTCAGATGAGATGGCTACTGGGTTCCAATATATATTCAAAATCACGTATACATCACCATTGATGACGGCCCTTACAAGTAACATATGCGCATTTGGCATTGCCCACAGATTTGACGAAGATCCTGGTTCATCTTTCAAGGCCACCAAGAGACCCGCTGAGGGTCTACCTACTACAGGCTTCTGAGCTGGGTTCAGATGTATCTGGTATCCTGACCAGACTATAGGACTTAATTACCAGGTCTCTTGGAGTAGAATCACATCATATTTACCGAATCCACTCTCATCATTATTCAACAGGTGTTTAAATCCCCGTGAGTTCCATCTGACCAAAACAAGAGGAATATAGTTTGGCGAGCTAGATAGCTAGTTCGAGTGTGTATTATAGTTACAAACACAAGAATTCCTCTCTTGTGATCGTTGCCTTGTGTCTTGATCATTCAACGTTGTCGTTTTCACATTTGCCGTAGATTCCATGGTACTTGGCACATCTGGTTCTTTTGCACTATCCATTTCTATACTGAGCAGGAAGCCCAGATCGAACAGAGAGTTTTTGGCCTGCCATACCAGATTGCAAATTGCTTTAGATTGCATCCACACCCGCACTGCGTTTAAATTTTGATTGGATGTGAATTCGACCAGAGTCAAATGTGCAGATGTAATATCTTCTAATGATGGAATATCAGAAAAAATTGCTAAGATTGCTCTACGGTTCAAATCATATTGAGTACATGGACCTGGCCTACATTTTAAAATCATGGAACATAAGGCCGATCGAGGGATAGCTTTTTCAATTCCCGTAGTGTCCTGTGTTTTTACTCGCTTGCCAGATGCCACATTGCTCCTGTTTTTCATATTCTGAGCCAATTCCCCTAGAGCATCTTTGATGAGTGATATTACTTCTTTAGAGAAATCATTGGGTAAACTCGATTTTGAACAAGAAGTCAATTTAGAAGTAGCTACAGGTGTAATCACCATTGGAGGTTCAATTTCCACACTTACCGGGGCAGTAACAGATGTTATAACTCCTGGATTCATAGAGACAGACCCCCCCAGTCTCAATTTCCTTCGGGACTTCTTTCACAATCCCCACAGATTTTTCATCACTAACAATAGATCTACAATGCAAAGTGGTTGAAACTGATCCTACGAGTGGAGAGATAAAATGTCCTTGCATATAGGCATCTACTGCCTTCCGTATTTCAGATCTGTGGGCCCTTACATCATCCCTTCTGTCCGGGGTTGTCTCCACACTTTCTCTGAGGTTACTTGTTCTAATTACAGGTACTGTGTCTTGCTGTTGTAACCTCCGCGGCTCAGTCTGCGAAATTTCTTTTACCAAGGCATCTAATGGTGCGTATGGTTGAGTTCTAACTTTCTTAGATGTATTAGGGATCTCATTTGGCTCAGAATCGTTCGTTGCTATAAGTTTTTTTTGTGCAGAGCGTTTTAAAAAAATAAATTGGGGCAATCTTCATGTTCGATTTTGCTATGACCGCAGACCCACCTTCATTCAATGTCGATTTAGTGATCGTCTTTGATCTAGCTTTCAGAAAAATGGGAGCCAAAGGAATTCCCTTCTTTAGATTTGGCAGTACTTGGACCCCATCTAGTTTGTCTAGACACTTTTCTGTTTGTGATCCCTTTGAAAACATACTTTGATTCACCTCATTTCTAATAGCGCAAGATTTCTTTTTGGCTTCGTGAATGACTTGTGGATGTCTTTCTTGATTATATTTCTTCTTAGCACCCCCTTCCTTTACCTGTGGTCTATCCGGAGATGGCAGTTCAGTAATTTCCTGATCATCCTCTGCCACTGATGGACTGATGGTTGTGAGGTTCCAATTTTCTTCAAGAATAAGTTGGTTGCAGAGTTATTTTTTTTTCCTCGCTGTTGGTTCTTTGGCTTTTTCTCCAGATTTTTTTTCATTTGAGATCTTTTTTCTTAGATTCTTTTTGCCCGTCTTGCTTCCCTCTTTTGGATTTTTTTTCCCACCTTGGTGTGTACTTATGGGACTGGTTTCTTCCATTACTCCCTCTTGGGAATCCAACTGAATCTCTATGTTTGCCACCAGAGGTTTCTCCACTGAGACCACGTCAAAAAGATTGTCTTTCACATTCGCCAGTCTCATAAATTCTTCTAGGGTTGACGCTGAAAGAGATGTATCATTCTCATATAGAGGGACTGCCTCTTTATGCTCTAGTGTCGCCTGTACTTGCAAATTCCTATTATGTATTTGCAATTGAGCTAGTAGGGCTTTGTTTACAGCTCTGTCATCCTCTTCTGATTTCTGGATGTCTGCAATGGACCTCTGGATTGCTGAAATGTCCAGCCCTTGTTTGATAGACTCCAACTGCATCGACTGTAATTTTGGCAACATACTTGAATTTACAGCATTACAACAGCCCACTATCGAACCGTCCATTACAGCCACCTCTTTTGTCAATTCCATCATGGATCCAGATTGGATTTGTACTTCGAATTTCAGAAGCTCGAAAACAGTGACCAGCGAATTCAACACATAACTAAGCAGAGTTAATGTATTAACATTCGCCTCAGTCCCCTCAGCCAAGATTGCTTCCCGAGCTTCACTTGGATCGATGACAATTGATGTTTCCATCGGTGGATCGTCCTGCCCCAAACTGATAGATTCTGGATTGTTTTCTATGCCTGACAGATTCAGATGGCTCAAAATGGGGATACATGTGTCCAGAGTAAGTGGGGGACTCATAGTTTCATCAGGCTGTCTATCGACTTTTAAGGGACTTGAGGATGTGTTAGTATCTCTATGGATTACTTTTTCATGTATCACTTTATTTACCCCAAAATGTTCCTCTATTTTTTTCTGAATTTTAGTTGTTGTTGTAGTATATTCAAGTCCCTTTTTCCAGTTGTCAACTAGGGTGGATTCAGAGCCCAAGGCCCCCATACATCTCACCGGCGTAGAAACACTTGGAGGACAAGAGTCAGCATGCACTAGTGCTTGAGTTTGCAACCCTGGCACCCCCACCTCCATGGTTTGACCCCCATTATGATCTTCTATGGAGTCTCTAGCATCATTATTTGGCAGGCATTTTGTCACTTTCGACTCCTCCCATTCCGGGGCTCTAGGATCATCATGTAGTGAGCTACTCCTTAATTTCATTGGACCGTTAATTCTTATATATATACCAGAAAAGAAATGGGGGGAGGTAGAAGGCTGTGGGTAAGGAATGGTATGGGAGGGGGAAATTTCTGTCTTTTCCAACACGTGTTAATGTAGACAAAGGTAATGGGTCCAGCTCTTCTTGTTTCCCACGTGAGATTAGAACACGTGGAAGTCGAGCGGCTCAAAGGCTAATAGCCCGCAGTTGCTGCCCAGCGCTCTTCCTGCTTCCCACGCGAGGGTGCAGTGCACGTTGGAGCTAATCTGAGCGGCTCGAAGGCTAATAGCCCGCAGTCGCCGCCCAGCGCTCCTCCTGCTTACCACGCGTAGGTGCAGTGCACATTGGAGCCGAGCAGTTCAAAGGGTAGGAACCCACAGTCACTGCACGGAGCTCCTGTTACTCCCCACACACGCTGCTTCTAATGACCGTAGTGATCGTACGGATCGCAGGAGTTGTATTAAATTATTGTTAAACTTGCTCTTAGCGTTCTAAAGTTTTCGCCGCGATTACAGCAGCGTTGTCAAGGAGTTCAGTTTCTCTCAGTTCAAATAGTCCCTAGCAAATGTCAACGTAGTGGCTACAATTCAGTTCAATGCCGATTTACCTGGTAGCATGAAAGGTGGATCACGGTTCCCCGCTTAGCCTTAGCCGACTGCACAGACTGCAATGACTGCTTCCACTTGCACAACACTTCGCTCCGCTTCGCGTTCCTGGGAGTTTTTAACTCCTTCAACTCCAGTAGTGGTAGACAGCGAGGTAGGACTCCCCAACAGATTTTTGCACAGGATTCAGCCCGAAAAGATTGGAGACTGCAATGACTGCTTCCACTCGCACACCACTTCGCTCCGCTTCGCGGTCCTGGGAGTTTTTAACTCCTTCACCTCCAGTAGTGGTAGAGAGCGAGGTAGGACTCCCCAACAGATTTTTGCACAGGATTCAGCCCAAAAAGATTGGAGACTGCAATGACTGCTTCCACTTGCACACCACTTCTGGTCTCCAACCCAGGCCTCCCAATCGCTGACACCTATACCAGTGCCTCCTCCAAGGAAACTCTTACTGACATCCTCTTTTTCGTGCCTTCCCCTGACCAATGGACCCTTCATATGGTCTCTGTGCTCTCTCCCTTCTCCTCTTCTCCCATTAATGGTGGCACCCGTTGGGATGCCCTCTTGGCCCCCTTCCGCTCCTCCAAGGCCATCATTAATGTCTACGCTAATGGGACCGTCTTGGTCCAAGGCCCTCAGGCCAACCTCCACCTCTTTGATAGACGCTTCCCGCACCTCATCAACTTCCTTTCCTCCCCTGCTGTCCCCTCTTCTCTGTCCTCGGCTACCTTGCATCCACCCTCTCACCCTGCCCTCTATCTTGCTTCCTCCTCTTCACCTCCTCAGGGCGTACCTCTGATCTGTACCCCTCCCCGGAAGTCCTTTAAGGATGGCAACCTTCTCCTCATTGCCACTCTCAACTCTTGCTCTGCCGTCAAACATTCCTCTGATATCTGTCGCCTTCTTGAGGAACTGGACCTTGACATCCTCAGTCTCTCTCCTAGCCATTCCCTTACCGTGGCTACTATCTATCGGCCACCTCGTCAAATGTCCTCCTTCCTCTCTGAGTGGGCTTACTTCTCCTCCTCACTCCTGTCCTCAACCACTCAACTCCTCATTCTTGGAGACTTCAATATCCACCTTGATGCCTCCTGTCCTCCCTCTGGACTCTTTCGCGACCTCTGCGACTCTCTCTCACCCTCTATTCTCCCGTCGGGGCCGACCCATTCTGCAGGGCACACTCTTGATGCTCTGATCTCTTCTGACCTTCCCCTCTCTGTCCCTCTCTCCACTCCTCTCTCCTGGAGTGATCACTTTCTCCTATCCTCCCACCTCACCTTCCCTACCCTACTGGCAAAGTCACCCTCATCACTGCCACCCACCTTCGCGGTCATCCGACCCATGAAGCGTGTGTCAGTTGAGGCTTTCGCTTTCACCTTCTCGCCCCCCCTCTCCCTTCGGCTGACACCCACCCTGACACAGCCCTCTCCACTCTCCACTCTGCTATATCTGATACCCTTGATATCCTTGCCCCGGTCATGAGAATCCACCTGAAGCCCAAAGCCAAATGTAACTCCTGGTACGACTCGGATCTCATAACCCTTAAACGCAAGTGCAGGGTGGCAGAGAGGAAATGGCATGCTTCATGTTCATCCTCTGACAAACTGGCCTGCCACCTGCTCCAAAGGCAATACCGGCTCTCCGTTCTCACTAAGAAGAGAGCCCTTATCCAAGCCCGCATCTCTGCGGCATCTAACAATTCAGCCAAACTCTTTAAAATCTGCAAGGAGCTGGCCAACCCTGCTGCAGTCTCCACCTATGCTGTCCCCTCCCAGGCCCTCTGCACGGCACTGGCCTCTCACTTCATTTCAAAAACTCAGGACATCCTGTCCTCACTCTCCTCCTATCACCTCCCCTCCTCTATTCCCTGCTCTCCCTTTGGCCCTTCTGCAGCCACCCCTCCTCCCTCCTTCTCTGCCTTTCCCCTTTTTTCTGCTGACGAGGTTTCGAGACAAGTCCGATCTATGAAGGTTTCGTCAAAACAGGTCCACCCCTGTTCCTCCAAAACTATCAAGGACCACATCGACTCCCTGGCACCTGCCCTGGCTGACTTCTGCAATCACTCCTTCGCCTCTGGAGTCTTCCCATCCCCCCTCAAGCACTCCCTTGTGCACCCCCTTCTTAAGAAACCCTCTTCCGACCCCTCCTGCCCAGCTAACTATCGCCCAATCTCTATCACTCCTTTCCTGGGCAAGCTCCTGGAGAAACTGGCCATCTCCCAGCTTAATCTCCATGCTGAATCTGTTGGTAGTCTTCATGACCATCAGTCTGGCTTCAGAGCTGCCAGAAGCACGGACACTGCTCTCCTGAACATCGGTGAGGACCTGCTCTCAAACCTTCACTCTAACACCCATTGTGTTCTCATTGTGCTCGACCTCTCTTCTGCCTTTGACACTGTCAATCACACCATCCTGCTCAACCGTCTCCGTGATAACCTGGGTATCACTGGTCAGGCTCTGGCATGGCTGACCTCCTTCCTCTCCAATCGACCCTCCCAGGTCCAACTGGGTTCCTTCCTCTCTTAAATCTTTTTTTCTACCTTTGGTGTCGCCCAGGGATCTAACCTCTCCCCCTGGCTGTTTAACCAGTACGCGGCACTTCTTGCTCACTGCATCACTGCTCTCTGTCCCAACTTTCAGTGCTATGCGGATGATACCCAGATCATTTTCAGGCTACCCTCGGCCTCCTCTTCCCCTTCCCTCATCTCCGACTGTCTTTCTGCTATCCAGGAATGGTGTGCCGCCAACAACCTCTACCTTAATGCAAGTAAGACTGAGATTCTACTTATCGGCACACCCACTCCCTCCTTACCTGCAGCTCTCTGGCCGGCCTCCCTTGGCCCTCTTCCTGTTCCTACCTGCAAGGCAATGAACCTCGGGGTCATTTTCGACTCCACACTCTCTTTCTCTCCTCACATATCTGACGTCTCTAAGAAGTCACACTACCAGCTACACCTCCTCAGAGGTATCCTTCCTTTCTTCTCCTTCCCCCAGAAGCTCACTGTCTCCAGAGCCCTGGTTCTCTCAAAGCTGGACTACTGTAACAGCCTCTATCTAAATCTTCCTGCCTCTACTCACCGCCCTTTGCAACTCATCCAGAACAGGACTGTGAGACTTGTCCTTGGCCTCAAGCCCAGGGACCGTATCTCTCCAGGACTGAAATCGCTACACTGGCTCCCAGTGGCCACGAGGATTAAGTTCAAAACCTTCTGCATTGTCCACAAGGCCTTCTGGGGCCTTGGGCCAAAACACCTTCAACTCTCTCTTCCTAAATATCTTCCTTCTCGAGCTCTTCGCTCATCCACCTCCAACTACCTCAGGGTCAGCCGCTTCTCCAAGCAACGAGCTGGGGGTAGATCTCTCTCCGCAGCAGGGGCCTCCCTCTGGAACAGCCTTCCTGCCTCCCTGAAACTTGAGGAGGACCATCTCCGGTTCCGGAAGCACCTCAAAACCTTCGTCTTTGCCTCCGCTTTCTCTCCCTCTCTCCCCTGCTAAAATCACTGAACCTGCACTGAATCTGCAACTGGCCACTCACCGATCTCGGTCCTTGGCCCGGCCACTCTTCCCTGCACTGCCTACCTGCACTACGGCACTGTCTCTGTATCCTACAGCCCGTTCTCCCGGCACTTACCTTGCACTTGCCACCAGCTGGCCCTATTATTTATCTTGTATTCTACTAACCATGTACTGCACTCTCCTTGCACCTGCCACCAGATGGCCCTATTACTTATCTTGTATTCTACTAACCATGTACTGCACTTCCTCTCTCCCCTTCCCCTCGCACTTTTCCCAGTCCCCCTACCCTTGCACTTGCGCGATCTAAATGACACCTGGCCTAGTAGGATCGTGGTCTGTTCTCCCCTTGTCCCCCCCTGCCTCGTTGCGCCTTGAAACACGTGTGTATAGGCGCATTACAAATGCCATATCATATAATATCATATCACTTCGATCTTGGTATTGTCTAAGTAGTACCATGCTGATTGATCTTTGGTTTTTCCTTCTTTGGTAGATTTGGTGAACAGCAGGACTTTTGTCTTTGATTTGTTAATTTCAAGGTTGTTGCTTTTCATGTAGCACGCCAAGTTCGCTAGTTGGCGTTGCAGCCCGATTTTGGTCTGGTCCAGTAGGATCAGGTCGTCTGTGTACAACAATCTTGACACTTTGACCTGACCTACCTTAGGAGGGAAGGATCTGATTTTGTTCTCGGACACTTGGAAGTCTCCAAGGAAGGCGATGAAAAGCGCCGGGGCAATCGTGCAGCCTTGTTTGACCTCTCGTTCCGAGTAAATAATGTCCGAGAGCTGTCCTTGTTGGCTTAAACGGATGCGCATAGATGTTTTTGTATGCAAAGCCCTTATCGGTTCGAGTATTGGCGGAGGGCATTTCCAGGTTTTTAGTTTGGACCACAGTTTGCTGCGGTCAACCTTGTCAAAGGCCTGCGAGAGGTCTACTAGTGCGAGATGTACCTTAGGTGCGCCCGTCTTTACTTTTGATTTTATTATGTTCAGCAGCAATAGGTTGACTGCCGTACTAGCACCCTTTAGAAATCCTGTCTGGAACAAGTCTGAGCTCGGGGATCTTCTTGCCCATTTCTGAAAATGTGAGAGCAGCAGAGTCGCAAAGATCTTGCCAATGATATCTAAGAGACTGATGGGCCTATAGTTGGCTGGGCTTTCTCTGCAGCCTTTTTTGTAAATTGGGACGAGAACAGCTTCTGTCCATGATTCCGGGATTAGCTTTGTTTTTTCACATTGTTTGAAAATGTACTGACTGCCGCTCACTCTTCTGGATATATTTTCAGATCAATATTTGTGAGGCCATCGGGGCCTGGGGCTCTCGAGGACTTGAGTGTGGTTATTACTCTTATGATGTCTTCTTCGTCTGTCAAACTATCCAGGCTTCCTGGCTCAGTTGTGTTTCATTTTTTTCCAGGGATGATGGAGGCCGAAACAAGTCTGTGAAGTAGCTGACCCATTTTAGTTCTGGAACAGCGTTCGAAAGAGGAGCTACTTTCTGGCCCTTGACACTTTTGAGCAGGTTCCAGAAGTCACTTGTTTTTTTGGTGGGCAAGATTTTCAACATAGATTCGACACCGTTCTTGTATAACGTCAATCTGTGATGTTTAATCCAAGATTTGTAGATCGTGGACCCCTTGTAGTATGCGGCCCATGCCTCTTCTGTTTGTTGGAGCAGAGCAGTTTTTTTCAGGTTTCTCATTTCACAGCGTTGAAGAATGACCTTGAGGTCGAAGGTGTGGTTGTTTGACTGTTGTTTCAGTTTGCTTCCCGCAAAACTGACCCTATGGGCCATCAATATAGGTAGATACTTGGGTCTCTGAATGTGCGCCGGGAGTGCTATGGTAACTGGTGCTGCAGTTATTTTTTCTTTTATTGTTCGTAAGTTCCCTGATGTTAGAAGCAGGCGGGTTTGCTGTTTATTTGGTTCAACTGCCGACGTGTAGATATTTTTTTCTAGATCAGGGTCACCCCAAGACATCATTAGAAGGTTATGGTCACTTTCGATGGTTCTCTGGACCTTGAACGAGGTTATATGGGTGATCAGAGCCTGTGTGATAAATATGTAATCCACGGTTGCTGAAGCTTCCCGCCGTTCCCACGTTGGGATCTGCAGCTCGTTTGCTTGGAGGGCTGCCGTGTTGTCGAAATTTCTGGAATTCATTAATTTGGTCCACGCCTGACCTCTTTCGTCAGCTGATGAACGGAGTGAGGAAGTACTCGTGACTGTGTTTAAGATCTCACATTTGGCATTCAAGTCCCCATGGATAATGATGTTGACGGCATTGTGGTCCACGTAGATGGTGTCGATGGCGTTGGCGTCGGACTTACAAAATGCTTTGGTAATAGTTCTTTCGGGATTCCAGTATAGATTCATTATTACTAACTTTGAAGTGGTCCATGCATCATGCCCTGGGTCTAGATGATGCCATGATGTTAAAGTGGCAAGCATGCCATAGGATTCCATTATTTAACTTCTCAGAGTTATGCCTGAACCTGAACAGATTGCTGTCAAGAGGCCCGAGGATGGTCTGCCCATTGCTGGAGACAGTTCAACACATAACCCATCCAGCAAGGGTTTGTCGGTTAGCCAGGTTTCCTGTAGGCATATAATGTCTAAAGACCCCAGGGTTACATCACTCGGGCGGATTAGGTGTCTATGCCCTCTAGTGTTCCAAGATCCCATCGTCATTGGTTTCTTGACGGTCTTTGTTGTGGATGGTTTAAGATGAAGAGTGTGACTATGGGATTTTAATGTTTGCTGCTATCTCTTCTGGTTTTGGCCAAAAGTGTTGGTTAGCCACTTCCATGGTCCTTTTACTGAGTTTTCAGAGTGGCATGCTTTCAGTTTTTCGCTCAGCAGAGAGTTGTTTGGTTGGATCGTGCTCTTCTCTTTTGGTCTGTAAGTCTGTGAGTGGACTGGTCAATTTACCCTAGATGTTCGCATACTTAGGTGCATTGGGCTTTGGTCATGTTCCTTGCGATCGTCCCTTCTGCGGTCGGACTTTGAATCCGTGTGGGTGCTGTTACACCTTTCATGATCTTCCAACTGTGTAGTCATTTTGTAATGATAATTTTCAGGGTGACTTGAGCTGTGCTGCCATAGGTTTCGTTTGTAGCGTACTTCAGTTCTCAATGTATAGTGTTGCTTTGTTGGCGTTTTCTTCTTGGATTTTTCTGTTTCAATTTGATTAGGATAGGACTTCTGTATTGCCAGGAGATTGAAATCCAGGCGATGCAGGTCTTTGGTGACTTCTTTTGGAATTTCGCGAATGACTTAATTTCCTATCTGTAAGTATGCCTTGGCTCTATGTTCCCGATGGTATGGTTCGATCAGCTGGAAGTCTTCTGTGGTCAGGTGTCGAAGAGTACTGACTTTGCTCAGAGTTTTTAAGACTGTTTTCCTGTTCAGTACTATGTAGCCTTCTTTGCTTGAGATTTGTTCAAGCTTGAAGGTGGAAGTCCCTTTCAGTTTTTCGTCAATCTTATTGTCACGTGACTTTCCATTGTTGCCAGTAGTTGTGATCATGGGTCGATGTGTTGAGATTGGATAATCCTTACCATAGTGGATTGTTGCAGCCCAAACCCCCCTTCGGATTGGAGAGGCCGGCTTGTTGTTCCTTTTTTTCCCAAGGTTGTAATCTCTAGTCGTGCTCGACACAGGCCTTTTCAGTACACGTTTTTCGGGTTCCTCGGTTTGGTTTGGGTTTGAGTCTTGCCTAGCAGGGGATTGCATGGGGGAAGGAGAGTCAAATACATTGTCATTGTGCACTTGTTTTTTTTGGTGAATCTAGGTTGGCCTCCGATGTATCCAAATGTTGTGAGAGGTTCATCAGTTTGCTGCTGGACTGGAATTCTTCTATGTTTTTGGCGATTGCCCATGTTTTGAAGGAACTCTCATTGGGGCGCTTGTCCCATTAGGGGCTGCGTCCATCGGTACTGCTTTATCTGAGGAAACACAGTTGCTAAGCACCAGCAATACTTGGGCCACATTTTCTCTAATTTGTTTCACTTCTTTAGTTACTTCTAATTCCTTCCTCTGGTATTCTTTTCTGTTCAATGATTGTTTATGTTGTGGCTCAGTAGCTGGCGGCCTCTTTGTTGGGGCGTCGGGCATTGGCGCTGTTAGTCGTGTAGTTGTTTTGATGAAAATAGGTACCAGGTCGCACTGCCTGAGGTCTTCAGAGGTTTTTGTAGCCTTTGGGGACAAAGTTGTCAGGCTTCGTGATATTTGATTTTTTTCCTTGAGCTTTTCTTCCAATTTAGTCATTTTGGCTTCGAGGACAGTTAAGTTCTTGATGGAGTTGGTTTCGAGGGCTGTTAGATATCCTTCAACAAATGTCAATTTGGTGGTCATCGTGGCTATCATTGAGGTGTTGTCTTTTAGAGAGTCGTTGATTGCCTCATAAAGTTTTCCGAAAGGGGCTAGTGCAATGGTTACGGCTGACATTAATGACAGTAGGTCTGGTTTTTTAGTGGGGGAGTCCTTTTGAACAGATGATGGGATTTCACTGAGTCGTCTATTTTTAGCCAGAGTATGTGTGTCCGTTTGAGCCGGGTGTTGAATGTGCCTGTCTGGGAGTGACTTTTCCGGTCAGGTCATTTTTTCTTGTAATGATCCCGCCGGGGACTGAGCTATCCATGGGTTCCGTGGCGCCGGGGGTTGTGTCACTGGGTTTCCTCAGTTGCCCCCCTATAGATGTGGTCTGTTCCACGCAAGTCGCTTTTCAGTTGGATCGCGGCCTGTGGATGTCCCAGACTGGGGGATTGATTGTACCGTGGTACCTCTTTGAGTGTGTGCTCCAGGGCCCAATCGGGGCGGTGCTCTTTTTTCTGCCATTTTAGTATTGGGATCTTGGTTATGCTTTGGGGATGATTGCTCGAGTGTAGGTTTCCCAGAGGCTGTTGGAGGTTGATCGTTTAAGGGTACTTTTTCAAATGTCTTTGTTTGGTCTTGTACAGTCGGTGGTGGTACTACTTGGTTTGGGCAGGATGTGATTCCAGTTCGATCTGTTTTACGTGCTTTATTCACAGGCAGAGTTTCCTGAATTGCCTCCAAGATCTCTGCATCCGATAATTCTGTATCTCCATCGAATTTCCTTTTGTGTTGTTTAAAGAAGTATACTTTTAAGGATGATGAGATCAGCGGTGTTGAGAGGCATTTAGTCCCTCCCAGTGATTTGAGGCCGCCCTTGCAATGTTTGTTTGTGTATATTTTGTTAGCTGCAGTCTTTATTACTTTCAAATTTACTTTCGTATTGGTTCCCTTTAGGGTTGGGGTGCCCTTGTCTTTGCTGCTGCCTGTTTTTCTTTTTTCGTTGGGTTTGGAAGTGGACGTGGTCTTTGAGGGAGTCTTTGCGGGATCTCCCTCGCTATCCGGGCATACTGTGGTATCACGGTGGTCGTCCTGATTTCCATCATGTGTCTTAAAGACGGCGTCATCTGGATTTGGTGAGTCTTGTGATGCAGGTTCGTCTTCTGGACCTGAGTCTGAAGAGTCATTGGAGCTAATTCTTATTGGAGGCTATGGGATGGTTTTTGGTGGCGTAAAACAGGTGCATGGCTTCATGCCACTAGGGATCTGAGCTGTGATCAGATGTATTGCAGGGGTGATGGCATTTTGCGGGTGCCTGACTGGGTCACCAGCGCTGGAAGTAGACTGTAGGTTTTTCTTGCAAGCCACTATTTCGACCGTCTCCTCCGATGGCTCAAAAGCCCCCGGCCAGTCAGGCTCCCGCAGAGACCGTCCTCCGACAGACTCAGGCGGGCCAGGGGTCAGAGTTTGAGCCAGAGAGGACGAATCTGGTCCAATTGAAGAGTTTGTTGATTCTGGAACCGATGCTGGAAGGGCCCCGTCTTGGCTCAGTGCTCCCTTGACAGAAGGGTACGGAGCACGTGTGGCCAGGGACCGTGTTGAGTTAGATACTGGAGGAGCTGGTGAGTGATGTGTGGATGTCGTGGCCGGAGGTGTTTCAGTGGCCGTGTCAGCCTGAGACGGTGGCGGCGGGGGGGTGGCAGTAAGATGCGCGGGCATCGTGCCCCTCCCCATCCCGGCTTCGGCAGCAGATTTTCAGCTCCTCAGGCGGCATTTCCCAGATTCTGCTTCAGTGGGAGAAAGTGGGGCCATTGTTATCTAAATCTGTGCCGCAGGGGTAGCAAGGGGCGTTAATAGAATGGTTACATGGGCCTTACTCCGTACTCCTTCCTTGTTCAGATCGGCAAGATTGGCTTTTGGCTGGTGGGAGAATCTTGATGGAAGAAAAATAGGAGTTGCCGCTTTCCGCTCCTCGCGGACTCTGGACACCAGACACACTGCGAGCATACCGCGCAGCGCTCCGCCCATGAGCGGTGTAGATGAAGGCTGAGGAGAAAGTTCACTGAAGTAGAACACGGACCGGAGCAGGGAGGTAGGCAGGCTTCAGCGCGTTCACGAAGGGAGATCAGTAGAGCGTTTCAGGAACAATCTCCCCTTATAAATCAGACTAGAACAGAAATATACAAGCTTTCAAAAAAACTCAAAACCCACCTCTTTAAATAATACTCCTGAAATCAGTTGAATGATCCTATGACACTTTATATATGAGTAATGTTTTCCCATGACCCACAGATTGTCCTTTGTCTAAATTGTCTTCTTGTTGTCGCCCTGATGCTTGCGAGCTCACGGCGCGGTATAAAAAATAAAAAATAAGTAAATAAGCTGATGATAACTAATAAGTGACCCGACACTCTCTCCACATGGCTTGCATGTACTTAGACATAGAGTTGCTGCCTCTGTTTGACACAACTTCTTTAGGGAAGCCAACCCGAGTAAAGATGCCTAGCAATGGTTTTGCAACTGACTTGGCTGTCACAGTCTTCAATGGGATGGTTTCAGGATATCTGGTGGCATGGCTGACCGGCACTAAGATAAACCTATTGCCAGAGAATGTCTGAGGGTTGAGGGGATGAACAATGTCAATCCCTACCCTTTCTAATGGCACCCCCACCACAGGGAGTGGCACCAATTGAGCCTGGATTGTTGAGCCACTCTTAACAGAAATCTGACAAGTGGCACAACTCCTACAATGGCCTTCTACCTGGACCCCCATCTTGAGCCAATAGATATGCACGGATAGCCTCTGCTTAGTTCTCTTGATCCCAAGGTGACCAGCTAGACGAACCTCATGCGCCAGTTGTAGGAGGAAGGGTCTTACTTGAAGGGGACCACCAACCTGCTATGGTCACCTTCAGTAGACTCTGTGGGCTCACTGTACATGAGCCCGCCTTCCCAATAAATCCTATGTTTCCCAGGAGGTTCACCCTCAAGCTGGGAACAGGCCTGTCTCCGTAGGCCTTCCAAGGATGGCCACTGATGTTGGCCCTTACTAAACTATTCCCTATCAGGACCACCTTCAACCAATACACTTTGGAGTGAATGATGGTCATTTGGATAGGAATTTCAGGCAGGTGTAGGTGCTTGGCCAACTACCTCCATCTCAGTGGTTTGTGAGTTAGGGGGAATATTCTCTTTCCCTCTTCTGAGTTCCTTGACTCCCTCAGCCTTGGGTTTCCACGTTGGCTTTGGCTCAGTCTTGGACTTGGCCAGGGCAGCCTTTGTTGGTGATTTTGTGCATCGTCCTTCTGCTGTGTCCCTCACAAGAACTAAAACTCTGAGGTAATTTCCCAGCAGAACCTTTCAAGAGACTTGCCTCTGAACACTCACAGGCATCCTTACTACTGTACCATTTATGGTTAGATTTACAGGCATTACTAGGAACTTGAGAGGGGGGCCATCAGCTAACCTGGTGGGCATCTAGGACGCTCTGGCAAGCTCTTGTTGGTTTACCAATGTGGAATCTACCACAGTTCTGCTGGCCCCACTATCCCTAAGGGCAGGAGTGTCAACTCCATTGACTAGCACACTGTCCTTAAAGTAGTGCTTGGTGTTGTCTGGAATGCTAGCATGAGCCTCTGAGACTCTAGGCTCCCAGGAACCCAAGGATACTAAAACTACTTCAGATTCTATCCCACTGGGGAAGGAATCTGAAGAGAAGGATGCCCCTGTGATAGTTTCTTCCTCACATCTGGGGTCCCCTTTCATGTCATCACTTACTCCACAAGCCACAGAAGACCCATTAGGTATTGGAACATAGGGTGGCCTGCCGGGCAGAACGGCACCCGCCCACAGAGTTTCACGGAAGCCCCGGCATCGTTATTACTGGTGCCAGTGTTTCCGTGGTCCCCATTCCCATGGAGTCCTAAGGAACTCTATAGGAATGGGGAACAACATTTTCACTATTTCGCCTTTCCAGCCACCGGGGTTGTAATACCCTGGTGTTACCGGCAAGTCAGGCACTGGTAACTGCTTATGGGTCCGGAGGCTTTTTACCGGCACGGTTGCTGCCAGACCCATAATGAGGCCACTGTGTTTTCTGTGTAAGTACAAGCTGGGTATTTCACCAGTGCGCAACACTGGGTACCTCGATCTTATCCCACCGCTGTACACCAATTTGTTAAGATGGATTTCTAAACTCTGACCTGGTGGGCAGAGGTTTAGGAGGCCACCCTAGTTTAGTGGAAATGGGGAACCTTCTGGACAAACCAGACCAATTTATGGTAGCTTGGCAGGTGGTGAAGACTAAGAGCCTCATTACAACGAGGGCAGCCGCGGTATGAACGGTTCCGGTAAGGGACCGGCACCATTCATACCGGGCCACCCCATTACGAGTCTGCAGCAGGTCCCGCTCTGGACGCCAGACCAGACGTGCAGAGCGGGACCCACTAGTAGTCCAGGATGCTAACAGCGGGCTTGTCATTAACGGGCCCGTTGTTAGCATCCTCCCCATTCCCATTGAGTCCTATGGGGGATCAAATGGGAATGGGGATGTACCAGGTGCGGGTCCCGAGAATGGGAATTACTGTGCCTGCTAAAGTCGGCATGGCCCGGTAATTCCCTATTTTTGGGACCCGACCCGGTACCCGGTTTGGGGGTAGCCATGCCGCTAAAAATGGCATGGCTACCTCCAAACTCCTAATGAGGCCCCAAGTCTCAGGAGGGGTGAGATTGATCGTAAGCCCACAATGAGCACATACAATAAATCTCCACAGATTACCCTCAGACAGATGTATATCAAAAATAAATGTATTATAGGCCTTTATAACAAAAACATAATTATGCTACAGTTATGCAGAAAACAATTACCACACACGTGTATTCACTATGTAACATATATACAATACTGCGATTAGTGTAAAGCTGATGATAGGGGGGGATAACCACAACCTGCAACAGAAGGGGGTAGCTCGGCACATATATCAGTTTAGGCAGTCCTTCATCAACACTCCCTAACTTGTTTAATCCAGCCCTACGAAGTGAGGAACCTAGCGCTCAAAGTACAGTTGTGCATTAACAACGTGCGTTTGTGCGTAAACGAACAAGGAGGCTCTCTTCGAGGGGCTGTAGCTGCTTAGGAAGGGGCTTGAGACAATGAAGAATAAGTTCCTATTCCTAGAAGAGCATCTACTTTTGGAGTTTGGGAATAGGTGGGGAAATCAGGCTATCCCCGCCAATGTGAGGATCTTTTGAGGGATACTTGTGTGCAAAAAGGGATATATGTGCCAGGAGTCCACCGGTAAGTTAGGAAAGTACTCACCAACCCTCGACACAGTATGGACCAAACTTTGGCAGTCTAGCCCACTTCGCTCGTAGGTGTTAACTCTGCAGTTTCAGGACGCTCCGGATCTCAGTGGGATGGGACGAACGTTTGTGGCGTGACAGTAGCCTTTACTCGCTCTCGATGAAAGAAGGATAATTCTGGTGCAGCACATCTCAGGATACGGTACGCAAGAACAGCAGTCACCATACTGGGGCCATGCTGTGAAGGATTCCAATCGAGCATCACACACCGGACCGGGACACTTGGTCTTAGCCTGGGATGTAGAACTCAATAGGAATGTTTTTTCTTTAATTTCAACGAATTGAAATCTATACCCGACCCGTCTCACACCCCCTCACAGCACCTTTTACAAATACCCTGGGACACAATGGACCATGATCCAGGCCGGTGGGTGGTAACATAATATTTATTTATTTTAAAATTCACAAAAAGCACACACATTTTAATATTGGGCAGAAATCACCAATGGGGTGATAATTACAATGCAAACCACTGAACTACACTTGTTTAACCATCTACAAGGACATATCCAAAGCACAAATGAATAGGCAGCAAACATAATCAAAATCCGACCTTCCCATACAAAATAGGAGGCCAAAACCCTTTGCAATGGCCTAAAATGACACTCGGATTTTAACAAATAATTAATTACATGTGTAATTAAATAATGATGTACAGATGTGTTATCACAGTTGCAGGGTTTGTATATCACTAGCAACTATAAGGTAAGGTATCACAAAGACAGACAGTTCACAAAGCAGGTTGAAATTGAAAACACAGTGCAGCCAAATTACACATGGAAAAGGTGCATTTTAGTGAGAACCGCTTAACCCAAAATCCCACAAATTTAGGTGTGTGTACATATTATCATAGGGCGCATTTCTGTTAATTTTTAATGTTCCACCAAGTGTACTTTTACCATGATTCAAATTTTCCTGGCATGCTATGAACGTCTGTGACATCTTGTTTAGAAGCCACGAAAATCACATTTAAACTGTCAAACTTTTACATTTCTGTGGTTACAAAATTAACAGTCTTAAAAGTTTATTCAACAAATAGTATTTTGAAACAAATGGGCAGCCTTTGTCCTTCACTTGGACCATTTTTTTCTCTTCCGCTACCACCAACTGTCAGTTCAGCCCAGTGTGGCCAGGGCCTTTCCCAATGTAATTGAATTATTGCCACTTTCTCACTTCACAGGTAGGTATTGCAGCATGTATTGTCCCATCCTGCAGCAAAGACGAATTTCTGACGAGCGTGTGAACTTTCTTTGTCTTGGTTCATTCAAAGTTTTTCAAACTAGTAATTATCACTTCTGTGTCCCAGAAGGTTATGGTGTCCCCTTTTGTGGGAAGGCCTTCTCTTAGCCAGCAGGAAAAACCTGTTCTGGGGCTTTCAAAATCCAGCAAATGCATTTTAATTCCTTGGTTTTCTTTAATTTTGTCCTGAATCAAAAACAAGCCTGTTGAATATAACATCCCATATATGGTCCCAGCAACAAACCCCCTTTACATTGTTAAACAAGGGCAGGGCCTTATCCAACATACACTTTTAAAACAGGTATTTCATATTTGCAAAAGTACATTTAAACACGGTGTGAGGCCTGCTGGCATGTGCCTTTCAAAGGTTCCATCTGAATTTCCCACATAGTTCTGCAATCAAATTCAGTTTCTTTTATACAGCAATTTGTTTAAAACACTGATGCACTGAAATTGACATAGGCCCAGAGAGCCAGGGCCTCTTTGAAGCATTGATCTTTTACATTGTGTAGCCCAAAAGTAAAGCGTTTCCTGCGTAGCTGAAGGAAAGCTTCTTTTGATTCCTCAGATCTGAATAACAGCCTGTCATTCAGGGATACTGCTCTTTTCTGCTGAGCACAATGTGAATATGGATGGGCATGGCAGGGCCTCATTGATAAAAGTAGTGTGATGAGGAACAGAGGAAAATAGCATCAGGGCAGCAACCTTTTTCATGTAACATATTCCCTTTTCAATGGGAACTTGTTTAGCAAACAGCAGAGCAGAGCAGTTTTTCCATTAGCTTCTTTTGGTGCACACAAGAACACATACTGGCGGCCTTTCTCAGTGTGCTCCCTGCCCTAACTAGCACAGTTTTTGATGCGTGGCAATGGTGCTTCAAGGAGCCAGCGCAGCCATTTCGCTGTTTCTGCTGAAGTGCAGATTGGTTATGGATGGGCTTACTGCTCAGTGGGTAAATGTATCCCACAAACTCCCCCCTGACTCTTCTGAGATTCCTTGTCGAGGGAGAGTAGGGCAAAGTGGGATTCATCAATGGGGCAAAGTAGGGTTCATCAGGTGGAGTCCTTCTTCCATCATGGAGTTTTATGGCATGATCCTCCCTTTGTTTCACGTTGGATTGTGGAGTGACACCCACAGTTTTCTCACAGGTATTTCTTTGTGGCGTGGAGGGACACCCCAGATTTTCCTTTGCTCTTTCCTTTCATGGTCCCGGGGAGGTCCTCATTGGTGATGAATGGGAAGAACCAGTACAAATCTATTAAATAAATAAGAACTACATTTTCCAACTGACTGCTTTCCAGGAATGTTGACAGCAGTGGGACACACATACATTCAATATTTAGACAATAAATGTAATTGATCACTCGCAAGACACAGATAACTATGGATTTGGCTAGAATTTTGGGGAATTCCTTTCATCCTAACAATGAAGAAAAATGCTCCTTGTTAACTAATTATACCTCTAAACCTGCCTGTTCCCTTTTGGTTCTTCTTTTTCTTGCTCTTACTCTCCAGATGTCTGTTCTATTTGATTTTCTCTGGGATCCTCAATTTGCTAAAAAGTGTGCCTAGGGTGACAACCTTTCACTGATTAATATGGACCCATTTCTCTTCTGTCAGCTCTCCGTTGGGGATGCGGATTCTATAGGCTAGGCCTGGGATGGTGACTTCCTTTCCAATTTTTGAACTTCAACTGTCTATGGTAGCAATGGGGCTGACCAGAAGACTTTCTTTAGGACTGGCAGGGCCCTGGGATTTACCCTCCAGTTGGGACCGGGTTTAGGAATAACTGGGATCAGAATTAATGTTCAGTCGGTTGAGGATATGGCTGTCCATGTAAAAGGCGGAAGGAACACCTTGCACGACCCAACAGTTATGTTCTATGCTTTTGTCACCTATAGACATTTTTAGCATACAACTGCTAAGCAGAATGTGTTTGGAATGGGGAATTTCCAGGCCCCCATACCCACTGATAAACTGAGTCAACAGCGGGCAGGGTCTGGTCTTTTGGGAGTTTCCTGAATAATACTTCGCTGATGAAGCCTTCTTCACTATTCAAGTCAACTTGGGTGAGGATAGACTCATTTCCCTCATTTATCTGAATTGGAAAGAAGAGCTGTTCGCCCTTCTTCTGAATGCCAGCCACATTTTGTGCTGGTTTGTCATCAATTTCGACTATAGAATTGTTTTTTTCAGATTGTGAATTGGGATAACATTTTTAAGTATTTGCTTTTATTGGGGAATGCCACTTAAAACTGGAAGGAAGGTTGATTTTCAGGAATGGAGAGGAGTTTGCTTCACCAGCTTGTTCTCCTACAGCGATGACTGTAATGTCAGGGGTTTGATTATTATGAAGATGAAATTTAATTGGATCAGATTTTTGTTCAACCATGTGGCATGTGCCATTTAAATTAACATGGCTGACACTCTGTTTCAATTTTATTGGCCTTTTAGTCTGAGTCCAGAGGACCTTGTTCACACAGTTTATTAGGTGGGACAACCTGCACAGGATCTCATTCCCTAGTAGACAGGGTGTCCCCTCTGGAGTCACGGCTATGACTGGGTGTTTCATTTCATGTCGCCCAATTTTTATTTCCAAATCCACAGTCCCCTCGACAGGAATTTCATTCACATCGAAGTACTGGAATTGTCCAGGCTGAGGGGTGAGAGAGATCTGGTGTCTCTCCCCCCTTTCCAAATTTATCTGATCAAAGGCCCTTTTTGACAGAAGAGTGGCTTGGGATCCAGTGTCCACCATTGCTGAAATTGGATATTGCCCTTGCACCTGAACGGGGGTATACAATCTCCCTTCTTTCTCCTCAAGTGGGCAAAGGTATTTTGGGCAAGCTGGGTGGTACATTTCTTTATTTTGGACTCTGACACTGTGTCATGATTCCTGCCCCTCATGTCCCCAGCCCTCCAAGATGTCAGGCTGGAACCAGGCCACGATCACCTACATGGCCCTCAAGGGCCTCTCCATCCCTCCAAAGACCCACTTGGAGTCAGACTTGGCACTTGTGGTACCAGACTCACTCACTCCCATAGGATAACATTGGGGATTGGACTTGTAGTGCATTGATGGGGACAAGATGTATGCCCCCACATATTTCGGTTCAAGAACTCCATGTGCGGTTTAGTCTTTTGGGTGTGGTTCAGCCCAGAGACACCTGGAATACCCAGAGACTATTTAAGCCACACCCAGTCTGAGAAGAATGCTTTGCGTTTTCTGCACCTGCAGCGTGACACTCACCGTGTTCGGATCGGTCTCCAGTACGCCTGCATCTTTCTTCTGCGCTCAGCTCCTGCAAGAACAAGAACACAGTTAGGAACAGCCTTCCCTTGTAGCATTTCTGCCCATCATTCATCGCTCATTCTGTTCTTTGGGCATCTTCAGTGGTGTCATTCCATCCTGGCACGCCGCTTCCTAAGGAAAAGGGAAAAGAACAGAAGAAAGGCATTCGTAAGCAGTCTGCAACTCTTCGCTTCATTTTAAACTGTACGAGCTTCAAACGCTTACCTGAATCCCAGCCGCTCTGGGGGAACTCTGTCTCCAGAACTTCTCATCCATCTACAAGAGGGAAAAGACACTCCAGGTTAGCGTGGAACCATCTAGGGGCGCTGCATACCGCGCTTACCCAACGCATTTGTTCTTCATAACCCGCATCCACGCTGAAAACGTTGCAACACCTAAAAGACACAGAAAAATAACTTAGCTCTATGAAAATACGAAAGGGGGTGCATCGCGCATCGCGCTCTCACTCACCTTCAGCGCTACTCATCTCAGCAGCAAGCCGCTATCCCCGGACGCCGGCCATCATCTAAGGAAGGAAAGGAACGAAGCTAGAGAACTGTTCAAATGACTCATTATACTTACCTGTAGGACTCTTGCCAGTGAAGTAACTAGGCAGCAACGAGCCCGCATCAATCAACGCACCCCTGCGCTGAAAGCAGGACAGAGAGAACACTATCCAAGAAAACAAGGTGAGCTGTGGATCAAAGCGAAGGGTTGGACCCCGGGGAAGAAGGGGTTCAAGCACACAGAGTCAATAGGGGGTTAACCTCTGCCAATCCTGTGTTTCAGGCCCAGTCTCCAGTCGAATAGCCTCCAGGGAAGGGTTCGAGGTTTTAAGAGGTCAGAACAGGCTGAGTGACGTCCCCGTGGATACCAGGTGAGCGTTACAGAATGCAAAGCCTCACATCAAAATCCACCTGGGCGTCATGGAAACATCAGAAACCGACCAGTTAGCCCACATGTTGGGGCAGCTACGTTCTGAAGTACATGCAGCCAGGCAGGAGACCAACACCCTGAGGAGAGAGCTGATAGTAGCCAAAGAACACACTGATGATTTAAGCCGGCAACTTCTCCAGTCACAAGCAGGGCATGCACCATTGCCGGGAATCGTGCCCACGATGCCAGCGCCATCAGCCAATCCCCTTCAGATAACCCTTCCTGGGGCAGTTCTCTTGGCCCTGCCCGAACGATTTACGGGGGATCCCAAGAGGTTTGCAATGTTCATGAACCAGTGCCGTCTGCACTTCCTTTGTAGGCCAGGGGCTTTTCCGAATGACCAATCACGGGTCGTTTTTGTGCTATCCTACCTGAGTGGTAGCGCTGCAGACTGGTCTGTACCCTTTGTGGCCCAAGACAATCCTTTGCTGCATGACTTCAGGGGCTTTCAGCAGGAAATGGAAAAGCTGCTCGCCCGTCGTACTCATGGGCAGGCATTAGACAACAAGCTTCTGTCCCTACACCAAGGGAATCAAGACCTATTAACATACATAACCTCGTTCAATAGACTCGTAGTTGAAGCAGAATGGCCAATGGAGAAGAGAACCATGTTATTTCATCGGGGTTTGCGGGGGGAGCTCAAGGATGTTCTCGCACAAGTAGTGAACCCCCCGAAAGACTGCTCAGAATTCATTGGCCTTGTTGTTCAACTAGAATATAGGTTGCAGGACCGAAGAGCAGATCGAACCAGACCGGACCCTCGCCCTATGTATGTGCGTTCAAAGGACAATACTGCCCAAACAATGGAAGGTTAGGGAGAACCAATGCAAATCCGGGGGTCAGATCCCCCTTGACTAAAGTGGAAAGGGATGAAAGGAGACAGCAGCAGTTATGTCTGTACTGTGGAAGGTAAGGTCATTTCCTTAAAGAGTGCCCTGTGAAGCCACCGAGGAGGACAGTTGGTGCCACGGACAAGGAAGATACCATCAAGGAATCGGAAAACTCCCCAGCCCGTCAAGTGTAGGGGTCCACTTGTCAAGCGAAGAAAGCGAACTACAGACCTCCCATTTTGCACTATCTGTGGTCTTGATCAATCACCAACAACCATCTCGGATGCACGCAGTAAGAGCGTACATAGACAGTGGAGCCATTGGGAATTACGTCGACCAGGATCTTGCGGCAAAGATGGGGCTTCCGTTACGCCCTAAACCAACCACCGACACTGTTACCAATGTCGACGGCACTGAAATAGCTTCTGGTCCAGTATCCCAATGCACTGCAGCTTTAACCCTTCTGTGCCAGGATGGACACCAAGAATCAATCGTTTTTGACCTCATTAAGGCACCACAGTTCTGGTTGATTTTGGGAATGCCATGGTTGGTAGCTCACAATCCTCGAATCGATTGGCGAGCAAAAGAATTGGCCTTTCCCGAGACTTGCGCCCACACATGTTATCGCCAAGAAAAACAACCAATAGACACCAGAACCTCCACGCTTGCAACTGTGGCAATCGGCACCCTACCAAGGGAATATCAGGACTTTGAAGATGTCTTTCAGAAAGAACAGGCTAATACCCTGCCACCACAGAGACCATACGATTGCCAAATTGACCTGATACCCGGCGCACAAATCCCTTGTGACGCACTCACGCAACCAGAGAACCAGCACCTGAAGACCAATTCCTGGCCAACGGGTTCATCCGTCCCTCGAAGTCTCCAGCAGCCAGTCCTCTATTCTTCGTACTGAAAAAGGATGGGGACTTGAGAACGTGCATCGACTATGGCCCACTGAACCAGATTACCGTAAAAAAATCGCTATCCCCTGCTCCTGATCCCTGAATTGCTTGATCAAGTCAAAGATGCCCAAATCTACACCAAACTAGACCTGAGGGGGGCATATCATCTTGTTCGCGTTAAACAGGGGGACGAATGGAAAACCGCTTTTCGCACCAAATACGGCTTGTACGAATATCAAGTAATGCCCTTTGGCCTTTGCAGCCTGCTGCATTTCAATACTTCATGAACGATGTCCTACGGGAATTGATTGATGTCTGTGCTCTAGTGTACATTGACGATATTCTAGTATATTCAGCATCAAAGCAGGACCACGTTAAACACGTCTGATCTATATTGGAGAAACTCCGTCAACACCAGCTCTACGCCAAACTCGAAAAGTGTTCATTCCATGTCTCCGAGGTGGAATTCCTGGGCTTTATTCTCAGCCCGAAATGAATCCGAATGGATGTACACAAGGTAGATGCTATCCTGAACTGCCATCCCCAAATTCATTCAAAGGGGTTCAAAGTATGCTGGATTTTGCAAACTTCTACCGCCGGTTCATCCCAGGATTTTCACAAATCGTGCATACCATCACGTCATCACTGAGGGAAAGCAAGAAAAAGTTCCAGTGGACAACAGAAGCTGAGGAGGGTTTCCAGGAACTCAAAGCAAGATTCACATCTGCCCCAATCTTATGCCACCCTCGCCCTGATTTCCCATACCTGGTGGAAACGGACGGCTCAAGCATGGCTATGGGAGCCGTCCTCTCACAAAAGGACCCTGAAACAGGCCAGTTACACCCGGTTGCCTTCTGGTTGCGTAAATTCACACCCCCTGAACTCAATTACGCTATCACAGACAAAGAACTCCTGGCCATTAAGTCAGCCTTTAAGGCATGGCAGCACTACCTCTTGGGCGCCAGACATACAATCACTGTAATAACGGACCACGGGAATCTCCAGTACCTAAAAACGGCAAAGGCCCAATCCTCACGACAACTACGTCAGGTTCTTTTTTTTGCTGACTATGACTACGTGATTACATTTCGACCAGGGGTGAAAAACGGGAAGGCCGATGCCCTTTCCCGTATGGGGGTGGAAGAGCAAGGGTATCGGACCCCTAACCCAATAGCAATCATCCCGAGTGACAAGCTCCTAGGAATCACAGCAACCATAACTCAGAAAGAATTACATGAAGAAATCCAAAACCTGTTGAGTCCGGAGCAATTACAAGCGTGGAGTGCACAAGAAGAACATTACATGATAAAAGATCCGTTGCCCTACTTCAGGAATCGTTTATTCTTACCAAACCAAGAACTACGAGAACAAGTCATGTCTGGTTATCATGATTCCTTGATCGAGGGCCACCCCGGAATTGCTAAAACCCTAGCCAAGGTAAAACAAAATTATTGGTGGCCCACGTGGCGTGAAGACATTATCCAATTCATCCTATCTTGTGGAGTGTGTGCTCAAAACAAGTCATGCAAGCAGAAACCGGCTGGGCTCTTACAACCATTGGGAAATCCCACCAGCACCCTGGCACACGTTGTCCCTTGATTTTATTACTGACTTACCACCCAGTCAAGGGTTTAACACTATTCTTGTGGTCGTGGACCTATTTTAAAAAATGGCACATTTCATTCCTCTTAAGGGGCTCCCAAATGCTTCCACTCTGGCAAAGGTATTTCTTGAAGGCATCGTATGGCTCCATGGGTTTCCTTCCGTTTTGGTCTCAGACCGAGGTACTCAATTCGTATCTAACTTCTGGAGAAAATGCTGCTCTATGGCCCAGATCGACATCCGGCTATCCACCAGTCACCATCCCCAAACGGATGGTCAAACTGAGAAGACAAATCAGACGCGCAAGCAGTATCTGCGTTGCATGTTACACCAAGCTGAAGGAAGCTGGTTCGACCTATTATGGATTGCTGAATACGCTTATAATAATTCCCTACACAACAGCACTGGGCAGAAACCCTTTTATACCATGTATGGCAGGCACTCACGTACTTCTGAGTTGGACGTCCCTACAACCCTGGAAATGCCAGCAGTCAAAACCTTGCACGCAACCATTTCTCAAACTTTTAAAAGGGCAGCCGAACACCTACTTCAAGCTAAGAATCGCCAAAAGAAGTTTGCTGATCAACACAGAGCAAAGGCCCCCAACTACCAGTCTGGCTGGCGTCTAAACACATGCCCATTAAAGGAGCCCAAACTTTCCGTCCAAGATACCTGGGTCCATTCACTGTCACCTCCGTGATAAATCCTGTGGCGGTCAGATTAGCTTTGCAGTCAACCATGCAAATTCATCCTGTGTTCCACGTGTCTCTCCCTAAACCTGTTCAACCTGGGACCCGGGTAGCAATGCCATCGCAGCCAGTAGTAGTCGCCGGGGAGCCAGAATTCGAGTCAAGGACATCCTAGATTCAAAGTATGTCAGATCCAAATTATACTACTTAGTAGACTGGAAGGGGTATGGTCCACAAGACAGGACATGGGAGCCTTGTGAGTACATCCATGCACCTCGCTTGCTTAGACGATTTCATCAAAACCATCCAACCAAACCAGGACCAGACAGAAGAGCCACCTTGGGAGGGGCCTTGGGGGGGAGTGCTGTCATGATTCCTGCCCCTCATGTCCCCAGCCCTCCAAGATGTCAGGCTGGAAGGCTGGAGCCAGGCCACGATCACCTACATGGCCCTCAAGGGCCTCTCCATCCCTCCAAAGACCCACTTGGAGTCAGACTTGGCGCTTGTAGCACCAGACTCACTCCCATAGGATAACATTGGGGATTGGACTTGTAGTGCATTGATGGGGACAAGATGGATGCCCCCACATATTTTGGTTCCCATAACTGCATGTGCGGTCTAGTCTTTTGGGTGTGGTTCAGCCCAGAGACACCTGGAATACCCAGAAACTATTCAAGCCACACCCAAGCTCAGAAGCATGCTTTGCGTTTTCTGCACCTGCAGCGTGACACTCACCATGTTCAGATCGGTAGGCCCGCATCTTTCTTCTGCGCTCAGCTCCTGCAAAAACAAGAACACCGTTAGGAACAGCCTTACCTTTCAGCGCTTCTGCTCATCATTCATCGCTCCTTCTGTTCTTCGGGCATCTTCGGTGGTGTCATTCCATCCCGGCATGCCACTTCATAAGGAAAAGGGAAAAGAACAGAAAAAAGGCATTAGTAAGCATTCTGCAACTATTCGCTTCATTTTAAACTGTACGAGCTTCAAACGCTTACCTGAATCCCAGCCGCTCTGGGGGAACTCTGTCTTCCCATCCATTTGCAAGAGGGAAAAGACACTCCAGGTTAGCGTGGAAACATCTAGAGGCACTGCATACCGTGCTTAACCACCGCATTTGTTCTTCATAACGGGCATCTACGCTGAAAACGTTGCGGTACCTAAAAGAAACAGAAAAAGAACTTAGCTCTATGAAAATACGAAAGGAGTGCACCGTGCATCGCGCTCTCACTCACCTTCAGCGCTACTCATCTCAGCAGCACGCCGCCATCCCCGGACGCCGGCCATCATCTAAGGAAGGAAAGGAACAAAGTTAGAGAACTCATTATACTTACCTGTCGGACTCTTGCCAGTGAAGTAACTAGGCAGCAACGAGCCCGCATCAATCAACGTGCCCATGCGCTGAAAGCTGGACTGAGAGCACACTATCAAAGAAAACAAGGTGAGCTGTGGATCAAAGAGAAGGGTTGGACCCCGTGGAAGAAGGGGTTCAAGCACACTGAATCAATAGGGGGTTAACCTCTGCCCATCCTGTGTTTCAGGCCCAGTCTCCAGGCAAATAGCCTCCAGGGAAGGGTTCGAGGTTGTAAGAGGTCAGAACAGGCTGAGTGACGTCCCCGTGGATAACAGGTGAGCGTTACACACTGTGTCATTTTAGAATAATTTCTGTGTCAGCGTCTGGGGATCTGTAATAATAATTTGACATCCTGAAATAGTGGAGATTTTGGAATCCCCTGTTTCCCTTAGCTCTGTGCTGCCCCAGCTAATTGGGTGGCAGTCACTACAAAAAATTTGTGGGGAGTATCCCTCCATTACTATTTTTTTCTCAGGATGACAATTCTGGGGTTCCGGGATGGATGACCCTGAAACAGTCCCCACACCCATTCAGTCTTCATTTAGATCTCTTGGGACCCATTTTTCATTGAGAGAAATTCCCCCGTCCCTGAAGGAGAAGATTTCTTTCCCAGAATCCTCTAAGGATTCTTCCCCTTCAAATTGGAGGACACAAACTTGCTCCCCAAAATGGGCCTTTTTGACATATTTATTTCTCCTACTCACGCTCTATTACCTGGGTGGCAGATTTTTGGGGGCAAAAGATTTTTGTTCCGGTTCCTGGGTGTACGGGGGCTTTTCACGGTTGATGAAGGAACAGGTGAATTGTCAGGGTTCTCTCTCCGTCATTATTCTGGGGAGCCAGACCCTTGGTTTCTGGGGTTCTGAGCCGCCATGTTCATCTGAGGGTTTTGTTGAGCCCTCAACGTGCGACCCAGATCCTGGGTGAGGTTCTGGACCTGGCGCTCCAGTTGGGACTCCCGTTCAGGCTGGTACGGGGGTGTCTGTTCATATCGTGGGGGATCCCGGGAAGGGTAACTATACCTTCTCCCGGAATGCCCTGGGAATTGTGGATTTTTTTAACCCTCCACCCTTGGCCTCCCCTCTCCCGGATTGGGTTGTTTGAGTTCCTGAAACCGGCGAAAGAATGGAGGGTTGTCCTGCAGGTTGAGTTTTTTTGGGTATTGGGGAAAGACACGTAACCCAGGATTTGGGGGATTACTGCCCTCCTGGGGGAAATTAGGAGGGAAGGTTCCTTGTGGAGTACTTACCTGGTGGAACGCCCCTCCCCTTGGGCTGGGGGAGTCCATACATACCCCATGATAGGCCGGTTGCCTTTTTATCTGGGACTTACATAATAAGTTGAGTTAAGGGTCGCATTTGGGGGATTGCCTCCCTGACCACCTGTCTGTGATTGGCCTGAAGGCCTTCTTGGCCTCTAGTTTTGCTGGTTTGGGATTGGTGCATTTTTAGGCTCCCCCATTTGTAGGTCCAAAATGGGGACAACGGGGCGCTGTTGAGCAGCCGACAAAATGGCTGCCTAGCTTTCCAGCTCCGTGTGCTGCCGCTTTATATCTGCTTCCATCTGCGGTTTAACATCTTGCCCCATCTTCAAACCCGGCTCCTGCCTTCCAGACACTTGGAGCTACCTACCTGTGAAATTTTGACCCGAACCGGACCTTCTGAGCCTGGGTTGGACGCTGCCCCCCGTACTGGGCCGACTGGGCCGCCGCGCTGCTGCCGAGAGGGGTACGAGGTGGCGCCGGTCCGGGCTTGCCGCTGCCTGCGGCTCACGTGATCCTACTACCCGCCTCCCTCGCTCGGACGCTGGCCTACCGTCGCCTGGGGGCTGGGGCTGATCTGGAGCGCGAGGGCCGCCTTCACCGCCCTGCTACGCGTGGGCGGATCCCACGTCGAACTTCACCACCTGGGATCTCCCGTGGCCGACTGCCGCTCTGCGCTCTCGTGGCGCTGCTGCCTGGCTCCCTCCCTCCCACGGAGACCCCCGAGGACATCTCCCCCGCTGGGCCTACGGCCGGGGAACTCTACGGTGCACTGCTGTGCCACCAGACACGTGTGACACCCGCGGGTGACGAGTGGAATCGCTGGGGACCCTGTCATCTGGATTGATCGCTGGCTTGAGGTGAGGAGCCGGGGTGGCTGCCGTGCGCGGGCGTCCCTGTAATCCCGCGGCTCCACTTGCGGCCCTCGCGCCCTCACCTGTGTTATACACCCCTGGGGCCTCGCGATGCCGGCCCGCTCTCCTGTGACCTATTGAGGCATCTCCCCTGACACTGCCTCCCCTGATAGCTCCGGATGACTCTGTGAGTTACTGCGACACCATCTAGAAGAGAGTAGTTTCCTCCATTTGGCCTTTACTCTACATAGCCCCAGGTCATATATAGTGCCTAAGTACTCATACCACATAATGTCCAATAGATCCAGGAATACCAGCAAGACTGGGGCTATGGATAAATTTGCAAAAGCCACCTCGAGATCTGAATCGGCCCATTCTTCATGCGATCAGACCGACACACCGCTCCCTGCGGAGGGGCCTCAGGTGGACCTGACGGTCATGATGGAAACTATGGCCAGAAACTTTGCTGCATTTCATGAAAAGCTGGACGACATCAATGCAAATGTGGCATCTCTTAGGGCCAAGTTGGATCAACAGGGGACGAGACTCACTGAGGCTGAAAATAGAATAGGTGCCAGCGAAGACACTGTATCCACACTGCAGAGCACAGTGGCCACCCTTGTCACGGACATGAAGTCAGTGAAGGCTAAGTGTGATGACCTCGAATCCAGATCAAGGAGGAATAATATACGCATTATTGGGGTCCCGGAAAACGCGCTGAAAGGCCGACTCGAACTGGCTGTCGAGAACCTCTTGAAGGATTTATTGGGCAACCCGGTTTTGTCCCCCTTCTTCACGATCGAAAGGGCTCACAGGGCACTGGCCCCACGTCCCAGGCCTGGGGACTTTCCAAGACCCATCATTGAGAAAATCCTGAGTTTTAAAGATCGCGACCAGATCCTCCGCCTCGCACGTGAGAAAGGTGAGCTCAGAATGGACTCGCAGGTGATCCGAATTTTCCCTGACTTCTCGACTGGAGTCCAACAGGAACGTCGCCAGTTCCTTGGAGTTAAGAAACTGCTCAGGGAGAGAAACATTCCTTATGCCATCCTATTCCCTGCACGTTTGAGGTTCACATTCAACAACAAACTTTACTTCTTTACGGTGCCTTCGGAGGCGGTGAAATTCATAGAGGCACACATTCCCCCTCATCCACCCGCTGAGGATATGATGCAGAATGACTGAACTCCATCCGAGGCTTGCTCCCTCTGATCGTCCTATGGCCGGGCGTCCTTATGGCTATACAAGTATCTGGTTGTTCTATTTACATTTCCTAAGTAGCCCTGGCTGTACTCACAGCACCTAATCTCTCGAAAACACACTGTCAGATTACCATAATACTGAACCACTCATCTTGTCCATGTTGACTTCCTATTGTTGTTGAGTGTAACGTTCCTCTGTTCCACACGCAGGCCCGGCACGGCCACGGATAGATGCAGCGACATGCATTTTTATACCGCAAACACTGCTTGTTTTCTCAAGGATCCCACCGGGCTCCAAGCGTGCTAGCGCATGGCAATAGCGCACCCCATTGCGATTGCACTGTTCTTTATACTTTTGTTATGGGTTAGCCCCTGTTGGGCTCCTGCACCAGCTGGCTCAGGTTGGGGTCGATCCGGCGGTGCACAGGGAGGGTGGGTTGGCGCTTACACTACTAAATTTGGGTTAGTGGTGAGGGAGGTGGGTGGGAACGGGGTGTTATCTAAAAAAGGCATACTAGGTTGCGTGGTGCGAGCATTAAAGGTCCATGAATGCATGTTCGACTTCAAACGTTGGGGCACACACCACTGCTGGGTCTGGGATGTCCACTAAAAATGTGTGCAGTATGATAGGATATTTACTACTGCAATGTCTACCGTCATAATGTCCTGGAATGTCCGTGGGCTAAGCAACCATACGAAGGCCCGTAAAATCATAGCTTATGCTAACAGACACAACTGCAAGTTACTGCTCCTACAGGAGACGCACTCCAATGGCCCCATACCAAGAACTATGGCCCCTGCATGGGGACCGGCGAGATTCTTCACCTCCTATTCCACTCAATCCAGGGGTGTTCTAACGATGATCCACAAATCCATTAAGTTTACACTGCACAAAAACTACACTGACCCCGAAGGACGTTATGTAATACTGCACTGCACTCTGGCTAACAAAGAATATCTACTTGTTAATACCTACTGCCCCAATGTGGATTCCCCCGAATTTTTCGACAATATCACCACCATACTGCTGGGATATGTGGGCGTACCGATCCTGTGGGGTGGGGATTTCAATCTTATCCTCGACATGGTCCTGGACAGAACTGGAACTGCTCCTCGTTCCTTGTCCGGTGCTGCACGCAGACTGCAAGCCCACATTATGACACTTGACATCTGTGACGCTTGGAGAAAGTTACACCCCCAACGGAGAAACTACACCTACTACTCATCAGTGCACGATAGCTCCTCTAGGATAGACCTATTTCTTGTATCAAAAGGAGTCATGGGTGGGGTGGTGGAAGCCCAGATTCTACCTCGCACACTCTCTGATCATGCCCCGATTACACTCTCGGCGAGGCTGGGGATACCTGTCCCGACGTTCACCACCTGGCATTTCAAATCCGAGGCCCTTAGGGATGTTGTATTTAGGGCTGAAATACTTGCTGACATTCTGTCTTTCTTTGACCACAACACTCTTTCGGACACCTCGGCTGCTGTCAGGTGGGACGCCTTCAAAGTGTATATTAGGGGTATGTCTATCTCCCGGGAAGCTGGGGTGTTGAAATCAATCAGAGCCGCATTGGGTCGATCTGAAACCAAATTGAAGCAATTGGAACTACAATGTGCCACTAGGGCTGATCCCGCCATACTTGCTCAGGTCTCCGATGAACTCCAGGCATACAACAAGCTCGTCGTCAGTGAAACACAATACTTTACCCGCCCGCAAGCAGCCAGGAAATATGGAGAGGGAGACAGGCCTGGGAGAACATTAGCAACGCTTTTAAAATGGGAATCTGGCCGGATGCAGATCACCTCTATTAAAGATAAACATGGCAACGCACAATGGGCTGACCAACAAATCCTAGACACGTTCGCTGAGTTCTACAGGTCCCTCTACTCTCAACCCGCTGAACACACAGAACAACATATGCGTGAACTCCTCGACCAGATCCCCACCACAGAGATCTCCTCCGCTATTCGTGACGAATTGGACTCCCCAATCCCACTAGATGAAATTGTAACAGCCATTTCTGACCTGCCCAAAGGCAAGGCCCTGGGACATGACGGCCTAACTGCCGATTTCTACCAAGAGCACGTCGCCATAATCGCCCCCAGGCTGCTTGAGGTCTGGGACGAATCGCTCCGTGCCTCTATCCTCCCCCTCTCCATGCGCGAAGCAGCCATTACAGTGATGCTCAAGCCTGGCAAACCTGACAATGAATGTGGGTCCTATAGACCCCTCTCCCTTATGAATCTCGACACAAAGATTTTTGCAAAAATTATAGCCAACTGATTCCTGCCCATTATGACGTATTTAGTCCATGAAGACCAGGCCGGCTTTGTACCCGGTAGGTCTACCTCCCACAATATCAGGAGACTGTTTAACGTGATGTCCCGCATTGATCAAGATGTACAGGCTGTGGCGGTTATGCTTGATGCCCAGAAGGCCTTCGATATTTGTCTCCTGGAAATACACATGGCTAGTGCTGGAGACCCTGGGCATAGGCCCAAACATGATTAGGTTCATCAAATTACTGTACACTTCTCCTGTGGCGCGGGTTAGGACTAATGCACTGACATCTGACCTTTTCACACTCTTCAGGGGCACCCGACAGGGATGCCCCTTCTCTCCTATTCTGTTTGCCCTAGCAATAGAACCGATGGCAGACTTTGTCCGTGCTCAGCACGCCCGCAAGGGAATAAGACTGAAAGACAGTCCTGAAATTATATCTTTATATGCGGATGATGTTTTACTATACATCAGAGACCCCGCAACACACCTTGACCCCATACTAAGGGACATCACCCGCATTGGCACCCACTCCGGTTTCACTATTAACTATTCCAAATCAGAGATCTTCCCGCTCACTAAGTCCACCCGACAACCCACCACTGAATACCCCCTCCGCTGGTCACCGAATGGTGTTAGATATCTGGGTGTGCAAATATCACTAGACAAATCCACCCTCATCGCCGACAACTATTCCGCGATATCACAAATACCTGAGACTAAACTCCTACGGTGGCGTGCCCTCCCACTATCCATTGCTGGACAGCTCTCCCTCATTAAAATGATCCGACTCCCCAAAATGTTATACACGTTTAGCAACGTACCCGTATGGCCCGGGAGGCGATATTTTACTAGACTACACACACTATGTGCACAGTTTCTCTGGCACTCTGGCGCAGTACGCAAAAAGTGGACGGACATGGCACTCCCATATAGACAAGGGGGATTCACGGCTCCAGATCTGTCACTTTATTGGTCCCCGGCCCAGGCCCAACATGCCACTCACTGGTACCCTGCCACTCCGGTGCGTCCCCATATCAAACTGGAACGACTGGCAGCTGCTAGTATCAACCTAATGTCCCTCATACTACATCGGCACTACACACCAGACTCTCCCATTGACCCAATCAGCACGACCCTTCAAGCCTGGGCTCGCTTGCTATTTCAGACACCTGAAGCCTCTCCATACTACAAGTGGCTTCCTGTAGGGGCCTTTCCCGGCTTGGAACCCACTCATGATGCGGCACTGGCCCGACACTGGGGGATGCTGGGATACCAAGCACTGACGGACTTCTACCCCGAGGGCAGGTTCATCGACCCCCAAACTTGGAAACCGGGGCACACCGGGTCCGCCTTGGAGACCCTCCAATACTACAGACTGCGAGCTGCGTTTCGCACCAAATGGCCCACATTCCCCGATGAGCCCCCAGACAACTCAGCCATTGCATATATTGCCAATTCTGGAGGTGCCCATGGAGTAGTCTCATCACTTTACAAGGTCCTACAGGAGGCTACCCCTACTCCCACTCTCAGGGCACGTGATGAATGGGCTGGCGAACTAGATCTAAAATATCCGATAGGGTTTGGGGGGATATGTGCCTACACACTCGGAAAGTCTCCCTCAATTTCCGTTTTCGCGCCATGCAGTACAAACTTTTAAATAGACTTTACTACACTCCACACAGGACTTCGAGGTTCGCCTGTGATACGGCGCACCCCTGCCCCCGCTGCAGAGCGACGGCAGCTGACCACTTACACATGTTCTGGTCTTGTGATAAATTGCTGAGGTTCTGGGAAAGCATCCTAGAAACGCTCACGGCTATCACTGACACAGTGATTGACCCTGATCCTTTAGCGTCCTCTTTGGAGCCTGGAAAACGGATGACACCAGACGTTTGGCTAAGTTTCTTAATATTGGGTGCATGATAGCCAAAAAATGCATACTTCAGAACTGGAAAAGTCCCATCCCCCCGGCCCACCAGAAATGGCTCCATATGCTTACTTGGGCACGGAACTGTGAGGAGGAATTTATATCCATGCTCCCCGTCACTTCTCGACCCAAGAATATCTGGGTGGAATTCAATTCGTACCTTAACAGTCGTAGTGAAGACACACCCGGTTCTGGATCGTCCCCCACCCCTTCAGTGTCCAATACTACAACATAAACTCGTATTCATATGTATCTTGTATAACTATTGTCTGACATTATTGTGATTATGTACAACAGCTTATGCACTGCTCCACCTAATGTTTCTTACTTGTGCTTGTTGCCTTGATGTATGTACCACGTAACCTTTGCCGCCAAAAATAAAAGTTAAAAAAAAAATAAATAAATAAATAAAATGAGGACAACCCTCACCTCCGCCACCTTAGCAGCAGCAAGGGTGTTGGGTGGCTTGGAGTTTTTATTTTCTGCAGCTTTTTTGGACTTCATATATCCGGGTAGCCTGCTCTATTACCCAGTCCAGAGATCTTTTATCATGGAAATCCCTCACCAGCTGGGTCATAAAGTATTTTGGGAGCGCATGAAAGTAGGTAGTAATAAACTCCCTGCTATCCGTGTGCACCCTCCTGGTAGTTTGGGCAAAGGCGCGTTTTCATTCCTGCACAAACTCTCGTGGGGCCTGGTCTTCCCCATACTGTAGATTGTAGGCCACTTTGCGAGCCTCTTGGATGTTTCTATAGGTGGAAAAGTGCTTCAAGATGGCCACCTTGCAGGTGGATCATCTTGAATGTTTTTGGTACTCCAGTCCAATAAAGAAGCTGGAGTATTCTGGAGAGAATGTCCATTTGGCATAATCCATACAGTTCTGGCTATCTTTAATGTGAAATGTGTCCATCATTTGTTCGTAGAGCTCTAAATGCTCCCACACAGAATATTTTGCGTTTTTATTGTACAATGTCATGTAATTCCTGATGGCCTTGATCTGTCTCATGGGGTCTTTCACCAGAACTCTTTTTGATTTATCTCCCTTCTTTCGCCGCGTCACACGAGTCCATTTACCTCCATACTCAGAGGCGCTGCTGTTTGAGGTCCCCTCAGGATCATCTAGGCGCTCCCTGATTCTGTGAGCTTGAGAGGGGATTGCAGAATGGTGGGGCCTAGCTTCTTCTCCCCTGTGGCGCTCAGTAGAGTAGTCTTCTGACTCCTCCCTGCTTCCAGGTTTGGCAGAATAGACCCCGAGTGCCCTGATTTGATGGATGTCTTCAGGATGCTCTTTTGGGGCCTCTTTTCCTGTTGTTCCTGTGCAAATTGAACCAACTGGTCCCTTTGGAGGTAGTGATTCTGTAAATCTAATTCCCTGACTTTCTCCTCATAGGAGGTTTCCTGGTCAGAGACATCAGCCATCATATTTTTGTATCTACCCAGTGATGCCAACCTATCAATTTCGGGGAGGCGCTGACCTGTCAGCTCCATCATGCTAGGCCTATTTAACTCTGATGGTCTCATGGTTTCTGGCTCTTGTGAACCAGTAGCCATGAAGTCAGCAGTGCGCAAAGTATGACATGGGTTTGAGTTCTTAGCCCGTATCTCTTGATAATAGGCAAAGATCTGGGCCTTTTGCTCAGCTATCAGGGCTTTACTTGCCTCTCGGACCCGCTCTTGAGCTGCCACTCGCTTGTGGAGCCCATATTTTTCCTCACAGTGGGCCTCATTATCTCTTTGTGCTGCCTGTATAGTTTGGGAACACTGAGCCAGTTTTTGTGTCAGGAGACTCACCTCCTGAGTTTGTGCATTTTTATTTTGGGTGTTCTCTTCCAGAGCACCTTCTACCCATCTGGTGTGCTCCAGTAAATTTCCATATTCTGTTTTGACTTCATTTAGTATCTGGAGGCCCAACTCTCTTTCCTGTAACTCTATTTTTAAATTGCTTACTTCCTGACATAGGGCATCTTTCTCCTGATTTAGGGTGCCCCTCTGTTGAGCCAGGTCATCCCTTTGTTGCTTAATGGCATTAAGTTTTTGGCGCTCTTCATCAAATGTTGATTGAGAGTGGAGGTCTCTCATAATTAATTTATTATTTTCCTCTTCCACTTTCTCAATCTGCTTCTGTAACACGCTTATTTGTTCTGAACAAACTTTATTATATTTTAGTTGTTGATTTAATTTCTGTTGACCCCTTCCAAAGAGTCAACATTTTCTTGACACTCCATTCTTAAGGCATTTAATTGGGCCTCTTGGTCTACATTATTTTGCTTTTTTAGAACCAAGTCCTCTTTTAGCTTTGAATGTAATTTCCAGATTCTGCCTCAGAATCATGGCTCTTTTGCAATTGTTCTGCTAATTTTAGTTCAGTCTGGATTTGAGCTAAAAGTTCAGATTGATCTTGCGCAAGAGTTATATTTTCCTTATGCTTTTCCCACGTCACTCCCATATGGAGATAAAGGTAGGCCGCGATTCTGACAATTTTAATCTGCTCCTCTTTAATTTTCGGAGTCATGTATAACTCGCTCAGTGCTTGATGTAATAGTCCACGGTCCTGCCATGTATCCATGTCTATGGCGGTGACCTGTTGCATCATTTCTTCTCGCCAGACTTTTTCATCTTGTTCTGGCCATTCCCCCCTTACAAATAATTTGTGCAGAAGGAGCTCCGTAGCTATATTGATCTCTACTGTGGCCATTTTGGAAAGTTTTCTTTGTTTATTAATTAGTTTATGTAAGGGTAATCTGTATTCTATTGCTTTTTGTCTATTTTTTGGGGTTGCTTTAACTTTAATTTTATACACAAGCCTGATACTAAGGAATTTTGTTTTGGGGAGATGCATCTACAGCGTAACAGAGTGTTCCAGCCAACCAAGGTATCCCTACCTTGAAGGTTAGTATGCTGTGTTAGGCGGTCACAGGTGAATAAACAAACTCAATACCAGACTACGTGCCCCCAATTTGTGAAGAATTCCAATCGGGCATCACACACCGGACCGGGACACTTGGTTTTAGCCTGGGATGAGGCGCTCAGTAGGAATGCTTTTTCTTTAATTTCCACGAATTCAGATTGAGATGATACCCAACCCATCTCACACCCACTTTTACAAATACCCCAGGTCACAATGGACCATGAACCAGGCCGGTGGGTGGTAAAACAATATTTATTTATTTTAAAAATCACACACATTTTTTATATTGGGCAGCAATCACCAATGGGGTGATAAGTACAAAGAAACCCACTGAACTACACTTGGTTAACCTTCTACAAGGACATATCCAAAGCACAACTGAATTGAGCACTTTTTAAATTAGGATAGATAGCACCCAAGTTAAGGTTTCCCCCTGCAATGTTCCCTCAACCCACAATTAATCAAATTCTGAGTGGATAGAAAGAAGCAGCAGGCAGTCAGGGATAACAGGCAGCAAACAGAATCAAAATCCGACCTTCCCTCACAAAATAACCCTTTGCAATGGCCTAAAATGACACTCGGATTGTAACAAATAATTAATTATATGTGTAATTAAATAATGATGTACATATGTTTAATCACAGTCTCAGGGATTGTATATCACTAGCAACTATAAGATAAGGTATCACAAAGGCATACAGTTCACAAAGCAGGTTGAAATTGAAAACACAGTGCAGCCAAATTACACATGGAAAAGTTGCATTTTTCTAATTTTCGGTTTTAAATGTCAAAAATGTTTTTTTTTAAATGAAAAACACTGATTCGGGGTGTGGTTTTGGGCAGGGGGCAGATGCACATCACAGAGACAATATAGAAGTGAAAGGAGAGCAATAGCTGAAGAATTTGATGAGATTTTCAAGGTAGAATGTAGTTCAGTTTTAGGAAAAAAGAGCAGTTAAAAAGAGAAAATCGGTTTTAAATTGAAAGCCAAATTTTACTTAAACTAAATTATCTAGACTATATTGTTAAAGAAAGCCACGGTGCATTCAAAATTGATTTGCAACGTCAACCTTTTCATGCCGCGTTCAGATCTATGTGGGAATTAATTTAAATTATTCCAAATATTGCTAAGGAGTTACACAATGAGGTAAATTAAAGAATTGCCTAACACTAGAAAAACAAGAACAGGGTGCACAGAGAATTAAAACAGTCTAGGCAAGCTATCAAGGAATGTATAGGGTTGCTTAGAGAGTGGAACAAAGACAAAAGTCAAGATGGGGTAGGCTATGTGTTTCTACGGGATGGGGAAATACTCAGAGTCCGCTCTTAAATTTGGGTTTAGGAATAGTCAACCAGGTTTTGGACTCCAGGGCTCGGGCCACGAGGTAGCGGCAGACACTCCTAGTAGAACAACAGCTGGGCCTGTCTGGTCACTGGATAACAAGTACAGCTGGATGGCAGGGGTGCAGTTGGCCTGCAGCGGTAATGCAGTTAGTGGGCAGTTAGTGGGCAAAAAGCCGGTCTGGTCTCAGGAGGCTTCACAGAAGGGTACCACAGCTTTTCCCGTTGGTTTTTGGGATTTTTAGTGGGATTTCTGGATTAAGGCCTAGCTGGCATAGGATCACCAATGCTTTGGTCTCTCAGTGGAATCTGGAATCTGGCAAGATGAATGTAGAAGATCAGGACCGCAGGCACAGGAAATTCAAGAAAGCGTCTGTCTAGAGTTCTGTCAGCCACCCTTATTTATAAGGCTTGGTGGCATCATAGGATGATGTGGTGGGGCAGGCTTAATCTAGGCACACCCATAACAACTGAATTGGTCTGGGGTAATGGTTGCCGCCTTGCTGTCAGCTGGTTGGTATTCAGGGGCATGATGTCAGATTTATGATGTGTGCTTTACAATGTCCAGAACCTCCCACAGTTAATTTTGCCACAACACAGTTTTGACATAACTGGCACATGTTTACAGTTGGGGCATCTTAACAAAATACATAAGCAGGGTACATATTTTACGCAGAGCATGACAGTCCAACTCTCCAGTTTGTAAGACATTGTTGCACCTTTCTTATACATTTTAGTCATTTTAGTGTGAACTGTTTCACCAAAAATCCCACAACTTTAGGTGTGCGTACATATTATCACAGGGCATATTTCTGTTCATTTTTAATGTTCCACCAAGTGTGCTATGAACGTCTGCGACATCTTGTCTAGAAGCCATGAAAATCAAATTTAAACTGTCCAAGTTTTACATTGCTGCACTATCCGGTTACAAAATTAACAGTCTTAAAAGTATATTCAACAAACAGTATTTTGAGACAAATGGGCAGCCTTTGTCCTTCACTTGGACCATTATTTTCCCTTCAGCTACCACCAACTGTCAGTTCAGCCCAGTGTGGCCATGGATTGTCCCAATTTAATTGAATGTTTATTGCCACTTCCTCACTTCACAGTTATGCGTCCCAGAATGTATTGTCCCAGCCTGGAGCATAGACGAATGTCTGACGAGCATATGAACTTTCTTTGTCTTGGCCCATTCAAAAATTTTCAAGCTAGCAATTATATCTTTTGTGTCCAAGAAGTTTATGGTGGCCCCTTTTGGGGGAAGGCCTTAGCTTAGCCAGCAGGAAAAACCTGTTCTGGAGTATGCACTATTCAGCTAATGCATTTGAATTCCTTTATTTTCTTTTATTTTGTCCTGAATCAAAAACAAGCCTGTTGCAAAAAACATCCCAGTTCTGTTCCCAGCTACAAACCCCCTTTAAATGGTTAAACAAGGACAGGGCCTTATACAACATACACTTTTAAAACAGGTATTTTTCTTATTTGCAAGAGTACATTTAAACACGGTGTGAGGCCTGCTGGCATGTGCCTTTCAAAGGTTCCACCTGAATTTCCCACATTGTTCTGCAATCATATTCAGTTTCTTTTATACAGCAATTTGTTTAAAACACTGATGCTCTGAAATTGAAATAGGTCCAGGGAGCCAGGGCCTCTTTGAAGCATTGATCTTTGACATTTTGTAGCCCAAAAGTAAAGCGTTTCCCGTGTAGCTGAAGTAAAGCTTCTTTTGATTCCTCAGATCTGAATGACAGCTTGTCATTCAGGGATACTGCTCTTTTCTGCTGGAGCACAATGTGAATATAGATGGGCATGACCGGGCCTCATTGATAAAAGTAGTGTGATGAGGAACAGAGGAAAATAACATCAGGGAAAGAACCTTTTTCATGTAAAACATTCCCTTTCAATGGGAACTTGTTTAGCAAACAGCAGAGCAGAGCTGTTTTTTCATTTGCTTCTTTTGGTGCACACAAGAATACATACTGGTGGCCTTTCTCAGTGTACTCCCTGCCCCAACTAGCCCAATATGTGCTTGGCAAGATGGTGCAGCCATCTTTTTGTAGCTGCAAAATGCAGTTATTTATGCGGGGCAATGGTGCTCCAAGTAGCCAGTGCAGCCATTTTACTGCTTCTGCTGAAGTGCAGCTTGGTTATGGATGGGAGTACTGCTGAGTGGGTAAATATATCCCACAATGCAAGCACCAAAAATGCTCACACCATGGGGCACTCTTATAAATCGCGAGCCAGGGGAGCTAGGACAATGAGTTTTGGCGGGAGAGGGCCCAGGATCACAAGCTAGCAATTCTCAGTCTCGAGTCTCAACTCTGGATGGCAGCGTTCCTATGTGATACCCTGGGATTGAGTTGGCCAGTTCACTGGATGGCCCAGGAACACTTCTGAAGAGGCTCTTTGCAAGGGTAAGTAGGAGATGTCGAGAGTAGTTGTTCCCAATACTCCAAAGGGGCGGAGTGCCCTTGCAGGTCTTCTTGGTTCGATGAAGAAACAGAGGTCTGACGGGAGAACAGCAGGGTCAGGGTACCAAACCGTCATATCACATCAGCAGTGGTTCCTCAAGTATTCTTTCTTGTTAAGAATACTTGTCTCCTTATGAGGGTCAGTGTGAACCTCAATAGATCGACCTGGAATGAATGCAGAGCCCCTTCTCTAATCCAAGATTCGGTTCACGCTCAAATTTCAGATAGCCAAGATCTGCTCTCTTGCTGTACGCTCACCTGGTCTTTGCGGAGGTGTTGGGGCATGGTTGCAGCCCTACCTGAACTTGAGTTACCCCCTTCAGGCCTCTCCCTCAGTAGAAAAGCTGTGAGTGGTGGTACGTGGTGATACTGCACCTATGTGGAGATAAGAGTGTGTGAGGGCGGCAATCTGTGATTGTTGTACCTCTTGAACCCTTCACCTCAAAGTACGGTTTCTGTGAGCAAACACCAGCCCATAAAGCTCACCTGTGAATTATGGAAGATAAGCTCTCCGTCCTGCTACTTCTGGCAGGGCTGCCTTAATTGGGATCTAGTTCCTTCACTGATCCCTGATAAGAATTAGTCCAGCCATTCTGCGACTATGCTTTTCCTTATGATTGGTAAGACTTTGTTGAGCTCTTGTGATGCTGTTCGTTCTGTTTAATGTCTTTACATGTTGCTCCTATTTATCCCCACAATAATGTCTCTCTTCTGTTTTCTTTCCTTAGATAAAAAATTAGCCTCAATGCAGCTGTGAGACGCGAGATGCAGCCGGATGGAAGATGGATGCTACCGCAATGTTCGACAGCAGGTAAGTGATGGTTTAAGGAAAAGCGTGAAGTATGGTGAAGCGCAACCTTAAACTGACTGTTTTTTCGATGTCTAACCTTGTCTTCTGTTTTTCCTTGGAGGCACTGCTGTCGACGATGGAGCATGTCGTGCTGCGGTGCCAAGATGAAGATTTCGGCGTTCTGGAAAGTGTAAAGATGAATACTTGGTTTGCCGAAGAGATGTACAGGTAAGAACAGCTTCCCCCACTTGGTAAGTATGCTGGCAGGAAGCAAGATGTCCAGGAAGCAGGATCTTCAAAGGTAAGTCTGACCTCAGGCGACGGTGAGGGTTACGCTGCTTGCAAGTGCAGAATAACGCGAATCGTCTGTCTTGAGGATCGGGGCAGCTTATATAACTGAGATCGTGGGCACGCCCATTAGGGCCAGCTTACCAGCCACACCCTGCCACTCCTAGAGAGTGAGCACGTGCAAAGGCAATCCATTAGCAGCCACACCCAAGAATACACTTGGGGCTGCTTAATGGATGGAATGTTCAAGGTTATTGCATCCTGCTTAATGGATGGAATGTTCAAGGTTAATGCATCTGAAGTGCTATGTCCATAATAAAAGCTTTTTGGTGTTAAATGGATGTTCTTGTTTACTTTTGTTCATGAGCCTGGCGCCAAAGGCACCAGGACAGTGTCCACCCAGGTCTCCTCTGCATGTGACCCCTGCATGCCTCTGCCCCTGACTTCATGACCATGACACTTGCATGTACTCCAGATGTGGGGCAATTGCGGCCCACGGTGGTTCCATTCATTCATGGCTACCAGACATAATGGCACCAGTAGTGTGGATTGGGACCAGCAATCCCAACCCTCTTCCTGGGCACTAGCACACGTGACATGCAGGTGCCCGTGAAAGATGCCGTTTTCAGGGGAGGCTGCATGCCCAAATAAGGAATGCCCAGGTCTTTTGACCTGGGGGAAGGCAAAGAGACAACATGGCTAAAAGACAGAACAAAAGACTTTGCGGCATAGCTTTCTTCGGCACTGGCCTCAGTCTTGGGCCAAACGCGGTAAACGCGGTATGGTCCATAAAAATGAAGTATAAATAGCTTAAAAGTAAACTGCTGCCACCAGTTTGTCCTAGGCACACTCGTACAAACACCAAAAAATCATTAGAGGGTGGCTAGGATCATAAAACAAAAGGACCCCTATTGCTGGTACTGCAAGGTTCTTGGCACATAGATAAAAAGTTACCAAGAAATGGCAACAAAGTCGAAGACTAAGGGAAACATAGTTTACCAGTACTGAGAGGCTGAAGGACATGTCAGTTTCCCCATAACAAATGAGCGAAAGCCCAGAGGAGTGCAGCGGAAGGTTGTGCTCCATTGGAAAAAGTCTAGTTAGGTAAGCCAAACTGGGGGGTTTACAAATGGAGGGAAAATTGCACCTAAGGGAAATCATTCGTAACACTACCACCTCCAAAGCTCGTCTGACCCTTTCCTCATTAGAGAAAAGAATACACTTTTCATGTCCCCTATGACCAACATGACACTGGCAGTTTGCTTCTCTAATGCATAAATACACTTACCCGCTGCTACACTGAGTGAAGGGAGTGTCTTTATCAAGTTATACTGGTCCAACTGTGACCATGGGACAGACTTCACCTTTCTCTGACAGTTCTGGAGCAATGAAAATTAAGTCTCATTTGCCTTTACTGGGGCTTTCCCTGTCATCCCCTTGCTACTCTTTACAGACATATGAGAACCTCTTTGTGTCCTATGACCCCATGGTGTGTTTTCTGTAGCCACCAGTGCTGGAGCAAGAGCTGAGGCTGCTACACCCAGTTCTCCCTGTTCAACATCCGATTCCCATTCATCCTCGTCTCCTGCCCCTGTTGCCATATCACCTGGCATTTCTATGGGCACGGAAACATCCTCAACACTATCATAGTGTGCCCAGTATCGTTCTCCTTGCTCAAGTCCTGTACCTGTAGCAACATTTTTCATCCTTAAGGTCCACGTTGATCTCCTTGATATCTGACCTTTCCAGTTTAGCAAGAATTTGTCCATGTCTCCACCATCCTTCTTCTAAGTCCATTACAAGCCCTTTCACTTCTATCAGCTCGTCACTTCATTGCTGTCATAACAGCACTACCTCTTCCTCTGCTAGCCTCAATCTTCTTCCAACTTCTTCCACTCCTGCTTTTCCACTGCCATTCCCAGCCTATCCTCTATCCTAGTGGTAAAAGGCACCGTCTTCCCTTTTGAGCCCATTCTCAGCCCTTCATCTAGTCTTTCGTTTGTCCATCTCGCTCCTCCACCCTTAATCTCTCTGCTAACCTAGCATTCGGGGGAGTTATTCCATTTCCACTCTGTATTCTTAGACTTTCCATGGTCCTGACCATTGAAGGAGTTACCCTTCCACTTCCCCCTGTATCCCATCTTTCATAAATCACAGCTGATGGAGGCACTACCCATGTTTGTCACACAACCACTGGATTGGCCGTTGGAGAAAATGGAGGTTTGAACTCTGGGCTGGTATACCCTTCTGCAGGTGCTAAAGGATAGTACCCAATTGGGGGCGGTGCAGAAGGAATTCCTGCACCCTCCTTTTTTGGCCCTTCCTCTGCAACTTTAACATTGTGGGCGCTCCTGGACTTCTCATACATCCTCCATAACGTTAAGATATTTAAATGATATGCTAATTTCAATCCTGTGTGCCTAGTGACTAAGAAGGTATACAGGTTTTCCAACATTTCTTTTCATAGGTTCCCTCATGAGGCCAAGAAATTAGAAATGTACGCTTTGTTTTCTGCAGCCATTCTCACTGATATTTCTAAATGTTTACCTGCTCTAACGTTTGGTTGGTCCTCTCAGTTTGACCATCGGTTCGAGGATGGTGGCTGGTTGGAAGTCTTACATCAATTTAGGCCAATTGGCAACATTTTCTCAAAGTTTGTTAGATAAACTCACTGCCCCGATCGGAAACTAGGACTGAAGGGAATCCGTGTATTCGGACGACGTGTTCGAGGAATTCTTTGGCCAGGGTCGAGGCTGAGAGTAAGCCTTTTAACGGAATGAAGTGCGCCATTTTGGAAAATAGGTCCACTATTACTAAAATAGTGTTGAATCCATTACAGGGGGGAAGATCTGTGATAAAATCAAGAGATAATGTATGCCAGGGTGTAGGTGGAATGTCTAAGGGTTGTAATAAACCCGCTGGTTTCTTCTTCTGGGCCTTGTTTTGAGCAAAAATGCCACAAGATAGCACAAATTGCTTAATGTCTTTCCGCAAAGTAGGCCACCAAAAATGTCTCTTGACTTTAGCTTCGGTTTTTGCAATTCCAGGGTGGCCTTCTACCAAGGACTCATGATAATTGGAAATAACCTGTTTTTGCAGTTCTTAACTAGGTAGATAAAGACGTCCTTTGAAGTAAGGTAAATGATCAGTGACTGAATGATTTTTGCTTTTGTTTGACCAATCTTGTAAAGCTGTGGAGTCGAGAAGATGCTGAATTTTGTCATTGATGTCATTCCTCCTGCCGGGATTATGGGCACTGGTTCTGGATTTCAATATGCTTCTTCCATTCCTATGCGGGATAGAGCATCTGCCTTGCCGTTTCGACAACCTGGTCGGTAAGTAATTAAGAAATCGTATTCCGCAAAAAATAAAGCCCATCTAAGTTGATGAGATGATTGGGCCTTGGCCGTCTTTAGGAATTGTACGTTTCTATGATTCATAATTACCGTGATGGTGTGTCGGGCTCCGAGGAGGTAGTGCCACCAAGCTTTGAATGCTGACTTGATGGCTAGAAGTTCTTTGTCGGTGACGGCATCGTTTAGTTCAGATGCTGAAAACCTTTGTGACCAAAAGGCCACTTGATGGAGTTGAGCCGTCTCAGGTTCTTTTTGAGAAAGGACCGCCCCCATAGCCAGACTGGATGCATCAGTTTCTACCACGTATGGGAGCTCTGGGCATGGATGCTTCAAAACTGGAGCTGAAGTGAATTTTTGTTTTAGGTCTTGGAAGGCCTTTTCTGCTTCCTCTGACCACTGAAAGCATTTATTCTTCCGTAATAGTGATGTGATGGGGTTCACCAAATGTGAAAAGTCAGGAATGAACCTGCGGTAGAAGTTTGGAAATCCAAGCATGCTCTGTACCCTTTTTATCGAAGTGGGTGAGGGCCACTTGAGGATGACATCTACTTTCTGTGAATCCATTCGAACTCCATTTGGGGTCAGGACAAACCCAAGAAACTCGACCTCGGTAGTGTGAAAGAAACATTTTTCCAATTTTGCGTATAATTTATGTTGACGTAATTTTTCGAGTACAGCACGAACATGTTTCACATGGTCTTGTTCAGAAGATGAGTATACCAAGATATTGTCAAAATACACAATGACACAGACATCAATTAGTTCACGAAGGACATCGTTCACAAAATACTGAAATGCTGCCAGGGCGTTACAAAGCCCAAAGGGCAACACCTGGTATTCAAATAATCCGTACTTGGTACGGAAGGCGGTCTTCCACTCGTCGTCCTTTTTCACGCCCCTCAGAGATCCAACTTAGTGTAAATATGAGCATCTTTTACTTGGTCCAATAATTCCGGTATTAGGGGCTGGGGGTACCGGATTTTTACAGTTACTTGGTATAACGCACGATAGCCGATACAAGTTCTTAGGTCTCCTTCCTTTTTAGGGACAAATAACAAAGGTGAGGCCACCAAGGACTTGGACGGGCGAATGAAGCCGTTAGCCAGGTACTGATCTAAGTATTGCCTTAAATGAAGATTCTCGGGTTCAGTAAATACGTATTTTTTATTATATTTATATTTTTATTATATTTATTGTATATTTGCACGCCAGGTATGAGATCGATCTTGCAATCATAGGGTCTATGATGTGGTAAGGTGTTGGCTTGGTCTTTCTGGAATACATCCTGAAAATCCTGGTAAGCCTGGGGTAGCAGATTTGTTGGACTCATGACTGTGGCAATCTTCTTGGTCGGGGGTTCTTCCGGATAACAAGTTGGCACACATTCCGCGAAGGTCACTCTCTTTTCATGCCAGTTTATGCAAGGATTATGCGTGTCTAACCATGGCATTCACAGAATTATTTGGAATTGTGGAGCCTTGATTAAATCAAACACAATGTTTTCTCGATGCCCATCTTGGCCCAACAGTGTCATCTCCATCATTGAGTGAGTTACTGGGCCAGAAGCAATTTCTGTTCCATCGACGGTGGTGACTAAATCAGTTGTGGTCTTTTCGCAAAGAGAAAGATTCATCCGTGTAGCGAATTCTCGATCCATATGGTTACCTATGGCTCCACTATCGATGTATGCTCTGACCGCATGCATGCAAGATGGTTGCTGGTGACTAATGAGGATCAATGGTAAAGTTAGGTGTGAGGTCTGGGAGTCGTTCTTCTCGCTCGACAAGCGGACCTCTACGCTTGTCGGGTGGGGTCGTTTTCCAGCTCTGGTTCAGTACTGATCTTGTCGGCGACTCCTACTACCTTCTTAGTTGGTTTCACCAGACAGACTTGCAAAAATTGCCCTGCGGTTACGCAATACAAGCACAATTGCTGCTGCCTTCTTTTGTCTCTTTCTGTTTTGGACAACGGCCCTCTAACTCCTCCAATTTGCAAGGGTTCAGATACATCCGTACTTTTGGAGGTGTTTTCCCTTGGTCTCACCAGTACCCGATTCTCGAATCTAGCTCAATCAGCTTTCCGGTTCTGAAGTCTGTGGTCCAACTGAACCACCAGGTCTATATATTCAGCACAGTCTTGAGGTGGGTTTACCAACTGCCCTAAAACGTCTTTTAGTTCGCCTCTCAACCCACAATGGTATAGCGTAGTTCTTTTGTCTTTGGGCCAACCGGTTTCTACCACGAACCTATTGAAAGTTGCGATGTTAGTTAATAGGTCCTGGTTCCCTTGACGTAGGGACAAAAGTTAATTGTCTAACGCTTGACCTTGAGAATGTCGGGTGAACAATTTCTCCATGTTTTGTTGAAATCCTTGGAAATCCCGGAGAAGAGGGTCATCTTGGTTAACTAGTGGAATAGACCAATCTGCTGCACTGCCGCTGAGGTATGACAATACGAAGGCCACTTTCGATTGATCATTTGGAAACGCTCCAGGCCTACATAGAAAGTGTAGGCGGCACTGGTTCATAAAAACTGCAAACCCTTTAGGGTCTACACCCTCAAAGCGTTCTGGTGGAGCTAAAGTTATAGCCCCCGGTAGTACCACTTGTACTGGGCTGCTTGACTGAGTTGGGACTGATGCTCCCCCCAATCCAGGTAATGGTGTATGGCCAGCTTGAGTTTGGAGTAGTTGTCTGGTGAGGTCATCTGTACGCTCTTTTGCCACAATCAGTTCTCTTCTTAGAGCATTGTTTTCTTGTCGGGCGGAATGTACTTCAGCTCTAAGCTCCCCCAGGAGCTGGGCTAATTGGTCAGTCTCTGAGGTTTCCATGACACCCGGGTAGAAGTTTGTGTCGAGGCTTCGCATTCTGTTACGCTCATCTGGATCCCATAGGGGCGCCGAACAAAGCTGGTCTGCAACGGTCTCCACCAGCGTGACTCGTAGTGAAGTGATCAGCGACTGCCCTTGCCCACTTAGTTTCGTCTGTTTGGCACGTAGGAAGATTTTCCTAGAGTGGTAAAAATGGCAGGTTAGCTAACCGATAAGAGGAGGTTAACTTCTGCTTTCTACTTCTGTGACCTCCTTGTGTTCTCTTTACTGTGTCTCACCTTATTGTTAAGAAGGATGGCCTCTCCATCCTGCGTCTGTATGCAGGGGTGCGTTGAGACTTGGGTATCCAGTTAACTTCACTAATCCCGTAATCTTATGGCAGAGTTCCAGACAACAATGACTCAGAGGTAAGTCTTATGCCAATTCTAAGTAGCATGCATTGCTTTAGAGTTCTGGTTGTCTTACAGTCAACTCCTGTACCATTTCTTTATAGTTTTTTTCCCTTGCAGAATTGCCGAAGACAGATATTTCTTCTCTGAGGGAACAAAGTAAATGCCAAGGTAAGTTTCCGTATTTGCACGAAGCGAAGAAAAAATGTCTTAGCATGCGATATTGTTCATTTGTGCGATTAATCAGTTGTCCTCTCTTTATTCTGCAGGTGCGGCACTTTCCCAGAGCAAGATCGTGTGATGGTGATTAGCTAAACCGCAAATTAATACTGCTTCGGGTAAGTATCTTATGGCACACGGTTGAATGTTTTTTAGCGAGGCACAGCTCACCTGTTGTCTTTTCTCTGTTTTTGCAGATGCGGTTACTCAGGGTGGCGATCACGTTAGAGAGCCTCGCTGGATTGTATGGACGAACAGAGCATCGGTGAGTATCACGCCGCGCTATGCTATTGTTCTTAAGATGCTTTCTTGTATAGCGCGGGTAACTGGTGTTCCTTTCCCAGCAGGTGCAGAGACTCCCGGATGATTGCGATGGAGAATCTGATAAGGCTCTTGTTCTAATCTGTTCCCTCTTCTTCCTTTGCAGGTTCGAATCATGAAGAACAGGACGGGCGTGGCTGAAGACTGGACTGGAGCTGCAGGTACGGTGAGTGTTACGCTGCAGGAGTGCAGAATAACGCGAAGCCTGTTCTGTTCTCCAGGCGTGGTTTAAATAGCCTCCCAGAAGTAGTTCCCAGGTAAAGTAGTCCCTGTACCATACCCAATGAAATAGTCCCTTAAATAAAGTAGTCCCTTCAAACAGTCTCAAGATGGGCTGTACATGGTTTCACCACTTGATAACTTGACTTGCCTGAAAAGGCAATATGAGCCTGGCTCTAATGGCGCCAGGACTGAGTCCAGGAAGCCCTTAGGCAATCCTTTGGGGCCTTACAGGACCCCATGGGTGCCAGTACTCTGGGCAAACTGGTCTGCTCCTGATGTCTGGGAACAGGCATCGTGACACTTATTGATTTCTTGTTTTCTCCTACCCACCCTCTGTTCCCTGGTTGCAGATTTTCAGGGGCAAGAGATTTGAGTTCCGGTTCCAGGGTGTCCAGGGGTTTTCACGGGTGGCGAAGGAAACTTCCTCTAGGGCTTTGCACCTCCCTTCCTCTTGTGCCTGCTCCTCTGGAACCGGTGGGCTGTCCGGGTTCTCTCCCCGTTATTGTTACAGGGTGCCAGACACTTGGTTTGAGGGGTTCTGAACTGTCATGTTTATCTGAGGCTTCTGCTGAGCCCTCAACATGCGACTCAGATCCTGAGTGAGGTTCTGGAGCTGGCGCTGCAGTTGGGACACCGTTTCGGCTGGTACACGGGTCTTTGCTCAAACCTAGGTTGTTCTCGAGAAGGGTAACTATCCCTTCTCCCGCAGTACCCTGGGTACTGGGGATTTCCTTGGTAAGCCTCCACCCTTGGCCTCCCCTCTCCCGGAAGGGTAGTCTGGACTCCTGAAAGCGGGGAGAGAAAGGAAGGTTGTCCTGCAGGTTGGGGTTTGGAAGGTACCGAGGGAAGAAACTTAACCCAGGATTTGCAGGATTACTGCCCTCCTGAGGGAAGTTGGGAGGGACGTTTCCTGGGGCAATACTCACCTGGTGGGGGATCCAACCAGGTGAGTACTGCCCTTGGGCCAGGGGAGCCCACACGTACCCCAAGATAGGTCTATTGCCCTTATATCTAGGACTAATATAATTTGCAGAGTTAGAGGGCACATTGGTGGGGTTACCTCCATGACTACCACCTGCTGCTTATTGATCAGATGGCCTTCTTTGCCTCTGATTTGGCTGGTTTTGGGAAGGTGTGTTTTTAGCCCCCTATTTATAGGTCCAAAATGGGGGCAACCTTCACCTCCGCCACCTTAGCAGCAGCGGGAATGTTGGTTGGTTTGGGTTTTTTGTTTGATGTTTGCTTTCTGCAGGTTTTTGGATATCAGATCCAGGTAGCCTGCTCTATTACCCAGTCCAGGGTCCTGTTGTCTTGAAAATCCCTTACCAGCAGGGTTATTATATATTTTGGGAGCGCATGAATATAGGTGGTTATAAATTCTCTAATATTCGTGAGCACCCACTTGTGCAAAGGTGTGTTTGAGCTCCTGCACAAATTCTCTTAAGGCCTGATCCTCTCTGCACTGCAGATTGTAGGCCGCTTTGCGAGCCTCTTGGGGGTTTCTGTGGGGGAAAAGTGCTTCAGGATGTCCACCTTATAGGTGGACCATCTTGAATGGTTTTGGTCTTCCAGTCCAGCAAAGAAGCTGGAGTACTCTGGAGAGCACGTCCATTTGGCATAGTCTATGCAATTCTGGCTATTTTTGATGTTAAGAGTCCATCATCTGTTCATATAGCTCCAGATGCTCCCAGACAGAATATTTTGCATTTTTATGATATTGGGTCATGAATCTCCTAATATCCTTAATCTGCCTAATAGGGTCTTTCACTAGAGCCCTCTTTTGTTCATGGGCCTTCTTTTGCCACTTCACCTGAGTACACTCGCCCTCAGACTCACAGTTGCTACTGGCTGAGGTCCCCTCACTATCTTCTAGGTGCTCCCTGATTCTTTGAGCTGGTAAGTAGCTCTCAGAATGGTGAGGCCTAGTTTCTTCTCCCCTGTGGTGCACAGGAGAGTAGTCATCTGACTCCTCGCTGCTTCCAGGATTAGTGGAGGATCCCCCCCACTGCCCTAATTGGGTGGAGGTTCTTAAAATGCTCTTGTGGGGCCTCAATTCACGCTCCTTTTGTTCTGCAAAGTGAACCAAATGGTCCCTTTGGAGATGATGCTTCTGCAGGTCTAAATCCCTGAGTTTCTCCTCATAGTAGGCTTCCTAGTCAGAGGCATCAGCCATAATATTTTTGAATCCGTACAGGGATGCCTGTCCATCAATCTCTGATGGGCGGTAGCCTGCCTGTTCAATCATGCTAGGCCTATTTAATTCTGACTGCCTCACGGTGCCTGGCTCATGTGAACCTTTAAACGTGAAGTGAGCAGTGTCTTGAGTATATAAGGGGGCCACTGGGTTTGAGACCCATAGTACAGAAGGTATCACACTGTGATCAGGAGTGGCCCTGTCCCTCTCTACTTGTTCAGGGTCCCTCAAGTTTTGATTTAATCTAGCACACTCTTTTTCTAACCTCCCTATTTTCTCCTTCTCAGCCCCTACCTCTAGATAGTAGGCAAAGGTCTGCACCTTTTGCTCTGCTATCAAGGCTTGACTGGCCTCCATTACCTGCTCTTGAGCTGCCACCTGCTTGTGGAGCCCATTGTTCTCCTCAAAAAGGGCCTCATTGTATGGCCTGGCAACACTGAGACAATTTCTGTTGCTGGAGATGAATTTCCTGATTTTGCACATTTTTAGCTTGGGTGTTCTCTTCTAGAGCACCTTCCACTCATCTGGTGTGCCCCAATACATTTTCATATTCTACTTTTAGTTAGTTCAGTTTCTGGAGGTCTAACTCTCTTTTCTGTAGGTTGGTTTTTAGGTTGCACACTTCCTGACATAAGGGCATCTTTTATCTTTTTCTTGATACAGGGCGCCCCTCTCTTTAGCCAGGTCATCCCGCTGTTGTTTGATGGTACATCATGTCTGGAGTTCTTGTTTAAATTCTGTTTGGAAGTGGAGTTCCTTAGGGGTTAATTGATTATTCTCCTCTTCCAACTTTTTGATCTGATTTTGTAATATGGTTATTTGCTCTGAGCAGGTTCTGTTATATTTTAGTTGTTGATTCAGTTAATGCATCTAATTGGGCCTTTTGCTCTGAATTATTTTGTTGTTGTAGAGCCAAGTACTATTTTAGCAGTTTGATGTAATTTTCCAATCCTACCTCAGAATCTTGGCTCTTTTGCAATTTCTCTCTACTAGTTTTAGTTTAGTCTGGATTTGGGTTAAGAGCTCACACTGGTTTTTCTTTTTTTAAAAAACATTTTTTTTATTTGTTTATGGTTCATTTACAAAATGTAGAACCTTTACAAAAAGTATAAAATCTTAAAAGAACAATTAAAATGTTTACATTTACATTTACATTCATGTTACAATTAAAAGAGAATGTAGCATTGCTAGCTATGATACTCTTCTAAGTCGTAGAATTAAGAAGCTCTTTTTCAATGTACTTGCACAGGCTGACGAATTCAAAAACCAGGGGTTTATGCGTACCTTGCATCATACGGGCCCCTAAAAATTGCAAACAGTCCTCAAAATTCATGTTAACAAATGTCATCAAACGATTGGTTCGCATTGCCTCAAAATTAGGATATTCAAGGATAAGATGTTTCATGGTTTCCAAGGGCTCGTTACATTCAGGAAAACAACATTTAATTTGTTTGAGCTCACCATTACTACTTCAGTTAGCAGTTCCTTGCCTAGTATGATATAAATTCATTCTATACCATATGTAAGCTTTCCTAGTATGACTGCATGGAAATAGAACAACATGATCGAATTGCATACTGGTTTTTCACAAGGGTTCTATTTTCGTCATATTTTTCCTCCATGAATTCCATCTGTAGGCTGTGATTCTGACCATTTTAATCTGCTCCTCTTTATTTTTCAGAATCATATACAACTCACTCAAGGCTTGATGTAATAGGCCACCATCCTGCCACACATCCATTTTCATGGCGGTGACCTGTTGCATCATTTCTCCTAGGCAGGCCTCCTCATCTTGCTGTGCCCCTTCCCCTCTGACAAATAATTTGTGCAGACGGTGCTGCCTAGCCCGGTTTATCTCTACTGTGGTCATTATGAAGAGTGTTATTTCTTTATTAAATTATCTATATAGGGGTAAACCTGTATTCTGTAGCTTTTTGTCTAGTTCAGGGTTGATTTTATTTTATTTTTACACACAGGCCTGATACTTAGGGTTTAAGTTTTGGGAAGGTGCTTTTACAGTGTAACACAGCTTTCTTGCCACAAAAAGTATCACTACCTCTATGGTTAGCCTGCTGTGTTAAGCTGTCATGGGTGGAAACACTTATCTCAATCCCGGCAACTAGCCCCCACTGTGTTCAGGATTTTAAAGAAGCATGGGACTTTTTATAATGGCCGTGTATGCGGCGTACAAGTACAACGCGCTTAAGTTTACTATATTAAGATTCAATTTTTTAGAAGGCAGCCAACCCATCTTACACCCCCCTTAATGTACACCCCGTGTCGCAATGGACCATGAAACAGGGCGGTGTGTAATAATAGATTTTTTATTTATTTTGAATTATGAATAAAAATCAAACACATTCAATATAGGGCAGCAATCACCAGGATGGTGATAATCACACAGTAAAATGAAATGATATAATACACTTAGTTTAACCTTCTAGGATAAGATACACAATGCACAATTGAAAGAAAGCAAGACTACTTTTGGGTAGTGCTTTGAAATGGCACGACAGGTAAGCATTCCCCCTGCAACATTCCCTAAAACCCCTGTTAACCAAATTTTGTGTGGGTGGAGAGGAGTAGCAATGAGTCAGGTATACTATGCAAAATTCGGATTGCAAATCCGACCTACCACCCCTGAATGGGAGGCAAAAATCAGATTGAGCTCCCTTGAAAAATTTGCAAAATGGCACTCGGAATTACTGAATGGTGATTTTACATGTGTGGTTGAACGGATAAGGTAAGAATGTAAATGGCTGTATCAAAGAAGCAAGAAAACTTGCAAACTCCAAGGCAAGGTACTAAATAACGGGCATACAGTAAATAAAAAAAGGAACTAGACTTTAGAAGGAAAAGCAGTGCAGCAAGAATCACACGTGGCAAAATAGAAATTGTTTTGTTTCACTGGTTTAAAAGAGCAAAACGGCTTTGAAATTGAGCTAAACAGACATAATCGGAAACCGGTTTTAATGCTAAGATACAAATGCACATCACAGGTATGATTTGAAAGTGCAAGGGTGACTTTGGATGGATGAAAGTATGGGATTCGTAAAGGGAAAGGAAAAACAGGCTTTTTAAAATGAAAGCAGTTGCACAGGGAAATTCGGTTTAAAAAGGAAAATGACATGTTTTACTGAGACTATATTTTAGTGACTAGAAAAGAGTAACTGTCATGATGCCTACCCCCGGAGCACCAGGCCAGGCCCAGCACCCCCGGGAGCAGGCATCACGCCCCCGGGTAAAAGCCCAGCGGCCCTTTATAGGGGCTCTTTGGACTCTGTCCTGGCGCCGTTGGCGCCATGCTCATGTTGGACATCAGTCCTGGCGCCATAGGCGCCAGGCTCATAAGGGGAAGTAGTTGGTGCACTTACCTGAAGCAGACCATGCTGCACACTCACCTGATGCAGACCATGCTGCATGAAGAACCAAGCCAAATGATGCTTAGGAGAGACTATTTTTCTGAAGGAACTATTTTGTTACTTGGGTGGGGCTGTGGAAGAATACTCACCTGGAACTTCTTCCAAAGCTATTTAAGCCATGCCCGGACAGCCACACGTGCTTCGCGTTGTTCTGCATCCCAGCAGCTGAACGCTCACCGTGTCTGCTCCTGCACCTGGACTCCAGCCACGCCCGTCTCGAACCTGGAACACCTGTAAGGGAATAAGAGAAGAGAAAGGTGAAAACCAAGAACTTATTCAACCTTCTTACCTGCATCCGGAATCGTCACGCCAGCATTCCTGAAGGAAGACTTCCCTTTAAAAGCACCGCGTTGCTCGCTGCAGCGCCACGCTTCACTCACCTGTTCCCGAGACGCCGCCCGGCTCCATCGCAGCTCTCAGCACCGGTCGCCACATCTCTGCACCTAGGGGAGAGAAGAAGAGACAAAAGGTGAGCAAGGGAACACAAGAGGAAAGCCGAATTTTCAGCCATATTACTTACCGGCTTTTCTTGGTGAACCATTCCACATCTCGGGTCGGCACCGCATCTTTGGCAGGCACCGCACCCGGCCCCTATGGGGAAAGGACAAAAGACATTACTGGGGAATTATAAAGACATTTAGAGGGGTCACCCTCATCACTAACTCACCTGATTTTACCACCGGCAATTTACCCCCTCAACGCATCGCCTTTGTTCTGCACCTGAAATAAAGGACAGAAAAAACAACATAAAAGGAGGCTCACACTTGAACTTTTGCATCTTCATACTTACGGCGTATCGCTCAGAAAAGTCAAGTGGATGTGCCAGCGCCATTCTGAAAACCAGTGAAGTAACTGGACGAACGCGCGCCCCTGCACCAGAAGCAGGATGGAGAGTTCATCCTTCCAAACCATAAGGTGAGCTTAAACCGGGGGTTTTGGAGGAAGTCAGAGAAGAACGAAGGGGGAGAGTGGGGAGCAAGCACACTATTCAGCAGACAGTTAATCCCCTTTCTCATCTGCAGAAGGATATTCCTACGGGCCAGACAAGCAAGATTTGGGGGTCCTGTTCAATCGGTGGTCCGAATTCTGCGCATCACGATTGAAGAGGCCACAGCAACCCAGACCAGACCAGCGCCTCCGTGGGAGCCAGGTGAGCGTTACAGTAACGTTGCTCGTGAAAAAGGTTAATTTGCAATTTTAACCCCTTTACGCCATGTGTCTCTTTATATGGGAATTCATTTATTTCAAATTGTACTAAGGACTTATACAACAGACTTAAATTAGTTGGAAAGAATTGCGCTAACACACAGAGACTAACTCTGATTTTTCTAAGGACAGGGTACACAGAGGATTCTAAATTTTAAGGATTTTACTAGGGCATTTATAGGATTCCTATGGGTTTGGACATAATACCGGGTAACAAAGCAAGGGATGCTTTTTGGTTACTGGCGAACGGTTATACTTACAGCAAGCAATTGAATGAAATAGTTTGGACAGCCAGCCGGGTCTTTGGACAGTGGAACAGGGGTCTGGTCACAGCGCAGCAGCGGCTCTCCTCTAGGGACACAGCAGGGCAACCGGGGTCTGGTCTCAATGGACAGCGGGTGCATTAACTGGGCAAAGCAGGTAGCTGGATAATCCCAAAAACGGTTCAGCAGCCTTCCACACTTTTCCCCTGAATTATTGGGATTTTTGTAGGGTTTAATTCTGGATTAGAGGTTCAGCCCGGGTAAGAGGTTCCGGCCTTGCTCTGGAGTCTGGAATCTTGCAGGGTAAATGTTGAATGTCTGGATCTCTGGATGTTGAGTTGGATTTTGGAATCTTGGATTTTTGAATGCCCTGTCTGTCTGTATGTCTCCATCCTTATATAGACCGGATGACATCAGAGGATTTTTACTATGTGGGCACAACTAAGCTAGAAATACCTCTAAATCGGATTGGTCAGCCTGCAACTGTTGCTGCCTCCTGGTAAGCAGATTGTACTGAAGGAAGTGACTCAGTTCTAGTGTGTGTGTTTTTATGAGGTGCACTCTTATGCCATAGTTACTTTTACCAAAATCAGTTATGACACAAAACCCCTATATTTACAATTGTTATCCTCCTGAAAATTAGATAGGCACACTCCATATTTTACAAGGAATATGCTGTTCCAAATCCCAAGTTGGTGCGATGCTGTTTAGTCATTCTGGCAATCTTTCGCAATTTCAATGGAAAACATTTCACCTAAAATTCTACAATTGTCAACATATATACATATTATCACTGGGCATATTTTTATTAAGTTGGAAAACTGTACCATGTACGCTTTACCCAGAAATTACATTTTACTGGCGTTTGCATCTACCACATGTCAGAAAAACCTACAATGTCTTATTTTAATGGCACAAAAATGACATTTAAAACGGTCATAATTTCAGATTACTGTTTCTTTAGATATGTTACTCTCACCTGGTATCCACAGGGACGCCACCCAGCCGGGTTACTCGCTGGTATGCTTCTCAGCTCTGCCCAGATGTGGTCTGCGGGGAAGGTTCTGCCTGAAAATACAGGAAGACTGTGTTCAAGACTGACCGACTGGGGTAAGTAACCTCCCTCAACCCCTGTATGATTTCAGCCCCTCTGGGCCCTCTTCTCACCTGGTAGTAGAATTAGGCGTGCTCTCCGTCCTGACTTCTTTGCAGGGGCGCGTTGTCTTTCTTGGGCATGTGCGGTACAGTTACTTCACTGAGGCCGGCCCATTTGATATTGTTCAGGTAGGTTAGTTGCTGTTCTTTAGTTTTGTTGCTATCCTGCATGCTTTTCTTTATTTAGAATGTCTCTTTTTCCTCCCTTAGGTATGCAGAGCTTCAGCTTGGCAAATTGGCTTGGTTGAGCACTGCTGATAAATGATGGCGCATTAAGAGCGCTATGATACGGTAAGCAAGCGCTATGATCAGCGCTGCAAAGTTTTGCCTTTGCTAACCTGTGTTTTCCATCCTTGTAGGTCGCTGTGTTCTTCAGCATGAGTAGAATGTCCGGAATGGTGCCAGCCGTGAGCCGACCAGCCAGGTAAGTCTTTTGAGCAGTTTGTGATTTACAAATGTTTCTAGTGCTTTCTTTAATGTTGCCTCTATCTTCCTCTTTCAGGTCATGCTGTCCGGGAGGTGTGCTGATTCAAGGAAGCTGTTCTCAGAAGCCGCGAGTGGTTACAGATGAAGACTGCAGGTAAGATGCTGCTGCTAATGATGTTCCTTTTGTCTCCTCGCAGGTTCTGCTTCTCCGAGGTTCGAGGGAATAGCTGGACGTGGTGAGCGTCACGCTGCAAGCTGAAAAGTAATGCGAAGCGTGTTGTCTTGCTCGGGTGTGGTTTAAATAGCCCCAACAAAATAGTCCAGGTAAAGTAGTCCCTAGGTTACCACACCCAAAACACTAGCCCGCATAGCGTGGTTCCTGGGAACCAAGCTGTGTGGATGCCTCCATGTTGGCTGGCAACTCAATAGGTAGTTCCCAAGCACATGTTTCTCATGGTGTATGAGTCTGGCGCCATAGGCGCCAGGAGTGGCCCCAAGAGGTCTTTGGAAAAGGATGTCTGGCTCTAGAGGCCCGAGTCCTGACTCCACCTTGCCAATGGATTTGCCAGAGATGGTTTTTGGCGAGGGTTGTGACAGATTACTGAAATGAATGTCATTATATGAACAGTCTTTGAAGTCAAATGAGCTGGCTTTGTTTCCAAATATGTCCAGTCTTTCCAACCCCCCAGGCAAATGTCCTTCCCTTATCAACTTTCACATGGGGTTGCTATGACTCCCCTTTGATCCTAGGCAGTTTGAAGCTGAGGAGAGGTGTCAGAGGATTTCACACCTCTATGCCACGGAAGTCCATTGTCTCATGCTGCAACAATGTTGCTCTGTCTGACGAAGTCGCCACATCCCACACCTTGGCCCCTTTCATGTGGCCAGGGGGCTGGTCCACTTGGGGAAGGTAATTCTGATCCCCTGGGAGGCAGGGCACTTTTGAAGTCAGTGCCTGCCAAACCTGTTCTGCTGGTCTCAAAGTAATTTTTTTTTTCCTTTAAACAGAAACCAAATCTTTTTGGGAATAAATATCATGTAGATTTTAGAGCAAACCCCACATCTTCCATCACATTTCTGTGCAAGCACAGGCCATCATTTTAACATTTCACTTTCAAAAGGCATGTTCCTGCTTGACAAAAGCACAGCTTTACACACGGGTTCATTTTTCTTGGATGTCACTTTACAAATGCGGTTTTCCATGCCTCTTTATTCTGAACCTTTCCATAGCTCAGGTCAATTTCTAATAGACAGGAATCCGTTCAAAAACAAGGGTCCTTTGAAACTGACATAAGCAAAGGGAGAGAGAGAGCTTCTTGTGAAGTGTTTGCCAGTGTTATTTTGTTGCAAAAGTCAAACTCTTGTTCGGCCTGGGTGAATTCCTCTGCTATTTCATTTGACACACTTGCCATTCATTGAGGAATGCTGTCCTTTGCTGGTGTAAAACCTGAAGATAGATGGGCATGAATGTGTCTTATCAGCAACCAAACTGTGTAATGTTGAAAAGATGGAAATAGCATCAGTGAGCAGTCATTTTAAACACATAACATTTTCTCTTTCAGTTAGAAATCTTGAGCTTTCAGCATAGCAGCGCTGCACCAGGCTGCTTTTGAATTCTTCTTTTTGGTGCACATAAAGAAAATAACAGCAGCAGTTCTCGGGTTGTTCTGTGTTTTATCTCGCCCCATATGTGCTCAACAGAGCCAGCACAGCCATTATTTTTGGTAAATGCTAAAAATGCAGTTTTGATGCAAGGGAATAAGTACTCAGCAGAGCCAGCGCAGCCATTCTTCTTGTAACTGCTGAAAATGCAGTTTGGTGGTGCAGGGAACTTCAGATGGGCTGGTAAATGTACCCCACTCAGCAGTGAGTGATGATAAGTCAGCGCTGCAAGTCACCTGCTGGTTGAGGTAGTGGTAGAATTTCCGGTTCAAGTATCTGGTCTCATGGGCCTGGGGTGCCACCAACACAACATGGGTTCAGTCAACGGCTGCTATGACATTAGGCAGTTGTGCTGTGGCATAGAACCTTGCCTTCATGTTGTTTACCTGGGTGGGCATTGCAATGTGTTGGTTGACATGGCGCATGAGGGCATCCAACAACCGGGCCAGGACTGCACAGAACGTGGGCTGTGCCATGCCATGCCTCATGGCCACAGAAGGGCTGCCACCTTTGACCGTTCTATTCCTCCTCATTTCCTCCCCTTTACTCCCTGTGCCCTGGCCTGGTTGGCCTGCATCACAAGGCCCAGGCGCAGCATGAGCAGCTGCCTGTCCCAGTTTGCAGCAAATAATTGCATCATGCTGTTTTTGGGGCCTCTGTGTGTCTTATGTAGCTCCATGGTGTGAACTGTGTGCATCTGTGGCTTCATTTCTGGCACCTGGGTCTCTAGCTGGAAGCTAATTGCATAATTGCTGTAATTGTGCTTTGTGTTGTCAGCACTATTAGTGCCGGCTGAAATAGCGCCGGCCGTAATAGCGCTGGTACATTTTGGTGTACGGCAGTATTTGCGCTGTCTTGTAATCTGGTGGAACAGTATTGGTGGCGCTAATTCTGTAACCGCCGGGTTTCAGGGCTACCGCCAACTCGTGGTGAGGCCCTAAATGTTATAGTTATATGCATGTTTGGCTGCAGTGCAAGTACCATGTTAGCATGGGAATGTTTCTATGCAGTCATAACATTTTGAGGATTTTGAGATTCTGGCTCTGCTTAATGCAGCAAGGACTTTTAGGGACTAAAACTCATACAGTGCATTAAATGCTCAATGAATCCCTGTACATGGATAGAAATGAAGATATTGCAAGAATGGTTGTGTGGGGAATGATAATTTAATGAGTGGTATTGCTTTATCGCGCCTTATCATGGTTTTTGGCCATGGCACTACGACATTACACCATTGAATTTTACTTCAAAGTGTTTTTATTTTTTGCCAAAAAGTTTTTGGGTAGCCTTTTGTCAGTTTAGTTAGCACATTGCATGTCCCTTTAGTGTTTGATGGAGTCGGGTGCAGAATCTCTTATCTGCCTGCCTGCTTCCTGGATTGATGTTGAGCTGCAGTCCCCTTTTGCTGCCTATTGCAATATAACCCTGACATGGCCGCGGAGCAGGCAGCAGAGTCGGGTGCAGAGTCTCTTGTCTCTGGCTCTGTGGCGATGTGTCGTTCCGGTGTGTTAACTCGCTTTAACTCAAGATTCAACTCAAGGTATACATCCCTTCGCCGGATCTGCTGCCAAGGAGCTCTATGAGCGCCAAAGACCCCAGTACCCTGGGGGGAATGGAAAATGGTGCACATAACTTTGGACCGCAAGCACTGCTTAGTGTGACACGGGTAAGCTGATTGCCCCATTCTAGACTCCTACTACCTTCCTCAGTGTGGAAAGAATGACCTTTGTGCGACATACGTGAGCAGGAGACTGCAGGGCTTGTCCCTTTGATCCCGCCTGTGGTACACACACTCTGTTCATCGATCTCTGCAGTGTGCCTCCTGTGCGCACCATCGACCTAACTGAGCGAGCAGGTGACTGTGGGGATTCTCCCCTTGAGCCCGTTCCCAACACGCCTTTGCTACACACAGAATCACTCCGACTCATCTGTTGTGAATATTCAATCAACTACGAATAGTGACAGACTGCGGGGCTCTGCCCCTCGAGTCCTCCGGTGATTAATATTTCACCCCTGCGTGCTGCACATCTAACTTTCTTTTCCCGACCTCTTCACCACTCTTTTGTACGGCTCCCTTGACTCCCACTGGGAGGCCTACAGTTTTGAGCTGGCAGCACACACTTCCAACACTTCCAAACTCCCTTAATTAAACACATAATCTATCGTAGGTGTGCGGTCCCAGTGTTCTGACTGTTTTTTGCTAGTGCTGCAGCTCAATTACAATATGTCGCCTGTCTCTAGATCCGCCAAAAGATCAAGATATAAGACCTTTGTGTTCCTGCCAAGCAGCTTCCCAAAACACTGACTGAGCAACATCCAGACAATTCCAGGTAGTTAATGACATAGCAGCGCCGAAATGGAAAAACTCCATGACTTATCAACAGAAAGTGCGATAGAGGCTGTCATAATCCACAGAAAGCACGGGTCACTACATGCAGAAGGGCAACCCCCCTCCATACCATTGACTAACTTATGCCGGGCAAAAAAGAGGCTATTCAACTGAACGACCCAACAGGCGGAATGCCACCTCACGAACATCAATCTTTACAGCCATTGTTAGCCTCGGCTCACATACAACAGAATACTCCCAATCCCCCACATACGTCCCTATCACAAAAGGAGAAAGCAATCACTGCTAAGATGTCCTGTAAACATAATATTCTCAGGCTAAAAAGCCAGAGGAAGCCCACCTGTTTAAATGGGCCATAACGGAGACACGTCATAGCCTACTCTCACCGGATATCACAGAGATAGAAGACATTATGAACACTCAAGAAAAAAGGAACAAGGTCTTCCAGTTGTCCAATAAAACCAACAGACCGTCTGCGCGGGGCACATCAACCCCACGAGCGCCTACTCCAGATATCTGTACAGACACCCATCTAACCTTTTCTCCGTTTCATCCCAACGAGACACGGAGTGCCAAACCACAATCTAAAGATCAGTCCTCTGACTCCAAATGCAATTGTCAACATAACATCACCCCACATAAACCACATGAAATGGTTCCAACCACGATGATAGATCTACAAAATCTACTCCTAGCGGTTACTTCCCAAGCAATGATACCTTTCATGAAATTATTAGAAACTAATGGGGAAGCACAAAAGGACCAAGCGACACTGCTTGCGCTTATTCACTCAAAACAGATATATATTGAGGCTTTTATAAACTCCCTACATAACCGGCTAAATCAGGAAGCTGAAACAAGTGCTCAGTGGCAAGCTAGACTTTTTGAGATCACAAGGAAAAACCACGAGAAAAAAGCCACTTTGACAGCCAGGATGATGGGAATACTTGCAAAGCACAATCCAAATACCAAATGCAAAATCCAAATGACTAAAGACATTATGGGCCTAAATGTGCCTATTCTGTCTACGGATGCTACAGCTACATCGCTGAATAGTCACGAAGAAGTGGACACACAACCCCGGGCCTCTGGGCAAAGCAACAATGAAAACCAAAAGGAGTACACCTCCAAAGAAATGGGAAATGTTGCTATATTCGACAACACCAAGACAAATATAAAGACGCCACAACCAACCCAGATCACAAATAACTCCAAGAAAAAAACAAAAAACAGAAACCAAATGGGTCCAGAGCATTCCTAAGGAACCTTACAACTCCGAAAGCCACAAAACAAGTTCATTGAGAGGCAAGATCAACTTTAAACACTAAGAACAAAGTTGACGTTGCTTCAACCTCCAGCCCATTGACGGACCAAAGAGACCAATCCACAGGTGATAATGAAAAACAAAACACTTTGGAATAACAGCTACAAAAAGACATTCTACTAAATCTGTCGACCTACCCAATTGAGGATCAGGAATTGAACAGCAACCCGAGCTTACCAAACATCGATCATTCTCTCATCATTATTGACAGTTATGAAGAAGGACACACCGTGCAGTCAGCATATCTGGACCTGACATGTGAAGATATTTCCGACATTTACATGGAGACCTCGACTCAGGAAAATACATCTCGAGTTGAGGCTAATTCAAACAATGAAGGTCACTCTACTTACCATTCAGACCAAACCTATGCTGGTGTTACAACTACAAGGTCATCCCACACACGCACTAAATATAAACACAAATTGTGACTTCCTAACTTCACAAATCCGTTGGAACAATTTGTAAAGAAGAAACTTAAAATTTAACAAATAGAAGGCGATACACCGTCTCTGACATTAAATCGTACAGACATCTTGCGTTTGATACAAGCGATTCCCTCGCTAAAATGGATCAATACAGGACACATCAAGTTAGTTGAGTTCATCAACTATTACATAATAGACAAAGTTCTTGTACAATTTAATGCCACAGAAACCCTAGAAAGAATTCTAGAGGAAACAGCATAACTTCTAAAAACTTAGCTTCAAGTGCTCATTTGTGACATCAAACAAAGGGGAAAAATCCTATGCTTCAACTGAACTAAAACAAGTTAGCAAGAATAACAATGGGGAGGACAACACCCATCAAGTGATAAATGAGGTAACGCCAGCTACCATAGACTATATGAAAAAAAACAGACATTACGCACGGGTGAATCGTATGGAAAATCCTTTTTGGCGAGACCTTGAAAGCACAAGATCTTCCATGAACTCAACTAGATATCAAGAAACATAACCGCCAATGACATATCCAAATCAGACCTTCTCTATCTGCTCATGGAACACCAGAGGCTTTGTGTATCTTTTTCAAACATATACAGATAACCTATGGAAATACAATTTTATTTGCCTACAAGAAACTTGGTTGGCCTCTATGCCTGGATGCAACTGATACCTGATTGCAATGAATCCTGCAATACAGCACAAAAAAGGAAGACCATCGTCAGGCCTCCTTACACTTATCAAAATCGAACAAATATATGCATAATTGAAACCATCAACCAGAATCCCTGGGCACAATTGACGACATGTGAATACCCTTGTTTTGACGCAAGAACATCTGCCTCTCAACCTACATCCCATACCCAAAAGGTAGGACTTCTCAATCTCTATTGGAATCCTTTGGCCACACAGACGGAAGACTTCATTGACCGGTTTTCTCCGCTACTGACAATCTAATTCACTAACATGAGAATATTGAAATAATAATATGTAGAGACTTAAACATCCTCCTATATGATGAAAATTGAGATCTCCTACCAAAAAACAAGCTGTCAACACGAGCGAAAATATGGAACAAGGAACTCGTCATTAGAAATTTGAAGCTCATAAAAATGCAGAATTTGAGCAGGTCTCAACCAACCTGGACATCTGGGACATCTACAGCCATCCTTGACTATATTTCTATGTCACAGCTACTCAGCTCTAAAATACTGACAACAGAAAATAGTAGTTCTAAGAACAGTGACCATCATATAATTATTATAACATGGGAAGCTTCAAACAGACCGACAGAAACACTTCTTCTACCCTTAATGGAAACCAACAACTCAGTGTCCAGAATCTGCATTAATGGCAACAAAATTAACCAACTAATAAACTCCTATACTGGATCACATCGGGCTGGCATAAAGAAAATCAATTACGAATGGATGCTAACACCCTTCCTACAAACCTTGAAGACACAGGGGATAGACAATAAAAGGCACAATCATTCATTCAACCCCCTCCTGGTGAAAAAGAGAAGAAATCTAAAGAGAAAACTGGCAGAAATTGACAAAATTAAGCTGGTATATGAAAAACGGATGATCGATAAAGCAAAGCAAAAATACAGAAACTGTTCAAGAAATGCAAAAGCCCAAATGTTACAAAATGATGCAGAAACTATTCTAAAACTCATGAAATCAAACAATACGAGAGGATTATGGAATCTCCTAAATTCCCAAGGCGAGATTCAACACAAAAGGATCCAGGTGATCTCAGAAATTATATGGACACGCCACTATGAGGCAATTTACAAGCAAAATCCCATGGATCAGACAGGAATTAGTGAACAACAAGACCCCACACCATCGATGACCACATGGGACTACGAAAACATCTTGGCAACTATAAAGAAATTGAATATATCGTAAGCCCCCGGGCCCGACGGTCTGTGCAATGCGATCATCAAGAAAAATCAGACGGAATGGGCCACTCTATGCACTCACCTATTTACTAACATTGAGGAGTGCAAACTAATTCCCACTACTTGGAGAACAGCCATCTTGATTTCTATATTCAAGAATGGAGACCGAAAAATGCCAACCAACTACCAACCGATCGCGTTGCTCGATCCCATCGGGAATTTTTTTGCTACACTTCTACTAAATAGTCTGACCATGTGGATAAAAAAGACCGGGAGATTCAACATAAGACAAACTGGGTTTCCTAAAAACACAGGCACCAATGTAAACCTTATGATATTGAATTTATTGAAACACAAAGCATTGATCAACAATTTTACCATATGCAGCCTTCATTGATCTCCACATGGCGTTCGACTTGGTCAACATACAGAGACTTTGGACAAGACTACAATACTGGAATTGTCCATCACAGATATTGGAACCTATTAAACAACATTATAGCAATACAACATTTTGGATTAAACTATCGCAAGATGGAGCATTGCCAGCACCCATAAAGTCAGATAATGGTTTAAAACATGGCTGCCCCATTCCTGCAACTCTTTCCAACCTATACACATCAGATATTCCCAAAGCCCCTCAGTTTTTATTGGCAAATCCGCCTAAACTTAACTCCACACAGGTACAACATCTTATGTATGCAGACGATATTGTCATCCTTGACAAAACCCCTATTGGCCTACAAAGAAGTCTAAAAGACCTACAAAAATATATGCAACTAAATGATTTGGAAATAAACACGACCAAGTAAAAAATCATGGCCTTGATAACCGTGTGAAAACCAAAAGCTAAGACCTTCAACTTGTACATGAATGATAAAACTTGACCAAGGAAAATCAATCAAATACCTAGTCATCCTAGTTAACCAATCGGAAGTAGAGACAAACTGGGTCACACAACTAAAATCTAAGATGTCCTCCTTGGCACGACAGAGTGTTTGCATACATCAACAATTCGGGAAATTCTCTATGAAACCGATCCTGACCTTCTATTGACAGAAAGTAATTGCAATTATCACCGATGGAAGCAAAACCATGATACATTTAGATCAAACTACCTGGGCTGCGATTGAAGTACTCTTTTGGTGGAAAATATTATGACTTCCGAGATCATTTCCAGTGACGAGAATACATCACAAGGTCACTACCCAATCCTTGCGATCTATCTTTATATGGAAGTAACTCGACTTCTTTAGAAAAATGATAAGCAATGATGTGATCCCTGTCTTTAAAATATTTAGCGAAAAAGAAAGTCCTGTCGCTAACACCGCGCTTACAGCATGGAAAACTGGAATCCAAATCACATGACAACAAATGAGATAACTCGGGAGATGCTGATCAGTCACCCTCAATGCACCAAGAAAAGAATCCAGTGGAATGACTGGATACAAACGAATGCTGAGAAAAATTTCTATCAAATGAACCTCACATGTGAAATAGATATTCATGCTCTTAACGAGCCCCCAGCCTACTTGATCCAATTTCCCGACCTCTCTATCAGAGATCAATTCATGCTATTGCGGCTCAATCAACTCCCCACGCGCACATTATTAGCAATCACTAGACAGATCCCAAAGACCATAGCCTATTGCCTATTCTGTGAACAACAACAGATACCTGAGTCTCTATTCCATGTTTTCATGGAATGCCCGGCACTGACAGAGAAAAGACTGTTATTCAGAGAAATGATACGGAAATGCAGTCCTGATCTAAACCCTAAAGACAGATGGAGTGAAATACTATCGGGAAAAAATAGAAGCCTAACCATCGTAGTCATTCAGTATTGGAACAATATTACTGCGCCAACTGAAACAGAGACAATGGATACTTGATCACTGGAAATAGATGAGCAAACTACCGAAATAGACATCCTGTGCAAATGTTCTGTGAAGAAGAAGTTTCTTTAACGGTTGCTGCTTCAACTAACTTTATATTTTTATATGTCTAATTGAATAACGAAAACATAAAAAAATGATTGTGTTTGATGTACCATCTGTGTGTCTGTATTTGTAGTTTTTGGCAATTTGCCCCTTTAACTATTTTGGTACATCTGAGCTTGTCATTTTGAGGATGGCCTCCATCTCACTTCAAAATGCTGAAGTTATGTTGAGACTTTCCAGCTAGTGGTGGAGGAAAATGAGACAGGGAAACACCCACCGGTCCCTGTCGGTCTATTTGTTGTGCACAAGTTGAGGTTTTGTCACACACGTGTGACATAGAATTGTTTTGGACTTGCCAACTGGTGGTGTTGGAAAATGAACAAAAAGAAAGAGGTGATGGCCGGAAGGTTTAGAATGAATCTTAACCTCTGGAATTGCTCTGGGCAACCCTCCAGACCATCGTTCTTTGCCTTCCAAACCATTACAGAAGACCATATGCAAATCAGGCTTGGTCCCACCCCAAAAGGGGCAGTCTAGCCTGAACTGCTAGGTCACACCCCTTCTGCACGAAACCTCGAGCATCCCCAGACATGTTTCAGCCTTGTTGAGCCTCATCAGTGAGACCATAAATGAGACCAGGAATTACCTATTGGTTCTGGGTCGAACACCTTGTTTGACAACAAGTTATTTCAGATCTTGTGCACGTGCATCAGTATCATTAGCCACGCCCAGAGAGCATTTTTTTTTCTTCTTTTTAGTGATGTTTACTCCTAACAGCAGGATAGAAGATGTTGGTTATGCCCGTATACATGGGAACATCTGCAAGTAGGGAGATTTCCTTCTTACCTCTCCATGGTTAGGTTTATGTCAGAGTATCTTCTGGTGTAGAGGATGCTCCTATTAGAGAGCACCTGCTGTATTTCCTTCTGGAGTTTAGTTGCAATGCAGTCATGGAACACAGTGTCTGCACCCATCTTTTACTGGGACTTTGCTTTATTTCTGGATGCCCTATTATGACTGGCCATCATTTTAGGACTGGTTGTTCTGTTTTGCTTTCCATGTGGGAGTAGTTGGTTTTATTGGTGTGGTGTGTTTTCCATCTGCCCGTTTTTTTCTATGTAGAGCAACCCCGACTTGACAATAATCTTTTTCATATAGGGAAGGGTGGGTGATGTTGAGTGTGGAAGATTTATATTTGTGTGGGTTGTTTCTGGTGTGAGTGAAAGTACATCCTATTTTCTTTAACAAAGAAGGGAAGATGTGTCATATTGTGTATTACATCTCACTCCCCTGGTTGCTGGATGCATGGCGTGCATTGTGTATCACATCTCACTCCACTGGTTTCTGGATGCATGGCATGCATTGTGTATTACATCTCACTCCCCTGGTTGCTGGATGCAGAGCGTGGATTGTGTATCGCATCTCATTACCCTGGTTTCTGGATGCATGGCGTGCATTGTGTAGCACATCTCATTCCCCTGGTTGCTGGATGCATGGTGTGTATGTGTGACCTCATGAGAGAACGTTGGGTGAATGTTAGAATGTTTGTGGATGAAGAGGCTTCCTTAGCCAGGCAGTTGAAGGGAGAGAGCCTGGGCGGTGGGAGCCGGTGAGTCTGCTATGAGTCTTTACAGAGCTTACATGAGATCTTACCAATGTAACTCAATAACTTCATATCAGTTTACCTGATCTCCCAGCATCCTTCATTATAACACATGCACATTACACAGCAGCACACCTAGAATATATAAGGGTTCCTCACGGGTGGGTGATGTCTGCTGTGAACAAGCCCGGGTAGCCTTTTAGGCTGGTGCAATCGTTGCCGTCTTCTACCCCTGTTAACTCGGTTTTGTGTGACTCCTCTGCAGCGTTCCTTGTGGACAAAATTGCAGTTATCCACCAATAAATAGAGTATTCAAGTTCACGATCATTGGTAGAGGTAGCCACCGGCAGCTTCCCGGGTCCCTCTCACTCCTGCGTACATTTCCCAGTTCTTATTGTGGAGGACATCTTGAGGGCCCGTAATGCCCTCAAGTCCGCCTCTCCTGCTGATCCTATTCCCCTTTCCCTCTTGAAGAGGGTAATTCCCTGGATCAGTTCTTGGGTGTCATCCACTGTCAATAGTTCTTTGTCTGACAGTCTTATTCCTTCTCCTTTTAAGCCGCTATGGTGATCCATCTGCTGGAAAAGCCCTCTCTGGATTCCCTCGATCAGTTCTTGGGTGCCATCCGCTGTCAATAGTTCTTTGTCTGGCAGTCGTATTCCTTCTCCTTTTAAGCCGCTTCAGTGATCCAACTGCTGAAAAAGCCCTCTCTGGATTCCACGGTTCTGTCCAAATTCCATCCCATTTCTCCTCTTCCTTTTATCATGAAACTTCTTGAATCTTTGGTGATGCCTTTACTTCGCTCCTTCTTGGAAAACTCTGATTTTCTGGATCTGGTCCAATCCGGGTTTCCATCCCAGCAGAGGCACCAGGTCTGTGTTGGAGTGCGTTCTGGACGACCTGGCCCGGATGGTGGATCATGGTGGTGTCAGGGCACTGATTCTGTTAGACCTGTCAGCTGCCTTCGACCCCATCGATCATGCTCTACTGATGGACAGGCTGGCCTCGCGGGGGCATCTCAGGCCTGGTGCTTGCTTGGTTTCACTCCTTTCTAACTAACTGTTGGAAATCCTGCCTTCTTCCCCCTTTCTGCTTGCCCCCCTCGCATATCTCCTGTGGGGTTCCACAGGGGTCGTCTCTCTCTCCCCTGCTTTTTAATATCTATATGCAGCCTCTGATCTCGCTTATTCACTCTTTCAGTTTTGGGTGCTCGTTATATGCGGATGACACCCAAATACTGGTCCGTCTGGATATGTTACAGCAGCACACGCAGGGCTTCACTGTCAGGCTTGTCTGTCAGCGATCAGCATCTGGATGATCAATAATTGGCTCCTCCTGACTGGCGATAAATCTGAGGTGCTGGTGGTGGGCTCAGTCGCTAGCCCTCTTCCGTTGGCCCTCTGTCGCAGCCTGTGCAGTTTGTGAAGAATCTAGGTGTAAAATTGTCCTCCTCATGATATTTTGCCTTTGAGCCTAAGGTCAGCACAGTCTTCCAGTCGGTAAATTTCCAGCTCAAAGTCCTTCGTAAAGTTTTGCCTTATTTACTGACTCACCTTTACTCTGTAGTGATGCCTTCTATGGTTGCAGGCTCGACAGATTAATGTATAGCTAATAATTGTATTGTTATTTGCACCTCACCACCATAATCCATCCAGGCTTCATTCCTGTGAACAATTGTTATTAAGGTCTGTTTTTAGGCAAATTAGATACATTTTTTAAATTATCTTCTAAATTCGATTTTTAGCATTTTAGTAGTTGTGTGTTGTTATAAATTACACTTTTGCCAGATTTCGAATCTCTAAAACCGTTTTTGGAGCTTGGTAATGTTTGTAACCTTACATGCATATTTCGAACTACAAGTCCCTTCGCGATTGTATTCTGCATGTAGATAATTACTTTGGTCAATCACGCCAGCGCAGGCGCGTCAGGGCTAAGCACGTCTGCTTGTACTTGATATGATATGATATGGCATTTATAACGAGCCTATACACAAGTGTTTCAAGGCACGACGAGACAAGGGAGGGGGAACAAAGGGAAGACAGAGCCAACACTCTTACTAGGCCTGGTGACATTGAGATTGTGCAAGAGGAAAGTCTTAAGGTGCTTCCGAAACCGGAGATGGTTCTCCTCAAGTTTCAGAGAGGCAGGGAGGCTGTTCCAGAGGGAGGCCCCAGCCGAAGGAAGAGATCTAGCACCAACTTGTTGCTTGAAGAAGTGACTGACCCTGAGGGAGTTGGAGGCAGTGGAGCGAAGAGCTCGAGTAGGAAGATATTTACAAAGAGGGAGTTGGAGGTATTGAGGTCCCAGGCCCCTGAAGGCCTTGTGGACAATGCAGGGGGTCTTGAACTTAATCCTTGCAGCCACTAGGAGCCAGTGCAGAGATTTCAGTGCTGGAGGGATACGATCCCTGGGCTTGAGGCCAAGGACAAGTCTCACAGTCCTGTTATGGATGTGTTGCAGAGGGTGGAGAGTAGAAGCAGGCAGATTTAGAAAGAGGCTGTTGTGGTAGTCCAGCCTAGAGCGAACCAGAGCTCTGGGGACAGTGAGCTTCTGGGGGAAGGAGAGGAAAGGAAGAATACCTTTGAGGAGGTACAGTTGGTAGTGTGATTTTTTAGAGTAATCAGAGATGTGAGCAGAAAAGGTGAGTGTGTAGTCGAAGATGACCCCAAGGTTCTTAGCCTCAAAGGTGGGAGCAGGAAGAGGGCCCAGGGCAGGTCCGGACTGGTATATCTGCTATTCTGCCACTGGCCAAATCAAAATGGACTTTGGATGGCCCCGGGGCTGATTTTATAAGCCACCCTCGGGACGATTTTATGAGCCACATTAATATCAATGGAGCTGGGTTGGATTTTTGTAACTGAAGTTGTACTTGGTATGTTGCTACACAGAGCCTGCCGCCATCTTTCCACACAGCGGCAAGTGGATGTATTTATGATTAGAATGCACACAGTGTCACTCGGAGAACATCATCAAAGAAAAGTGAAACTTTGCTTTGATGGTCCACCAATAGCATGTGCCATGGGCTGCCAGTGGCCAGCCATCCACTGGCTTGGCACCAGGCAGGCAGATTTACATTCTTTTCGAGAACACCAACAATTCCTGTCGTGTGGGGTGAGCTCTACATCAAGTTTGCTTTTGCCTGCCTTGGGTGGAGGGCCGGGCGGGGCTGACCCGGTGATGACTCTTGAGCCTCACACTCTCAGGGCAGGGGGTTTGTTGATATGTAGCAGGCTGGCAGTGGCAGCCAATCATGCTCAAGACGCGTGGACCATCATGTGTATTGGTGTGTTGCTGGGTGCCACACCCAGCACAATGCACAGATGTTCGAAAGGAAGTGTTGATGACAGGAGGGAGCAGGCCTCAAGCAAAGCACACCCGACAATGATGAGGGTCCTATTCGATCTGCCTGACCCAGCTGTAAACTGCGTAGAGAGTCTCTGGAGACAGAATTTGTGCACGTGGGTAACACACAGTGACAAAAACATAAAATTGAATGGGCCAGCGGGGGCCGGTAGTCAGAGAAGAGGCAGTCACTCTGAACGAGAACAGACAAGTGAAGTGTTTGTAATTAATTGTTACTATCTCTGTTAGTCGAGAAAGGGCCAGAGCACTGCCACTCAGTCAGTGTGTGTCACGGCCGCGCAATTATCGTGTCAGAATGACTAACAACACATGCAACTCAAGCCACAAGGAGATGTTTAGGCAAAGACAAAAACAAATATGAAAAAAATCACATTTCCAATTAGACTAAATGAGTGTCTTTTAAATGAAGATCAGGTTTTCTCAAACACCTGTTACAGGCAGCATCATCTCTCCCATCCATGGCATATGGTGGTGGGAGCATGAGATGACTTAAACTCAATGCTGTTCCTGCCACTGTTTCCGGAGCTGGTGAGGAAGGCAGCTGTGGCGTGGTCTGCGTGGGTCATTGCTTGCAACACTTGGCTCAGTGTGGGCTAGACAGAGGGGGAGGGCCGGCCTTTGTAGTTCTCCTTACAAAAGTGCACAATGGGAGAGGGGCACACTGAATCCTAAAACGACCCGTTTGTGTGTACATAAAGGTGCGCATGCAGGATTGCCAATTTTAATGAATTCCAGAACCACACGCTTAAAGTAGTGTGAACTCGACCCACATGGAAGAGCTTCCCTGGACATACCCGGTGCAGGGCAAGGTGAAAGGTCCTGTCCTGGTGGCACATGCAGGGCGTAGGTATCCTGGTTGATGTGAAGTTTTCAGAAATAGTATCATTGCG